>NC_084612.1:53739902-54074902 GCF_033978795.1 Nerophis ophidion | reverse complement strand
ATAGTGCAAAAGGAGGTAAGGTGCACAGTCCAGTCCCGAGAACCAATGTTCTGAATGTGTTGTTTAAATATTATACTATATAAATATATACAGAAGCAATCAGACTGTGGGTGGAAAGTCAAAATTGCACACAGAGAGGTGCTAAACTAAAAAATCAGTGCCTATGAGAGTTCACTGTGGTTATAGCCATACTTGCCAACCCTCCCGAATTTTCCGGGAGACTCCCGAATATCAGTGCCTCTCCCGAAATTCTCCCGGGACAATCATTCTCCTGAATTTCTCCCGATTTCCTGCCGAACAACAAAGCACGCCGCCTCCAGGTGCATGGGGACCTGAGTGAGGACAGCCTTTCATCAAGTCCGCATTTTCTCCATATAAACAGCGTGCCGGCGCAGTTGCGTTATAACATCTGCGGCTTTCTGAGAGTACACAACTGCACACGCAACAAGAAAGAGACTATTATATGTGTCTCCGTTATTCACAGGTTTATCTATAACCCATAAAGTAGGCAGGCACGGAGCTATTGCTCTGCGTGTGTTTTTCCCAGCCGACACGTTAATACACTGACACACAACATCCAGATTCCCATCATGCATTGCTTCAAAACTACGGCAAGTAGTAATGTCCAAAAAACATAACAGAGATTAAGCAGAAGAACGAAGAAGAGACAGTCATGGCGACGACAAGTAAGAAGAAGTACGCTTGCAAGTCATCAGAGAGGGTGTTCAGCATGGTTAGAAAGATAATGACAGAGAATATAACGAGGATGGACAATAATAAAAGTCAATTTTTATATATGAAATACTTGAAATTCAATGAATTCTAGCTGTAAATATATACCCTCCCAATCTCCCGAATACGGAGGTCTCAAGGTTGGCAAGTATGGTTATGGCTTTAGGGAAAAACTGTTCTTGTTTGTCTTAGACCTGGTGACACTGTAGCGTCTTCTTGAGGGCAGCAGGTCAAACAAGTCAGGCCACCAAAATAGGAGCGCAAGACACTACACACAGGAAAAAAGTAAAACATTCAGAATAAGTCAGGATGTGATGTGACAGGTGGGGACAGTACACTTTAACAGTTGCGGGTTCGATCCCCGCTTACACCATCCTAGTCACTGCCGTTGTGTCCTTGGGCAAGACACTTTACCCACCTGCTCCTAGTGCCACCAACACTGGTTTATATGTAACTTAGATATTGGGTTTCACTATGTAAAGCACTTTGAGTCACTAGAGAAAAAGCGCTATATAAATACAATTCACAATTCACTTCAATATCAACAACCTAGTTTACATTTTAAATGTTTTCTTCTGGTTAAGCTAAAGTTAGAGTACCAATGATTGTCACACACACACTAGGTGTGGCGAAATTATTCTCTGCATTTGACCCATCACCCTTGATCACCCCCTGGGAGGTGAGGGGAGCAGTGAGCAGGAGCGGTGGCTGCGCCCGGGAATCATTTTAGGTAATTTAACCCCCAATTCCAACCCTTGATGCTAAGTGCCAAGCAGGGAGGTAATGGGTCCCATTTTTATAGTCTTTGGTATGACTCGGCCGGGGTTTGAACTCACAACCTCCCGATCTCAGGGCGGACACTCTAACTCAGTGGTTCTTAACCTGGGTCCGATCGAACCCTAGGGGTTCGGTGAGTCGGCCTCTGGGGTTCGGCGGGGCCTCCACCGTGAAGGTCAAGACACGCCCAACTCATCGTGTAAATAAAAACTTCTCCCTATCCGAGTTATTATGGATACCCTAAAAGAATGTTCCCTCTAATGTTCCATCTGATTTGCAGGTGTGTAATTAGTTGTGAGTTCATGCACTGTGTTGGTTTTGTTCTTTAAACAAGGGGATGTTCATGCACGGTTCATTGTGACGCTTTGCTGGCATCGTGGTGTGGTTTTTGTTTTCTCGTGGATGCAGTTTGAGATGGACACAGCGTGAAGGTAAGAATGATGATTTATTTAACTATAAAAACGGACTAGGAACAGAAAATACTTGCACAAAGGCACTATAGACAAAACCAACAGAAAGCGCTAGCATGTGAGCTAGGGACAAGCAACAGAGTAGCGTGGAAGCTAAAGTACACAAAAGTCTTTACCACAATGCGGGAATAGCGACGTCACCTGTTGCATCAAATAGCAAATGGGAATCCGAGAGCGAGTAACGAAAAAAGCAGGCTTAAGTACAGACAGAAATTAGGAGGCAGATGTGCGTCGAAAACACAGGAAGTGCTCAGGAAGTCAAATAACAACAAGACGGGATACAAAACAGAACAAAACCAGAATATGCCATGATCCGAGTAGCGGATCATGACATTAGTTTTGTGCACCAGTAAAAAAACATACAACTTTGTCTTGAATTTAAAACTTTTTTTTTTTTTTTTTTCACTAAAGAAGGGTTTGGTGAATGCGCATATAAAACTGGTGGGGTTTGGTACCTCCAACAAGGTTTAGTTTATTTAGTTTAGTTTATTAAGGATCCCCATTAGTCTACACCGCAGTGGAGACTATTCTTCCTAGGGTCCAGGCAAAAAACATCACACAACCACAAAACAAAAGATTAAAATGCAGTACAACATGATCCAATAATAAATTGTCATAATACAAAAATAGCAACAACAAAGAACCCAAAAATACTAATAACTTTTGTAAATAATAATTTTCATACCAAAGATAAAAATAGCAATATAAAAATAGATATACTGTATACATTTTTGCAAAAATAAAACAAAGAACCAATGGCCTAAAATATACATATTAGTGTACCAAAGACGAACAATAAGTGACGAAAAGGTTAAGAACCACAACTCTAACCACTAGACGTGGTTTTGCCTCCGCATTTTTTCAATGAACACAAAATGTGCCTTGGCTACAAAAAGGTTGAAAAACACTGACATAGAGACCCAAACACTCGATGTTGTCCTCGCATCCCATTTTGGTGCCGTGTATACAGAAGAGCAGCACAATTAAAGGTGAAAAAACACCCGCAGTGTAACACCTACTGTACCACAATTGAGTCTTACGACTTACAGTAAGAGTTATACAATTAAATGCTTGCGTCTCAGTTTACCAAACATGATTTATCACACTGTGCGTGCCATTTATTATCGCCAAGTCTTGTTTGTGTTGTATGGTATTAGTACGCAGGTGCACCTCATGTCGTGTATAATACATCAACAAAGCATGAGAGTTGTTGTGCGGAAAAAGCCTTCCCAAATCTCTTTATGTAACAGGCACTGAGAAGTGGGAGGTCATTGTGTCTGCGCTCCCTCTCAGCTGCGGAGTGGAACAAATTGTCATAATCCATGCTCGCTGTCAGCGCTTCCTTCATTTCACTGAAGCAGATTTAAAACATTAGCTCCTTTTCCACTGGAGCACACACGATGCAGAGCAGGTGCACCTGAGATCTGCCTTCTGAATGATAACACTCAGCTCTGAGGTATCGGACCACAGGTGTCAAACCCAAGGCCCGGGGGCCAAATGTGCCACATTAATTTATTTGGCCCTCGAAATCTTGGACATAAGTATCAAAGTATTGTAACTTGTCTTACTAAATGTATTATTTCTTTCTATTTTGGGGGGAAAAAAATACATGTACTCCATGTAATCGCAAATTTTGTTTACTTAAATGTTGTCTAAATATGCAAAAATATATTTTCAAATATTCAAACCATTTTTTAAACTTAAATACATACTAATAATGATGATGTCAAAGCAAGTTATCCGTCAAATTGTGCAGTGTAAAAGTAGCTATAGATTCAAAGGTAAAATTGTGAAATTTACTGTCGTTTTTCCAGCATTTTTTTCTACATAAATAACAAAACAGTAATTTTTTTACTCTAATAAACGGTGGTACTGTTTTGGCATTTACAGTCATACATTGAAATATCTACAGTTGTTAATTTGTGGTAAAAAAACAAACAAAAAAACCCTGGCAGCTCAGGTGTCAACATTTTACTGTAAAAATGCATTTTTTTTTACAGTAAGAAAACTAATTTTACATTAAAATTCTGGCAACTAAGCTGCCTTTTTTTTTTTTTTTCAATAAAAATGCTTTTGTTTAAAGCATTTATTTTATGTTGGAATGTCACAGAGATGTTAGTTTGTATCTCCCGTAAGTCATATTTCTGTATGTTCAGTGTTTAAAGTAAACACTTTTGAAAAAAGGACCTCAACTAGGGTCTTAACTGACAACCGGATTGACACCCTGTCACCTGTCACCTGTCTGCTAATACTAATGTTGTATATTTGATGGTTGATGAGCCAAGGAGATGCCAAGAGGAATCGTCGAACAAAAATCCTTATTTGTTTCAGTGAGACTCGGACTAGAACTGCAGCTCTAGGAGAAGAAGTGTGCCACATCTCTTCCTTCTGCTGTCCCGTTGGAACACTGTTTTTAAATACCATTTCTTGTAGACCCCCTCTCCTCGTTGGTCTAGTCTTGGTTCCGGACAGCCTGCATACCACTCACTTTATTTACTTGACTAGTCAACCTATCTCCTATCTTACTGTAAATTTTACAGTAAAATTCTGGCAACTAAGCTGCCTTTTTTTTTTTTACAATAAAAACAGCAGTACTGTTTTTTCATTGACAGTAGAATACACTACATTTTAAGGTGAAATTATTACAATTTACCATACATTTTTTTTATATTTGAGTAAACATCACTAATACAATGCATAAAACATTGTGTGAAAATAATAGTATTCACTGTTATATGCGGCCCTCTGGGGCCAAACATAACTGCCATGTGGCCCTCAGTGAAAATGACTTTGATACCTCTATATTAGTCTAACAATGTGTTTATGCTTTGTAGGTTGATTTATTTAAAACGACCGAGCACTTTAATGAATAGGAAAAAAAAACATTTTCAAATAAACTGTGATTCTTACTTGTAACACTTGTTAATCGATTAAAAAAAATCTAATCAAATAAAATATTTATATATTTTTTTATATACGTCCTGTTCAGCCACTCAGGCAAGTCACATTGTTGATGTAGGTGATCGAGTCTGCTGTACACATTTACTTAAGTGTGGAATACTCCTCTTGCCTTATTTGTATTTGACTTTATGAAACTTGTTTTTTAACTAAAACAGTTTTCCTGTAAGTGATCTGAAAAATTAATTAGAGCTGTTTATCTATTTTATGGAATAATGTCGTTGCATAGAACTTGCACCCAATGTTTATAAAAATGTATTGATTTTGAATCGAGAATCGATTCTGAATTGAATCGTTGTCCCCAAGAATCAAATCGAATCAAACTTAGTGGTGCCAAAATATTCACAGCCCTATTAATGAACACAATAACATGCCAGATTATAGCTGTTGATAGTTGTGCTTTGCAGTGGAAGTGTAATGAGCAGAGTCTGCCCATGGTGATGTAACACTGTTTTGATGTTAGTTAGGAAGGAAGGAAATGTGATCCCACCCCCACCTCCAGGGGGCAAACATATATGATATGATATGACTTGCAGGGGTCCCCAAAATTTTTGATTCGGGGGCCGCATTGGGTTTTATTAAATGTGTATATGCATATATATATATATATATATATATATATATATATATATATCTCAGCTACAATCGGGCGGAAGGCAGGGTACACCCTGGACAAGTCGCCACCTCATCGCAGGGCCCACACAGATAGACAGACAAGCGCCAGCGCCCCCCGCGACCCCGAAAGGGAATAAGCGGTAGAAAATGGATGGATGGATATATATATATATATTAGGGGTGTGGGAAAAAATCGATTCGAATAGGAATTGCGATTCTCACGTTGTGCGATTCAGAATCGATTCTCATTTTTTTTTAAATGAGATTTTTTTAATTTTTAATTTGATTTTTATTTGAATTTTTTATTTTTTATTTTTATCAATCCATCAAAACACTACACAGCAATACCATAACAATGCAATCTAATTCCAAAACCAAACCTGACCCAGCAACACTCAGAAATGTAATAAACAGAGCAATTAAGGAGACACAAACACGACACAGAACAAACCAAAAATAGTGAAACAAAAATGAATATTATCAACAACAGTATACATATTAGTTATAATTTCAGCATAGCAGTGATTAAAAATTCCTCATTGACATTATCATTAGACATTTATAAAAAAAAAAAAAGATTAGATTAGATTAGATAGTACTTTATTTATTCCGTCAGGAGAGTTCCTTCAGGAAAATTAGTTTTCAGCACAATCCCATTCAAGATCAGACAAACATTAAAGGGAGACAGAACAGGATCGCTGACGGGTCTGCCGGCTTCCAGCGCCCCTTACAAAAAAAGATGAGATACAGGTAAACAAGGGGAGGAGAAAAAAATAGAAGAATAAAATAAAATAAAAATATCGGTCTTAGCCTGGGCCCTGGAGAGGGGGTGCAGACTGAGGCCAAGGGAAAAAAACAACAACTCATAGCAATAGTACACATCCCTCTTACATGTGTGTAAGAGGGAAACATCAAACATCAAAGAACACAGAGGACATTAAAGACATTAAAGCAGCAGATACAACCAGCCACTTCTACATACAGCTATGAATAAAAAGTAAAAGAAACATATCCACTGGGGTGGAGGGAGGATGGCCAGAGACAGGAGCAGACCCAACAAAGCAACCAAGACAGCCGACTCCACTCTCGGCCAGTGTCCAGTCCGCATGGATGAGCGATGATACGTCCAAGGAGACTGAGGTGTCCGACACCTGCTCACCCCAGCCAAGACACCGCAAAGCCTCTCCGTCCCAGCGCTCAGTGCCAGCTCCGCAGCCCTGTCCCCTCATCCGCAAAAAAAGAACAATAGTGTCACAGTGGCTTACACCTGCTTGACAACACACTGTGTCCAATGTTTTCACAAAGATAAAATAAGTCATATTTTTGGTTCGTTTAATAGTTAAAACAAATTTACATTATTGCAATCAGTTGATAAAATATTGTCCTTTACAATTATAAAGGCTTTTAAAAAAAAATCTACTACTCTGCTGGCTTGTCAGCAGACTGGGGTAGATCCTGCTGAAATCCTATGTATTGAATGAATACAGAATTGTTTTGAATCGGAAAAATATCGTTTTTGAATCGAGAATCACGTAGAATCAAAGAAATTGATATATAATCGCATCGCGACACCAAGAATCGATATTGAATCGAATCGTGGGACACCCAAAGTTTCGCAGCCCTAATATATATATATGTATATATATATATATATATATATATATATATATATATATACACAAACGTATATGGGTGTGTGTGTGTATGGTGCTTTTAGGTTAAAGAGATGTGGGAAATGGATGATTGGTACATTTTACCAACATTTTCCACCTTTTTTCTGTGCTGCTTTTCTGTGTACACAGCAGCAAAATGTTAAGTTCAGAGGGGACACGCTGCATTCACACCAGCCTCTTTCTCACACCCTGTAAAATACGACTTATTTTCCGCATCACTGTGTTGTATCAATGTTGACAACGAATAGGGGGAGCAAAGTTGTCCTGGCAATGTTTGGACTTCTGCGGTAGTATCAGAGGTGTCATTTACGTGGGCGACACATAAAATCAGACTTCGTTTTTTTTTCCTCCACGCTGCAGTTCTGGATGAATGACGACAAAGTAGACACTGTCTTGCCATAGAATATAGAATAAAATAGAATGCCATCCGACCACAGAACTGTCTTTGAGAAGGTCTTTTCTTTGTCCATATGATGTCAGATGAAACAAAAATTGAGCTGTTTGGCCACAATACCCAGATATATGTTTGGAGGAGAAAATGTGAGACCTTTAATCCCAGGCACACCATTCTCAATCAATTAATCAAACCTACCGTCAAGCATGGCGGTGGTAGTAATATGATATGGGCCTGTTTTGCTGCCAATAGAACTGGTGCTTTACAGAGAGTTAAATGGGACAATGAAAAAGAAGGATTACCTCCAAATTCTTTAGCCCGGAGGTTGGGTCTTGGGTGCAGTTGGGTGTTCCAACAGGACAATGACCCCAAACACAGGTCTAAAGTGGTAAAGGAATGGCTAAATCAGGCTAGAATTAAGGTTTTAGAATGGCCTTCCCAAAGTCCTGACTAAACGTGTGGACAATGCTGAAGAAAAAAGTCCATGTCCAAAAAAAACAACAAATTTAGTTGAACTATACCAATTTTGTCAAGAGGAGTGGTCAAAAATTCAAGCAGAAGCTTGTGGATGGCTACCAAAAGCGCCTTATTGCAGTGAAACTTGCCAAGGGAAATGTCAGCAAATATTAACATTGCTGGTTGTATACTTTTGACCCAGAATATTTCTTACATTTTCAGTAGACCCATAATAAATTCATAAAAGAAGCAAACTTCATTAATGTTTTTTTGTGACCAACAAGTATGTGCTCCAATCACTCTATCACAAAAAAATAAGAGCTGTAGAAATGATTGGAAATTCAAGACAGTCATGACATTATGGTCTTTACAAGTGTATGTAAACTTTTGACCACGACTGTATACAAATATTGACTGTAACAATATTAAGTACAAGACCTATATCTAGTCAATAGTACAATGATTGTGTCGATTTTTTTTTTTTTAATCACAGAATCTTTTCAATCAATCAATCAATGTTTGTTTATAAAGCCCTAAATCACTAGTGTCTCAAAGGGCTGCACAAACCACAACGACATCCTCGGTAGAGCCCACATAAGGGCAAGGAAAAACTCACATTTAATGGTAAGTCGGTGACAGTGACATTGATGACTAGGGTACGCCCTTGGGTGCAGGAGAACTTTAATCATAACCAAATATATTACCCTTAACTACTTGGTATTGGATCTATATCCATATTTTTAGTATCAGCCAAAACTAATGTCAATTATTCAAGCAACAGATTAATATGTGATTATTACATTCAAACTGAAGTGTTGATAGAACATGTTAAAACAGAAAGTAACCGTATATTAACAGTAAATGAACATGTAAAAAGGTCTTTATTGTCATTGCACAAGTACAATGAAACTTTGATGCAGAGAGGAAGTTTTTAAAAAATAACAGCTTTTATTTTGAAATAACTTTTTAACCTCCGGTAAAAAAGTATTTCACAAAAATATATACAACGTACGGAAAATGAATCCGAGGATAAACACTTAACTCAAAAAATCACTCCAAAAAATAAGGAGGAATACTACTTTAAGAAAATAACCCAACAAAAATAGAATATCAAGAAGAATTAACAAAAAACGCTCCTACAGGAGGAAAAATAAACTCTAATATATACAAATACAATATCTATGAATAAACAAAAAATCACTCAATCAGTGAGGAATTAAAACAAAATTTGGAATAACAAAAAACTCACCAGTTAGGTCGACGAAGGAAAACTAAGGACGCTCGAAGGAGGAAAAAAGTAAACTCAAAATTTCAGCAAAAAATAACTGCTATGGAGAACAAGAAAAAACAGGAGCAAGGCAAGAAGGGAATCATGGACATGGACGTGCACATGAACATGGACGCTAGAAGGCACGATAGACGAGACGATCTGGCAAAGGACAAACGGAGAAGAGAGCTTAAATAGGATGAGGGAGTGATGGGGAACAGGTGGAAACAATCAGGAATCAAGGATGACGTCAGACTGGTGACACAAGAGGAAGGACCCGTGATCTGAAACAAGAGGGTAGCTTTTCAAAATAAAATACATAGATCACAAGACAGAAAAACAAACAAGACTTCCCTCACCGCGGTGTGACAAAACCTGTTACAGGTTAGACAAATAAACAGTATACAGGGTTACAGAACAGGAACGCTGACGTGTCGCCACAAGGCACCCTGTAAAAGATGGGAAAAAGGTAAACGTTGGGGGAGTATGAGTAAAACATTACAATCTAGACTGGGCTCCTCTAAAGTGGGAAAAAACCTCCTTAGCAAAGCACATATACATATTACAACATACATCTCGAGAGTTGCCAACAAAGGGGAGGGAGTAGGGGCCATGGTGGCAGGCTGCAGCTCTTCAGGCGCTGCCCATCGGTCCATCCCCCTAAGGGATTCGCGTCAAGGGCATTGGATGGGGTATGTGTGTGTTGCTTATATTTTTCGTGGATGCAAGTGTGAGTGTTGCCTCCCGTGTCTCTGTTCTGCGGCCTTGATGTCATGCAGTCGCACAAAAAGTGTGTGTCCATGAAATGGGAGTTTGTTGTGTCTTTACCGCACTATGACTTGTCCTCTAAATTCATCCTGCGGGGCAGACAGTCCGATGTTATCCAAATCACAAGAGTGTTCACAGTTATTACCGCATCCTCTAATCATTTGTGGCAGCTGGGGTACTCTGAAGCAACTTCCAATTTGTGGACAAACCAGAGCAACGCTTACTCCAGTCGGCAGATGTCCTGTTGTCATAATTCCCAAAAGGTAAATATCTTCACGTCCTCGACTGAAAGGGTCGCCAGGCACGCGGCACTCCTTCTTCTCCCAAGAGTTCGTGGTGTGACCAGCAACAACCGCTCTGTCACGACGAGCAGGTTCCCCCAAACCCAAGATCTTGACAATTTCATCTTGGCCAGTTAAAGGCCTACTGAAACCCACTACTACCGACCACGCAGTCTGATAGTTTATATATCAATGATGAAATCTTAACATTGCAACACATGCCAAAACGGCCTTTTTAGTTTACTAAATTGCAATTTTAAATTTCGCGCGAAGTATCCTGTTGAGAACGTCGCGGTATGGTGATGCGTATGATGACGCGTGCGTGTGACGTCACGGATTGTAGCGGACATGTTGTCCCAGCCCGATCCTAGCTATAAATCGTCTGCTTTAATCGCATAATTACACAGTAATCTGGACATCTGTGTTGCTGAATCTTTCGCAATTTGTCCAATTAATAATGGAGACTACAAAGAAGAAAGCTGTTGGTGGAAAGCGGTGTATTGCGGCCGGCTGTAGCAACACAAACACAGCCGGTGTTTCTTTGTTTACATTCCCTAAATATGACGGTGAAGCTTTAATATGGAACAGAGCGGTCAAGCGAACATGGTTCCCTACCACATGTCAAACGGCAGGTTTCGGTGAGAAAATTGTGGTAATAAGTCGGCTCTTACCGTAGACATGAGCGGATAGCTTGCGTCGTTCCTCGTGCACCTGTCGAAGAGGCAGCTACGGACTCTCCGACCGGCCGCCCCCGAACGTGGGATGCTTCTACCGAGGAGGAGGGGAAAAAAAACCTCAGCCTGGCCCCAACGGCTGCCTTCGCGTCGCCTCGTCGAGAAACGTGCTTTCCCTCAGAGACACTGGCGGTCACCACACCCGTGGCCACACCCCTCCGACTTTCAGGTACCATATAATCTCACTAAAACACTAGTAACACAATAAGCAGATAAGGGATTTTCCAGAATTATCCTAGTAAATCTGTCTAATAACATCTGAATCCCTCCCACAGCCCTCGCCTTTTTTTTCTTTCTAGCCCTTCACTCTAACTTTCCTCATCCACGAATCTTTCATTCTCGCTCAAATTAATGGGGAAATTGTCTCGGTCTGAATCGCTCTCGCTGCTGGTGGCCATGATTGTAAACAATGTGAGGATGTCAGGAGCTCTACAACCCGTGACGTCACGCGCACATTGTCTGCTACTTCCGGTACAGGCAAGGCTCTTTTATTAGCGACCAAAAGTTGCGTACTTTATCGTGAATGTTCTCTACTAAATCCTTTCAGCAAAAATATGGCAATATCCCGAAATGATCAAGTATGACACATAAAATGGACCAGCTATCCCCGTTTGAATAAGAAAATCTAATTTCAGCAGGCCTTTAAATAGTTCCAATGTTTAGATTTGGAGAGCAGTGCAAAAAGAGGCAACAAGAAAGTTAAGATAAGACAAGACAAAGAAGCAAGCAGGAGAGGGAAGGAATGCGTCCACTCTCCATGAGTGCCAGTGAGAAAGAATGTAGATTACGGTAAACATCTATCCAGCCTTCCATTTTCTTTTTCCATTTTTTGTGGTCCCCATTATTTTGACAAGTATTAAAGTTTCGATATACATTGTTGTACCAAAAATATTGGAATCGGGACAAACTGTCAACGCGTGGACTTTGGGGTTTGTTTTTTCGGAATGCAAAGGAAAGTTGGCGCGGGCAACATGTGAAGGTAGGGACACATTTATTGATTGCTATATATATAAAATAAAAAGGAACAAAAGGCGCGCACAAGGCGGAAGTACAAAACTTGGCTAATGAAACAAAAACTAGCACTTGAACATGAAACAAAACCCAATAATCGTGACATAAAAAAACAAAAACTTACATGGTATTGCAAGAAGCAAAACTATGGACGGTATCAGAGGTTGCATGGCATGAAGTGAACAGAGGTAAAGTCGCCATGCTGACTTCCTGGCAACTTTCGGTTTAAATAATAGTTACATGATTAGTGAAAACAGGTGCGTGGCTTGGGGACAGGTGAAAACTAATGGGTTGACATGGAAACAAAGCAAACAAGGAAGTGCAAAAACATGAAACAATGGAGTCTTAAGCAAAACAGAACATAACTAAAAAAAACATGATCATAAGACATGACACAAACAAAGCTCATATGCACTAAGACTAAAAAAAGCAAGGTAGCGGTGCAAATTCATCTTAGGACAAGATGTCTGGCATCACGGCATGCTTGGACCGCACAGCGATTCCCAACTCCTGCAAGTAAATCAAGCGATAATGAGAAAATGATTGGGGCTTTTTCAGGAATCAATGGCAGCCATCTTTCATTGCTGAGGCTATGAACAATGCAAACGTCTCCTGTCACGGATTAGCTACGCTGTGCAGATAAATAACAACGTTTTTTTAATGGAAAAAGACTGCGAGTCAACAAGAAGCAGACACGGCAGACCCGAGACATCATTCAAGACGTGTTTGCTTCTTCTATACGTTGTTGACAGTGCCATTGAAAAGGTTGACAAGCAGCACAGCTCCTCTGCGATGCTGCAAGGATTGTTTACTGTGCTCTATCCCAATCATGGCTCGCAGCGTTCCTATGCTTCTGTTGAATATGTCCTTTATTGTATATGATGTAAGGGGATGAGCATCTGGTGAGCACCTTAGTTGCTGTTTGAATTCATCATTCATAGAACGGATCATCTGTCGGAAATGCTTACACCAGACTTGGCTATGAATACCCTGGAGATTGTCATGCTTTACATGAAAAATAAGCATTCCCTCTGGCTTCCATGGAAGGAAATGTCCGTCACATTTCATTTTCTTTCTAATTGCCGAACCATTCCATTATGGCCTTCCCTGAGGCCGTAAAATCCATGTATCACATACAGTACAGTTCAAAAGGTTGTATCTAACCTAGAAATAAATCTTAGATCTACTTTAGTGTAGTCCGTGTGCAGCTTGCATGTAAGTGCCATATATTTAGACAATAATTGGATGTGTTGACTCATTTTTAGTGGATAATAAATCCATACTGCTATACAAGCTGTACACTGAATACTCTAAAGTATCCTAAAGAACTACATCAGAATCACACTGGGCCCGATTAAACAATAAGTTCTTAACTTTTCCTCTTATCTTTCTTTCTAAGTGATTTCCTAAGAGGAGTCCATTCAAATTCATGATATGTTCCTAAACAGCCAAATTGTTCCCACCTGTTGTTCTTAAGTTGCTGAATGCAAAATGGTTAGCGCTTGCTTGTCTGTCATAATCTGCATATAAACATGACCTTCTTTCCCCAATATGCAAATGTAAACACCATTAATTCCATTATGTGCACAGGTAAACCCCCTTATTCCCCATACAAGGGCATCAAACACACGGAGAAAACACAAACAGATTACTGAAGAGAAATTCGTATTATCCCGCGGGGGGAATACATAATGTCAAAATGTAAGTTTAAGAAAGGGGGGGGGGGCAGCTCTCGGTGGCCTAAAGCGTTCAAATAAATATTCGTCACTTGGGACAAATAGGTCTACACGGTCATGAAATATGCGCTCCCTCCACAGGGCACCATCTGCGGCATCTTGCAGTAGCAGCAAAAGCATTGCCATTGTATGAGTTTAGTCTTTTAAAGATTCACCAATTACTAAATCAACGCCCCGGTAATTCAGGATTGTGTGTGTGTGTGTGTGTGTGTGTGTGTGTGTGTGTGCATGCACGCACACGGTATTTTGAAATGTCTATATATTGCTCATTTTGCTATCTATCTATCTATCTATCCATCTATCCATCCATCCATCCATCCATCCATCCATCCATCCATCTATCTATATATCCATCTATCTATCTATCCATCTATCCATCTATACATCCATCCATCTATCTATCTATCTGTCTATCTATCTATCTATCTATCTATCTATCTATGAATTTAACATTAGACAATAAAAGTAAGGGAAGCTGTCACACTAAAGAACAAATAGGCCACGCTAAGAGGGCTCTGGACCACTCGTACATTTTGTTCTTACCTACAAACAAATCCCTGCTAAGAAAACATTGGTGAATACAAAAATCTCCTTAACAACTTCGTAAGTGGGCCTGAGAACAAAATGTGCTGTTGAGAACGGTTACTGAATGGGGCCCACTCTGTCAAACCCTTCAATTACAAATATATTGTATTGATTTGACTTGTCAGACGTGGAAACAACTGTTTTTAAGTTAACTGTAATGTTTGATTTTATTATTGTTATTAAAAGGAAATATTGCTTTTTAAGTAAACTATGCATGACAAATAATGTTCAGTAACACCATCTATAATCCAACTTGTTCACACAATTTAAGATAATAATATTCATTCTAAATGCTGTTATGTAGGTATTTGTCTTCAATTGGGCACGTTAGGTAGGTAGGTTGGTAGGTAGGTATTTATTGTCATTGCACAAGTACAACAAATCTTTGTTTTCAGCACAAATCGTGTTCAAGATTAGACAAACAAACTGTACAGGGTTACAGAACAGGAACGCTGATGGGTCGCCACAAGGCACCCTGTAAAAGATGTGAAAAAGGGTCAACGCTGGGGGAGGATGAGTAAAAAAAATACAATCTAGCCTGGGCTCCTAAGGGGGCCTAGTCTGGAGTGGGAAAACAACCTCCATAGCAAAGTACATATACATATTACAACATAAATCTCAAGACTTGCCTACAGAGGGGAGGGAGTGGGAGCTATGGTGGCCGGCTGCAGTACTTCAGGTGTTACCCAGCTGTCCATCACCCCTAAGGGATTAAAATGCAAAATCTATTTTTGTGAGATAAATAGAAATACTTAAATATCTGTTTGTCACCTTTATTTATGATTTTAAAACAAGTTATACATAACGAAATCTAATCATCAAATGCATATGCATTTAGATTAATCATGATTAATCACAGGCAGCACCTCCAAAGACATGCACCTGGGGATAGGTTGATTGGCAACATTAAATGGTCCCTAGTGTGTGAATGTGAATGTTATCTAACTGTGTTAGCCTTGTGATGAGGTGGTGATTTGTCCAGGGTGTACGCTGCCTTCCGCCCAAATAAGGGTGAAGTTATAACATAATTGTAGTACCGTTACCAAAATATTGGTATCGTTACATTACTAGTTGAGACTTAAAGTGCAAAAATAGGATTTATCTGAACTCTTGCAGTCGTGTTTGTCTCTTAGTGATGGAGTTGCTTAGTGCAGGCCATTCACTTTTTAAAGTGTTTACAACTTTTTGCAATACCATTTGTCTTCTTTGCTCAGCGGGGCCATGACCGCTGCCGGTAAAAAGCGTCACCCGTCTCTGTTGGCACGCTGCTCTCACAATAAAACACAGGTGTCACAGTATGATGTGTGTTTGAGTGTGCGTGTGTGTGTGTGTGTGTGTGTGTATACGGCAACATCCTTCATAAAACATGCTCACCGTGTGGCAGCTTTCATGGGGGCGCTATGACTCTGCATCTTTTATTGATGATGGCAGATGATGGGGGTCGACCTCTTTGTTGTTGCAATAAAACACAGCTGTGTGCAAGTGTTTTTGACCCCGCCTCCTCTCTGCCTTTCACAGGGGAGGTCCTACGTGTTCGACCAGGTGTTCCCCACCAACGCCACCCAGGAGCAGGTCTACAACACCTGTGCCAAGCAAATTGTCAAAGGTAGGACACCTAACGAGGACGTCTTTTTGCTGCGGTGGAAGATTTAAATTCCGCGGCGTCAGCATAGAATATTATCGCTGTGTCATATTCATCACCTTTCCATCTGTCATTTATTTTCTACCTTCTGGGTTTTTTGGGAAGATGAAAGCGGGCGCAGAAAAAAAGTGATTTGTCAAGTGAGATTATTTATCTAGCGCCAGATGAAAAGGCACAAAAAGTGACGACGGCATAAAAGTCAAGGTAAAGGATTTATTAGAAACACAGGAGGGCTCTTTTATTCCTCCATAAATGGCCTTTATTTTAATATAACTTCCACTTGCTATACTGTTCTGACACCATATGATTCATCCAATCACGCTTGTAGTTAAAAAGCTTTGTTCTTGTTGAGGTTTGGGTAATTTTGTATCTGGACTCTCACTATTATGTTAGATCCACTATTGACTGAACTTTCACAATATTATGTCAGATCCACATTTTCGGTCCTCACCACGGTTTCTCATAGTCATTCTCCTCTACGTCCTCCTGGATTGTGAGTTTTTCCTTGCCCTTATGTGGGCGCTAAACCGCGGACGTCGTCGTGGCTTGTGCGGCCCTTTGAGACACTTGTGATTTAGGGCATGGGTGTCAAACTCTGGCCCGTGGGCCAAATCTGGCCCGCCGTGTAATTTAATTTGGCCCTTGAGGCAATATCAATTTAGCATTAGAGCTGGCCCGCCAGTGTTATACAGCGTCGGTGCCGCTGTAACACCGCATTCACCGCTAATACTCATACTTGCCAACCCTCCTAATTTTCCCGATAGACTCCCGAAGTTCATTGCCCCTCCCAAAAATCTCCCGGGGCAACCATTCTCCCAAATCTCAACCGATTTCCACCTGGACAACTATATTGGGGCGTACATTTAAGGCACTGCCTTTAGTGTTCTCTACAACCTGTCGTCACGTCCGCTTTTCCTCCATACTAACAGCGTGTAACATAATATTTGTGGCTTTTACACACACGCACAAGTAAATGCAAGGCATACTTTGTCAACAGCCATACAGGTCACACTGAGGGTGGCCGTATAAACAACTTTAGCACTGTTACAAATATGCGCCACACAAGAATGACAAAAATGTTTTATTCATGCATTTTCTCTTGCTACTTCAAGGCTTGAATGTTTGGTTCATTCATTATTGTTATTTTATTTTCAAATTTATTATTAGCCTGTGGAAAAAAACTGATATATTCACCTCAGACGATTGCAAATAGAAAAAAAGGCATACTGACACGATGGCGACGCATGGTGGATGCGCGTTGTCACCCCAGGGATGCAAGAGGACCAAGACAGGCAGGAGTTGCAGGTAAGAGTTGATTTAATACAAAACATAAAATAACACTGGTACAAAATACAAAGAAAAGGCGTGCCGAACGCACGGAAAGCTAGGCTAATAATTAGCAACGGGAGCAGAGTACAGAAATAGATGTGCAGAGCGCACGCGAAACTAAGGCGAGACTTAGCAATAGTGACTACAAAAAGAAGAACCAACGTGCGTATTGCAAGTAGCAAACAAACCAACCAGAAGGAACTGAGGTAGCAGGCAGGACCAAATACTAAGGCAATCAATGAAAAACAGGTGTGCGTCGAAACAAGGGCAGGTGGAACCAATGTGAAACCACGGAGACCAGATAAACAGGAAGTGCTCAAACTAAGGAATGGAAGAGTCCAAAATCACAACAGTACCCCCCCCCCCCTTCAAAGACAGATCCCAGATGTCCCAAACAAAGCAAAGGAACCCCCCCACAACCAGACAGTCCAAAAGTGACGGGAGGGCGGAGGGAGGACATGGTGGAGGGTCGCCAGGTCCTGTGTCACCGAATCCACCGAGGACACATTAGGTGGCGGCGGCGGGTGGAACGCCGCTGCCGCAGAAGTTTTGGCGCGCGACCTCGTACAGGCCACATCTGTGGCCGACGTGGAGGTGGACGCGCCTGCTGAGGCGGACGCCCGGGGTACGGCCACACCCATGGCCGACGTGGAGGAGGCTTGGCAGCAGCAGACGAAGGTGCGGGGGATGCAGCCGAAGCAGGCACCGATGCTGATGTGGATGCCGGCAGAGGAGCAGGTGCAGAGGCCGGCAGAGGAGCAGGTGCTGGTGTTGGCTTCAGCCGAGGTGCTGGTGTTGGCTTCAGCCGAGGTGCTGGTGTTGGCTTCAGCCGAGGTGCTGGTGTTGGCCTCAGCCGAGGAGCTGGTGTTGGCTTCAGCCTAGGAGCTGGTGTTGGCTTCAGCCGAGGAGCTGGTGTTGGTGTGAGCTCCAGCCAGAGGTCGGGTGCTGGAGTGAGATCCAGACCGTGGTCAGATGTTGGTGTGTGAACCAACACAGAGTCAGAAACTGGAGTGGTATCCAACCAAAAATTAGAAACTGGAGTCTGATCCAGATCGGGGTCAGGGACTGGTTTGTGAACCATCTTAGGACTAGGACTCGGACTACGACTCAGTCCACGAGTCGGACTAGAACTAGGACTACGACGAGGGCTAGGACAGACTAGGACTTGAACTACAACTAGGAGTATGACTTGAACAGGGGCTTGGACTACGACTAGGAGTATGAGTTGAACAAGGGCTTAGACTACGACTCAGTCTACGAGTCGGACTAGCTCTTGGACTGCGCACAGGTGGAGGAAGTCTAGCTGGTCGTTTTGGCTGAGTGGGTCGCAGCTGTGCTACCTCCGCAGCACAGCTGCTAGTACCAGGCCCTCCCCCAAGAGGCGGATTCCAGACGACCTCCTTATGGTCAGCGATTGACCCTAAGGGTGGGTGGCGGGAGGTCAGGAGCAGGGTAGACTCCACCCCATTAGTCTGTACGAGGAGAGGATTGTTCTGAGCAGCAAGAAATTTCTCCTCCAGCTCCAGTTCAATCAAAACTCTCCTGTACCACTCGTCCATCCAGGCAGGACTATATTTTTCTAGGTCAGTTTCAAAATCATTTGAGGTAGGGGTAGGACGTGAAATAGGCTGAGATGTGGGCGGGGCTTGAACCATACGGGGTGGGGCCAAAGTAATGGGAGGCTGATCTTGACAATTAACAATATACTGAGGGTGACTAGAATCAATATAAATGTCCTGATACTGTGTGAAAGTATTATTACTGTCCAAGTCTTTAGAAAATGGCTGAGATATATCGTCCACAATAAAAAAGTCTTCGGTGAAAATATCAATGGTGGAAGGCATTACGTCACCAGGGGGTGTTGACGAAATGACGTCACCGTGATGGACCGGTGGGCCGGAGGTATGCCCTGGCCTTACAGCCCAGTCGGAAGAGTGGTTGGAATATGGAGAAAAAACAAAACTTCCAAACCTCAGGGAAGAGTACTGGGCTGTTGTCTGCGCGCTGCTGTCCGGGGAAAAAGTCTTGGCGGCTTGGCGAAGGGAAGACTCTTGGTGGTCCACTGCGAGGCGGCGTTGTGCTGGTTGGTTTCTGACACGATGGCGACGCATGGTGGATGCGCGTTGTCACCCCAGGGATGCAAAAGGACCAAGACAGGCAGGAGTTGCAGGTAAGAGTTGATTTAATACAAAACATAAAATAACACTGGTACAAAATACAAAGAAAAGGCGTGCCGAACGCACGGAAAGCTAGGCTAATAATTAGCAACGGGAGCAGAGTACAGAAATAGATGTGCAGAGCGCACGCGAAACTAAGGCGAGACTTAGCAATAGTGACTACAAAAAGAAGAACCAACGTGCGTGTTGCAAGTAGCAAACAAACCAACCAGAAGGAACTGAGGCAGCAGGCAGGACCAAATACTAAGGCAATCAATGAAAAACAGGTGTGCGTCGAAACAAGGGCAGGTGGAACCAATGTGAAACCATGGAGACCAGATAAACAGGAAGTGCTCAAACTAAGGAATGGAAGAGTCCAAAATCACAACACATACTATTTTTATTCAAATTTTATTTGATAAGCCATTGATATTTTTTTAATTATTATTATTTGAAACTGGATTTTGCATGTCACTAAAGTTATATAAGCCTTGCTTGTTCAATATTTAATGCAAACTTGTTTGGGTCCCTATTAAAAGGTTAATTTGTTCAACCTTGGCCCGTGGGTTTGTTCCCTTTAGAATTTTGGCCCACTCTGTATTTGACTTTGACACCCCTGATTTAGGGCTATATAAATAAACATTGATTGATTGATTGTATCTATTAGTTTGCACTAGTGTTGTAACGATACCAATATTTTGGTACCGGTACTAAAATTATTTTGTTATTTTCCGGTATTTTTCGGTACTTTGTAAATAAAGGGGACCACAAAAAAAAATTGCATTACTGGCTTTATTTTAACAAAAAATCTTAGGGTACATGAAACATGTACCCACGCAAGTCAGTAACATCAAAGCTCATATTTGTGCATTCACGCACAGCATACAACGTTTGGTGGACAAAATGAAACAAAGAAGGAGTGGCATAAAACACGTCTGGTGAGTTCAAGGACCTCCAAAATTAGTAGGACAAAACGACGCTGGCCTAAAACTCTTTACCAAACATATTAAACAGTGGGCTTTCTAACAATTAGGAAGGTTTGTGTTATGTCTGTCCTACAAAAACATTATTAAAACAACAAATATATATTTTCCCCCCCATCTTTTTACATTTTTGAAAAAGCTCCAGGGAACCACTAGGGAGGCACTAACCCCTGGGTTGCTGACCCCCGACTTAAACCATTCAGCATTATTAGACACTTTTTCATTTGCTTATCTTGTCAAGCAATCACGACTAAAATGAACAGATATCATCTGCATAGATAAGAGGTAGTACATTCCTAGAAACACTTTTAACCCATCCGTCCATCCATCCATTTTTTACCGCTTGTTCCTTTTGGGGTCGCGGGGGGTGCTGGAGCCTATCTCAGCTGCGTAAGGCGGGGTACACCCTGGACAAGTCGCCACCTCATTATAGAGCCAACACAGATAGACGGACAACATTCACACTCACATTCACACACTAGGTACCATTTAGTGTTGCCAATCAACCTATCCCCAGGTGCATGTCTTTGGAGGTGGGATGAAGCCGGAGAACCCGGAGGGAACCCACGCAGTCATGGGGAGAACATGCAAACTCCACACAGAAAGATCCAGAGCGCGGGATAGAACACAGGACTATTCAGGACCTTCGTATTGTGAGGCACATGCACTAACCCCTCTTCCACCATGCTGCCCAACTGCTAACCCATCAATATAGATTAAAAACAAACAAACAAAAAAAAAAATAGCTTCTAAAACAGAGCTACTGACGAACCCCAGAAACTACTTTAGCTCTTGTTGAACTTTAATTATTATTAAAAACATGTTGTCAACTTTCATGAATGTAGTAGCTATGTAGCCAGTTTGAAACGACATTTTCAGTGTCATATGTATTTAATTTTGTCAGAAGAATTGTTTAATTGACACTATCAAATGTGTTGGATAAATCAAAACATAAAAAGAATATATTACCATTGATCTACATCGCTTGCAATGTTACCAACAAAATTGTAGCGGCGCCATTTCTGTGGACATTCTGTGAACCCATCCATCCGTGCGTTTTCCATACTGTTTATTCTCATCGGGGTGATGAGTAAGATGGAGTCTATCCCTATGAAACTACACAGATGAATATACAAAATACATCTATCAGACAATTGTTTTAAAATTCTTCTGTAAACATTTTTTTTAGCACAGAAATAAACTAGCATTCCCAGATTCAAACAAAGAAAGATAGAAGAAGCTAATCAACTACGGTTACCACGGACTACAAAGGCAGACGCGCACAATTTTTCAAGATTTAAAGTTATTTCTTTGGCTACTTTAAAATTCCTTGATTTAATACCTTTGATGCCATCTTTCATCAATGCCTAAATAAACGCCCCGTGTGTGATTTCAGCATCCATGGAAAATAAAATCATAGACTTATCCTTTCACCAACAAATATTTTGCAGTAAAATCATTGTCGGAATGAGTTCCTAACAAGTAAGAGAATATAATGTCGGTCTATAGCTGTGAGTAGGAAGGCGAGGAAAGCCTAAAAAGATCTCTGCAGAGAGAAGCTCTGATTAGTCTTCGGCTGGCTAACTCTGCAGTCAAAGCTTTCAGGATGATGTGTTTTTCCTTCTTTAACCCTTGATAGTTTTTACCGCAGGGATTTATTAGCCTGTGTGAGCAGTCTAAGACTGTTAATGCATAAGCCTTAACACAAGCAGACATGTTGTTTTCACTGCAGAGTAATTTACACAAGCTGCAAGTGTATGAACTACTATATAATATACAGTTATTATGCAGTGTAATCCATCTGATCCAGATTACATGCTCAAAAAGCAAATCTCAATTTAACAGACTCAATTATTTGACGCTGGCTGATGTGAGGTCTAAATCTGAATTGTGAAACTTTGGGCACGTTTGAGTCTTGCTTTTACATTTCTGCTTTCTTTTGTAACAAGCATTTGATCTGCCTCTTTACCCCTCAGATGTTCTGGGTGGCTACAACGGCACCATCTTTGCCTATGGCCAGACTTCGTCTGGAAAGACACACACGATGGAGGTACAGTACTGTATTTATTTAAAAGTTGAAGGGGTAATGCACTTTTCTTTTTTTTTTTAACATTTTGCCTATCATTCACAAACCCTATGTTTTTTATGCATTGTAATTCATAAAATACAGATGTATGAGGTGGCTAACCATGCAGCTAATTGGAGTACACTCTTTCGCACATAAAGCCCTCTAATGACCCGTTTACACTAAACCGGATAAGGTTATCCAGGCTAAATCCCACCTAACCTTATCCTTGTCCACACACAACAATGCCGACGTTTAAGACCCCCTCCCCTCTTTATCCGCTGGCGCTACGCGACCTAGTACGCATGCGCGGAAAATGTGCACGTCATAGTCACCTCCAGTGTTATTTTGTGTGCAAGTTCTTAAATAAACTTACCTGAACAATATCCAGTGTTGTAGTATTTCAATTAACTGGAATCCAGTGTGCTGTGGGGCCCTATTGTAATGAATCACAGCTGAGACATCATAAATTAATCACATCTTTAATAAACATGTGAGAGTACACAATGTGACAAAGAACATTTCACAACAATCAATCTAGGGATCGAGATATCTGGTCCGGACACTCCTCACTCTTTTGCCTTCACCTTCATTATACATTCTGACGTGCCCTAAACACCTCCCGAGGGAGGCGTTCGCGTGGCATCCTGACCAGATGCCCGAACCACTTCATCTGGCTCCTCTCCATGTGGAGGAGCAGCGGCTTTACTTTGAGCTCCTACCGGATGGCAGAGCTTCTCACCCTATCTCTAAGGGAGAGACCCGCCACCCGGCGGAGGAAACTCATTTGGGCCGCTTGTACACGTGATCTTGTCCTTTTGTTCATAACCCAAAGCTCATGACCATAGGTGAGGATGGGAATGTAGATCGACTGGTAAATTGAGAGCTTTGCCTTCCGGCTCAGCTCCTTCTTCACCACAACAGATCTATACGGCGTCCTCATTACTGAGGACGCCACACCGATCCGCCTGTCCATCTCACGATCCACTCTTCCCTCACTCGTGAACAAGACCCAGAGGTACTTGAACTCCTCCCCTTGGGGCAAGGTCTCCTCCCCAACCCGGAGATGGCACTTGGAGGTATTGATTCTCATCCCAGTAGCTTTGCACTCGGCTGCGAACTGATTCTTTGAGAACTGAAGATCCTGGCCTGGTGAAGCCATCAGGACCAGATCATCTGCAAAAAGCAGAGACCTAATCTGCAGCCACCAAACCAGATCCCCTCAACACCTTGACTGTGCTTAGAAATTCTGTCCATAAAAGTTCTGAACAGAATCGATGACAAAGGGCGGCCTTGGCAGTCTAACGTTTACTGGAAACGGGTCCGACTTACTGCCGGCAATGCGGACAAAGCTCTTGACACTGATCATACAGGGAGTTGACCGCCACAGTAAGACATTCCATACTCTCTGAGCACTCCCCACAGGACGTCCTGAGGTACACGGTCAAATACCTTCTGCAAGTACAAAAAGCACCCGTAGACTGGTTGGGCAAGCTCCCATGCACCCACAAGGACCCTGCATAGAGTATAGAGCTGGTCCACAGTTCCACAACCAGGACGAAAACCACACTTACAGACTAGCACTGCAGCAAAAAAAACAAAAACAAGGCTTTTACAAACAGTGTAACTAAAGGTGCTACAGCTGGTATCCGCTCTGATACTACCTCCAAAGCCCAGAAATTGCTGAGTCGATTTCCCCCCCACCATTTTGTTTCTATTCTGCCATTTACACAGAACGAATTACAACATTAAGGGAAATCCATTTTATACAGTTAAAACTGCCATATTGGGACCCATTGCTGACCTGTCCTGGACCCAAAATACAACTGCGGTCATCCGGAAGGCCCAGCGGAGACTCCACTTCCGGAGGGTGCTGAGGAAGAACAGACTGGAGAGGCAGCTGATGGTGACCTATCGCTCGGCTGTCGAGAGCCTGCTGACGTACTGCATAACAGTGTGGTACGCAAGCTGCACTGAAGCAGACAAACAGGTGATTCAGAGAGTCATAAAGTCTGCACAAAAAATTATCGGCTGTCCCCTGCCCTCCCTGAAGGACTTACACAACTCCTGTTGCCTCAACAGAGCCAAAAACATTACCAAGGACAGCACGCACCCTGGCTTCCACCTGTTTGACTTGCTACCATCAGGCAGGCGCTACAGGTGCATCAGAGCCAGAACAAACAGGCTCAGAGACAGCTTCTTTCCCAAAGCTTTCACCATGTAGAACTCTAACTTAAAATAATAATAATTCACCCCTATACAATATCATGCCCTAATACCCTACTGTGCAATACGTCCGACACTGATTGTTATTTATTACTTCGGTACTCCTGTCTTGCTCTGTATATTGTACAGTATTTTGTATTTTGTACTTCAATAGTATTTTGTATATTGTACAGGATTGCTTATTATTTTTATTGGATAGTAGTCTGTTTATTTCAATTGTTAGTTTTTCCTTTTTACCTCTTATGTCATTTATTTCACCCCATATTTGTTCCCACTACTGCACCTTAAATTGGAGTCTTTAATCTCGTTATATGCAAATATAATGACAATAAAGTTCAATTTATTCTATTCTATTCTATTCCTTTTCCAGGGATTAGTCCTCCCAATGTCTTTAGTTCTAAGGCTGTCTAATAGAATTGAAAATGAACAATAACTCTATACACTGCGATAAACTGGTGACTTGTCCAGGGTGTACTCCGCCTTCCGCCCGATTGTAGCTGAGATAGGCGCCAGCGCCCCCCGCAACCCCGTAAGGGACAAGCGGTAGGAAATGGATGGATATTCTATTCTATTCTATTCCTTTTCCAGGGATTAGTCCTCCCAATGTCTTTAGTTCTAAGGCTGTCTAATAGAATTGAAAATGAACAATAACTCAATACACTGCGATAAGCTGGTGACTTGTCCAGGGTGTACTCCTCCTTCCGCCCGATTGTAGCTGAGATAGGCGCCAGCGCCCCCTGCGACCCCAAAAGGGAATAAGCGGTAGAAAATGGATGGATGGTATAACTCTATACATAATAGAATATTATAGAATGCCTTTTACTACAGGTATCACTATACACAGGTACAATGAGATTAAAAGCTTTTATTGTGACTATAAACAGGTACAATGAGATTAATAGTAACTCCAGTATCAGTGCGACAGTCTACAAATATTGAAAACATAGAAAGGAAAGAAAATAAAAATAGTGCAAAAGGTGGTAAGGTGCACGGTCCAGTCCTGAGAAGGAATGTACTGAATGTGTTGTTTAAATATTATACTATATACAGAACATATATACAGAAGCATTCAGACTGTGGTTGGAAAGTCAAAATTGCACACAGAGAGGTGCTAATCTTTAAAATCAGTCCCTATTAGCGTTTACCGTGGTTATGGCTTTGGGGAAAAAACTTTTTTTGTTTGTTTTAGACCTGATGACCCTGAGCGCCTTCCTGAGGGCAGCAGGTGAAACAGGTCAAAGCCAGGGTGGGGGCTGTCCTTGATAATGTTGGTAGCTCTGCTGAGGCAGCGGGAGGTGTAAATGTCTATCGGGGGGGAGAGGGCAGTCGATGTTCCGCTGTGATGCCTTTACCACTCTCTGGAGACTCCCTGTCTGCAGCGGTGCAGCGGCCGTACCATGCTGTGATGCAGTATGTCAGCAGGCTTTCAATGAATGAGCAGTAGAAGGTCAGCAGCAGGTTGGAGTCCAGGTTGTACTTCTTGAGAACACTCAGGAAGTGCAGCCGCTGCTGAGGCTTCTAAGTGATTGCAGTAGTATTGTCTGATCAGGAAATATGTCAGAGATACGGACGCCAGGAAGCCGGAAGGTTTGACCTCTCTCCACACACTCACCCTTGATGTAGACGGGGGCTAGGTCAGTGCTCTTTCCTGAAGCCGACAACTATCTCCCAGGTTTTCTTGGTGTTCAGAGCGAGGTTGTTCTCTGAGCACCAGTCTGCCAACTTCCAGAACTCCTCTCTGTAGGCTGCCTCGTCACCCTTTGAGATGAGTCCGACCACCGTAGGGTCATGCGCGAACTTCACTATGAGGTTGTCGTTGTGGGTTGGACTGCAGTCGTAGGTAACACTAAGTACAAACAATAGCAACACCAATGATGGAGAGGAGGCTGAACTGTTTGAAGTCCAGGCTCTCCTCTAAAAGTGGTCGCCCTCCTCAAATACTTATGTCAATGGTTGAGATCGAAACCAAGAGGTAATTTGGCGAGTGTGTTGGACACATGCACAAACACATCTACCCACTCTCGTTCCTGCTACCTTTTCTCCCGGAACCTAGAGTAAATACAATGTGTGTGCATTTGCAAAGATAAAAACACAGGGTGCATTCATCATGTCCTTGAACATAATGTAGTGCACAAGAGGTGAGATCTCATGTACTGTTGCCTTTGTCCCAAGGTTAGAACATATTCTCCCAACAGCAA
Source organism: Nerophis ophidion (assembly GCF_033978795.1). NCBI lineage: Eukaryota > Metazoa > Chordata > Actinopteri > Syngnathiformes > Syngnathidae > Nerophis > Nerophis ophidion. The sequence continues at coordinate 54,047,846 of NC_084612.1, read as the reverse complement.
CATTTGATATGCTGCCACTCTTACGGCTGAACAATGCTAGGTTCCCTTTGCCTGTGCTACAGACACAGGGAAAGAAAACATTGCGTGACAATGCTTTTCATGCAGAACAGAGACGCTGAAGAAAGCGATACAATACTAGTAAAGTGCGAGCTGAAAGAAAAGGGGCCACTCTTTTATAGCCTTGAAATCGCTGAATTGACTTCAGCCCTTTATTGCATGTTAAATTGAATACTGGTGAAGCTACCTCTGAAACTGGAACATTGCAGAGCTCTGTACTGATTACACCAAACGGTGACAGTGAAGAAAAAATGCTTTCCTGGCAGTGTGGTTCTGTCCCCTCGTTCATCGTCTGTTCCACTTCTACACAATGGCAGCATAGGAAAAAGCTGAGAAAAAGAAGGTGAATACTGACCCTATTACACTTTTGGTACTACCTCGAAGCTTGAAAATTGCTGGACTGAATTTATTTTATATTTGAGCCGTCAAAGTTAACGTGCTGACTCTTCCAGTGGAATGGATTTATTTTTTCATTGCGCTTAAAAAGTACAGAGAAATAATATTTTCAGTATGGACCAGCCAGGAACAGACATACAGTATACAGCAGGCCTGGGCAGTGGGGGCAAATAGAGAAAAAAATGGGTCTTGGGGCTGGTATATCTATCTATCTCTGTGTGTGTGGGTGTATAAATATAAAAAGCCATATATATAATTGGATTATCCAGAGAATAGTGCTCGATACCGTGGTAGAGCGCAATATGTATGTGTGGGAAAAAAAATAGAATAAATAAAATCTCCTGATGATTGAGGGAACCCCTCATGAAACAGTTCTGTAGAGATGAAGTAGTCTTGCGATTTTTCCCCCCAACATATATATATATATATATATATATATATATATATATATATATATATATATATATATATATATATATATATATACATATATATATATATATATATATATATATATATATATATATATATATATATATATATATATATATATATATATATACAGGAACACCTTGAAACTTAACTACAACTGCATGATGAATATCAAACAAACCATTGACTCACACAACAAAAAGATATTGAGCACTCACAGACAAGCAACCGCTAATGACTCTAACTCCACAGATAGCTGCAATTGCAGACAAAATATTAACTTCCCACTCAACGGAAACTGCTTATAAAACATCAGTTGTAATTGGTATATCATGCGAAAGCGCGATTCCAACCGCTGAAATACTTTGTATAGTTGAAGACTTACGGTCATTAGAAAACATCACTGCACATCATACTATGATGTGCAGGGGAATTGATTAACGTGGATCCCGACTTAAACAAATTGAACAACTTATTCGGGTGTTACCATTTAGTGGTCAATTGTACAGAATATGTACTGTACTGTACAATATACTAAAAAAGTGTCAATCAATCAATCCATCATAATGGCAGCTACAGTTTCCATCTTAAAGATATAACAACATTATTTGAGAATGTCCGGAGGGCCAGATTGAAAAGCGGCATGCAGCCCCCGGGCCTTAATTTTCCAGGAAGAACGATGGTTCTGCCACTAGGGCGGCACTCTGTACGAAAAGTAGGAAATAGGTAAACATGGAGGGAGGAAGAAGAAGAAGGGGAGCAGAAAAAAATCAGTTCGAGACCAGAAAAAAACCCTACTATACCTCATATCGCTGCTCTGTAAGCCATCATAAAAGAAGCAGGAAGGGTGTTTGTGTGCATATCTGTGTGTAGTCCTTGGGTGCATGTTAGGTCTATAAGCCTGGAGGTCGCTTCGCTCGGTGTCCCGGAACAGAGTCAACATCCCAAGTGTCTTTGCCGAGATTTTTTTCTTCCGCTGCACTGGTCTGGCTGTGGTGTACAGCATGGCCTTGCCAAGGCCACTGCAGAGGGTGTTATGATCCGTACTCCGATCTTCCCATATTGTGGTTTATTGTTCCATTTTTGTATCACCCTGTTTGACGTCTTTATTTCCTGTTTAGTCTGTCACCATGGTAGCTCATTAGTTCACCTGCCCCTTGTTATCTACGCACACCTGTTTTCTTCTAATCACCTCCCTTATTTAAACTCGCCCCTTTTCGTTATTCATTCTCGGATCCTAATTTGCCTACGTGCAACCGTGACGACTCTCATCATTCTACTGTATGTATTTTCTCGCTAGCTCTCATGCTATGCCACTTGTTTATTCCAGTTTTCATACTGATGATTTGTTTTCTCTTTTGTACCTACGGGTCAGTTTAGTTTGTATTTTGTATCACCTAGTTCTCATACTAGCGTCTTTGGTTTCTTTTTGTAAGCTCCAGTGTTTTGTTTCTTAGATCCTTGTTGTACAATAAATCTGTTAAAACTTACCTTTGCTGTGTTCAATTTTGACGCATCCTCGAGGGAATCGAACCCGGTACCACGATGCCACACAGGCGCAACAGTATGAACCCAGCAAAAAAGAATTCCCTCGCGTCGAACCAGAGGAAGGAACCCTTTGCATTAGGGCTGTGGTTGGAGCTGATGGCTTGGGAGCAGGAAAGACTCGGCTGTGGGCCTGAAGTCTCCTCCGAAGCCGTTCGCGCTGCCCCGAAGAGGCGGGGGGTCCAGTGGAGAGGTCCCCCGCGCGGCAGTAATGTTCCAGGACCACTTATTCCTCCCCATGGACAGAGCAACTGTCATTCCATTAAGGATTCACCTTCCACTACCGGTAATCCTGCTTGTTTTTTTTTCAATCATTCCTTCGCCGCCATGACACCATCTCAGACTGTAGTGATGACATGTGGGGAACGCCCACCGGTGACGCAACACCGCCCCCTGTCGTCGATATCTTTGCTGAAGATTTTTATATTGTGGACAGTAAATCTACCTCTCAACAACTTTCTAACAATAACATTTATGATAAAATACAAAATTATCAGGACAATTTTTGTATTTATTATTCTGGTAATTCACAATCAGCTGCTTCTCCTACACCTCCTTTAAAACCTCATTTTCCGGCCAAGTCCAAGGTGTTTCCTCCCTTTTCTAAAGGAAATTCTGGAAAAAATTAAAGGGGAGGAGTCGGCCCGCCTCCAAACCTCCCACCACCCTCCCTTAAGGTCAGTCCCTGACCATAGGGAACGGGTCTGGGATCCCCGTCTGGAGGGAGGGGCTATGGTCTATAGCTGTGCTACGGAGGTAGCACAGATGCTACCCTCTAAACCACAGCCACCATGCATACCACCTTTACCTGTTTTTCCCCAGGCCAAGTCTCAACGGCCTTGTAGACCTCCTTCCCCGGTGTTCAGACTTTCGAGGTCATTACCTCCAGCACGTCCTCCTCCTCCGGTGTTCGGCACAAGTCCCTGTCCCAGTCCATCTAGTTTTGTCCTTAGCCTAATTATCAAGCCAGCATCAGACTCTCACCTGGTTTTTGTACGAGCTACTTCTCCCAGTCTGGTTCTCACACCAGCACAGGACTCTCGCCTGGTTTTCACACCAGAAAATGTTTCTAGCCTGGTTCTCATGCCAGTTTCAGACTCTAAGCTGGTTCTCACGCCAGCACCAACTCCAGGGCAGGAGCCCACTCCAGCACCAGTTCGTAAGCTGGAGCCAACTCTGGTACCAGCACCACAACAGGTACCGGTACCAGCTCCGCGCCGCCAAGCACCGGTACCAGCTCCGCGCCGCCATGCACCGGTACCAGCTCTACGGCGCCAAGCACCGGTACCAGCCCCACGCCGCCAAGCACCGCCGCCGACGGGGCTGGAACCCACACCAGCGTCGACGGCAGGGCTGGAACCCACACCAGCGTCGACGGCGGGGCTGCAGCCCACGTCAGCACAGGCGTTGGGGCTGGAGCCCACCCCAGCACCACCGACGACTACGCCTGCATTCACGTCGACGACTACGCCTGCATTCACGTCGACGACGACTCCTGCGGCTTCCACGCCGCAAATGACGACTCCTGTGGCTTCCACGCCGCCAATGACGACTCCTGCGGCTTCCACGCCGCCAATGACGTCTTCTGCGGTTTCCACGCCGCCAATGACCCCTTCTTCGACTGCAGCACCCGCATCATCCTCGCCAGCTGCACTGGGGCCTGCTTTGGCTGCATTCCCCGCACCCTCGTCTGCTGCTTCCAAGGATGCCATGTCTTCGGTGCTGAAGCGTCATCCTCCACGTCTGCCACGGGTGTGGCCTTTGCGAGGTCGTCCGCCTCGCCGTGCACCTCATCCTGCAAGGCGGCCACTGATGTGGACTTTTCAAGGTCGGCTGCCAAAACTCTTTCGGCAACGGTGTTCCATCCGCCGCCGCCACATTGCCTGTCCTCGGTGGATTCGGGGACATGCGACCTGGCGACCCTCCACCGTGGCCTCCCTCCGCCCTCCCTTCGTTTGTGGACTTTCTGGTTTTGGGGAGGGGGTTCAAGTTTGTGTTTATGTTTTTGGGACATCTGGGATCTGTCTTTTTAGGGGGGGATACTGTTAAGATCCGTACTCTGATCTTCCCATATTATGGTTTATTGTTGCATTTTTATCACTCCGTCGTTCTACCCTCATACTTCCTGTTTAGTCATTACCATGGTTACTCATCAGTTCACCTCCTGCTCACGGCCCCGCACACCTGCTACAGATAATCACCGTCACTTTATAAGCCGTCCTCTTTTGTTTGTTCAGCCTAGGTTCATGATTTGCTTTTCACGCAACGAGTTACGCCTGCAATTCTCTCATGTATGTATATTCTCGCTAAGCTTTTCACGCAAGCCATTGTCAATTCCAGTTCTCATGCTGAAGGTTTTGTTTTCTCTTTTGTACCTACGGGTCAGTTTAGTTTGTATTTTGTATCACCTAGTTCTCATACTAGCGTCTTTGGTTTCCTTTTGTTAGCTCCAGTGTTTTGTTTCTTAGATCCTTGTTGTAGAATACTTCTGTTAAAACTTACCTTTGCTGTGTTCAATTTTGACACATCCTCGAGGGAATCGAACCCGGTACCACGATGCCACACAGGCGTAACAGAGGGAGTCGTATTGTAGATAAGGATTGTTGTTGTTGTTGTTGTTGTTGATGAGGGCGTGCAATAACGTTCCAGTGGTTTATCTGCTCTCGTTGTTCGTTCGGGCTTTCAATACATCCATCCTTTTTCTACTGCTTGTCCCTTTTGGGGTCGCTGGAGCCTATTTCAGCTGCATTCGGGCGGAAGGCGGTGTACACCCGGGACAAGTTGCCACCTCATCGCTGAAAGACAACATTCATACTCACATTCACACACTAGAGTCAATTTAGTGTTGCCAATCAACCTATCCCCAGGTGCATGTTTTTTTAATTAATCCTAATTTTGCTTTTCTGAGAAGTTTCATTGTATTAGTTTATTTGAACAGGGACAACACACTGTGATCAACTTTGCTGCAAATGTGCAAGCTTTAGCTACAAAACTAGTTTCCAGCCATAGTCCCTGGGCAAGATGTAAAAAGTCAGGAGCAAACAATACACAATTAAAACAACAATTATGAAGTGCCTACCACGCATAGTGGTTAGAGTGTCCGCCCTGATATTGATAGGTCGTGAGTTCAAACCCCGGCCGAGTCATACCAAAGACTCTAAAATTGGGACCCATTACCTCCCTGCTTGGCACTCAAAATCATGTGTCGGAATTGGGGGTTAAATGACCAAAATGATTCCCGGGCGCGGCCACCGATACTGCTCACTGTTCCCCTCACCTCCCAGGGGATGGGTCAAATGCAGAGGATAATCTCATTGCACCTAATGTGTGTGTGACAATCATTGGTACTACACATTTTAACTTTAACTACTTAGAATAGTAAAACAACTGATTAATATCCCACATCAACGGCAACATCCAGCAGCACAGCCACTATACATTAAAGGCCTACTGAAATGAGATTTTCTTATTTAAACAGGGATAGCAGGTCCATTCTATGTGTCATACTTGATCATTTCGCGATATTGCCATATTTTTGCTGAAAGGATTTAGTGGAGAACATCCACGATAATGTTCGCAACTTTTGGTCGCTAAGAAAAAAGCCCTGCCTCTACCGGAAGTCGCAGACGATGATGTCATATGTTGATGGCTCTTCACATCTTCACATTGTTTTTAATGGGAGCCTCCAACAAAAACAGCTATTCGGACCGAGAAAATTACAATTTCCCCATTAATTTGAGCGAGGATGAAAGATTTGTGTTTGAGGATATTGATAGCGACGGAGTAGAAAAAAAAAAAAAAAACGCGATTGCATTGGGACGAATTCAGATGTTTTTAGACACATTTACCTAGGATAATTCTGGGAAATCCCTTATCTTTCTATTGTGTTGCTAGTGTTTTAGTGAGTTTAACAGTACCTGATAGTCGGAGGTGTGTGTCCACGGGTGTGTTGATGCGCAGTGTCTCAGAGAAGTCGGCGGCAGCTTTATGGGCGGCACAAGCTCGGCTGATCTCCGGTAAGAAGCGACTTTTTACCACAATTTTCTCACCGAAACCTGCTGGTTGACATTTGGACGGAATCCATGTTCGCTTGACCGCTCTGGTCCATAGTAAAGTTTCACCTCCCTGAATTTTAAACAAGGAATCACCGTGTGTTTGTGTGGCTAAAGGCTAAAGCTTCCCAACTCCATCTTTCTACTTTGACTTCTCCAATATTAATTGAACAAATTGCAAAGGATTCAGCAACACAGATGTCCAGAATACTGTGTAATTATGGGGTGTAAGAGGACGACTTTTAGCTGTGTGTGTGCGCAGCGCTCATGCTTCCTAAAAACTCGTGAAGTCAAGCGTACACGTCATCATTAGGCGACGTTTTCAAGAAATAACTCCCGGGAAATTTAAAATTGCAATTTAGTAAACTAAAAAGGCCGTATCGGCATGTGTTGCAATGTTAATATTTCATCATTGATATATAAACTATCAGACTGCATGGTGGGTAGTAGTGGGTTTCAGTAGCTTCAACAGCACCATGGACAGTTACACACAGGCATGGTTACACAGACAGCAGCAGACAGCAGGAACAAAGCAGCAAAATAAAATACATTAATGACGAAGTTCACAAGTCTGATTCTCAAGTCGCCATGATTTTTAGCATATTTCTGAATTGCTTTAATGTATCGACATAGCTTATATGAGAAAGGCTATTGTTCCAAAACTGGACTGCCCTCACTTTTCTTGAAAGGAACTATCAGGTTGTTTGAGGAGGCGGATCTACTTTGTCCCCGGCTCACATGTACAGCATCAGAATGTGGTGGTTGGGCCAAACCACATATGGTTTTCAAAACCAAATTAGCATTATGAAATTTTCCCGGTTCAGTAGTTGATATTTGTCCAATATATTACAGTGGTGATATAAAATATTTAATGTCCAGGACTGTCAGAGACTGCTTATTTAGACAGAACAGATCGGTTTCAGTGTTGTCTTGCAGCCCTGAAACAGTGAGACAAATGTGTGTATAGAAAAATAATTTCGCACCGTCTGTATTTAAACTCTCTGTTAAAGTATACTTAAAATGAGCAAGATTTAGTTTAGCAGTGCAAATTACTTTATTAACATGCTTTTTAAATATAAATAGTGAATGTAAATGAATCCCATTTTGGTAGGCTACGTAAACTGACAGAGAGGGGTCAGCAGATGCTGAAGCGCATAGTGCAAAGACTTTCTGCACAGTCAGTTGCTACAGAGCTCCAAACTTTATGTGACCTTCCAATTAGCCCACGTACAGTATGCAGAGAGCTTCATGGAATGGGTTTCCATGGGCGAGAAGCTGTTTTTGTCATGAAAAATGGAGGGTTTTTTTTGGGTTGGTGCACCAATTGTAAGCGTATCTTGTGTATTTTATGTTGATTTGATAAAAAATAAAAATACAAATATATTTTTTGTTTTCTTTTATTAAAAAACAATTTAAAATAAATAAAAACTTCTTTTGCGGCCTGGTACCAATCGCACCGCGTCCCCAACCACCGGTCCGCAACCCGGTGGTTGCGGACCACCGGCCACTGGACTCTAAAGCAGTGGGGACGCCTTCTCTGTAGTGTGGAGTCACACTTTTCCATCTGGCAATCTGATGGACCAGTCTTGTTTTGGAAGTTGCCAGGAGAATGGTACATTTCAGACTGCACTGTGCTGAGCGGGAAATTTGGGTGGAGGAAGAATTATGGTGTGGGGTTGTTTTTTAGGAGTTGAGCTTGGCCCCTTAGTAGTTACAAGACAGATCTTTTCTCCTGCAATAAAACCCTCAGGACCTGGTAAAACAGATTTCCTCTTAGTAAAAAACATACTTTGTCTTTTTAACATTTAAATGAAGACATGAGTTGTAAAGCCATTTAGAAACAGACTCCATAGTTTTAGAATGTTTTTTTGCGACTTCCCGCTTGTCCCTCCTATATGTACCCAGATCACGGTATCATCTGCATACATTTGTACTTCACATCCAGAGCACACAGATGGCAGGTTATTGATCCCTCTATCCATCCATTTTCTACCGCTTGTCCCTTTTGGGGGTCGCGAGGGGTCGCTGGAGCCTCAGCTGCATCCGGGCGGTGTAGAGACTAAATAAAAGTGGCCACAAAATTGAACCCTGTTGCACACCTACGTCATTAACAGCTGTGTTCTATCATCTAAATAGGACTTCATCCTATGTATACAGGAGATAAATTGAATCGTGCCAATTTTAAAATGAGAACGTCATCACTAATGGTATCAAATATCCTTTTAAGTCCTCTTAAGTGCAACACACCTCTCAGCGATCTTTGATACCACAGGGAGACTGCCAATAGTAGCTGGTGACCTCATTTGTTTTTTCCCGACGTTGGCCATGGGTTGTACTTGTATAGCGCTTTTCTACCTTCAAGGTACTCAAAGCGCTTTGACACTACTTCCACATTTATCCATTCACACACAAATTCACATACTGATGGAGGGAGCTGCCATGCAAGGCGCTAACCAGCACCCATCAGGAGCAAGGGTGAAGTGTCTTGCTCAGGGCACAACGGACGTGACGAGGTTGGTACTCGGTGGGGATTGAACCAGGGACCCTCGGGTTGCGCACGGCCACTCTTCCACTGTGCCACGCCGCCCCATGTCTACACTAAGTCGTTTAACCCCTTACACAAAAAATATTCAGCCTGAGCCCCGTTTCATTCACACTAAACCAGCGTTTAAGGTCCCCCAGATAATTTTTTACCCGGGTAGGTCAGCCGTGTAATTCTTGAATCTCCGGCTTTTAGCATTGTATGGACTCATTGATCGTTTACAAACTGAGTTCGGAGAGGAAGTGACATCAGAAAGGCCGCACCCCACACAGGAAGTGATGTCAGATAGAACAGGCCACAGCCAGCTTCATAATAAAGCGGATTTGTAACTCAGACCTAACCACTGGAAATATGAAGGCGAGTCATCCAGACATACCCGTGTTTCTCCTTCTTCTACAAACCCCGTTTCAATATGAGTTGGGAAATTGTGTTAGACATAAATATAAACAGAATACAATGATTTGCAAATCATTTTCAACCCATATTCAGTTGAATATGCTACAAAGACAACATATTTCATATTCAAACTGATAAACATTTTCTTTTTTTTTTTTGCAAAAAATCATTAACTTTAGAATTTGATGCCAGCAAAAGGTGACAAAGAAGTTGGGAAAGCTGGCAATAAATACTGATAAAATTGAGGAATGTTCATCAAACACATATTTGGAACATCCCACAGGTGTGCAGGCTAATTGGGAACAGGTGGGTGCCATGATTGGGTATAAAAACAGCTTCCCAAAAAATGCTCAGTCTTTCACAAGAAAGGATGGGGCGAGGTACACCCCTTTGTCCACAACTGCGTGAGCAAATAGTCAAACCGTTAAAGATCAACGTTTCTCAAAGTGCAATTGCAAGAAATTTAGGGATTTCAACATCTACGGTCCATAATATCATCAAAAGGTTCAGATAATCTGGAGAAATCACTCCACGTAAGCGACATGGCCGGAAACCAACATTGAATGACCGTGACTTTTGATCCTTTGACGACACGGTATCAAAAACCGACATCAATCTCTAAGGGATATCACCACATGGGCTCAAAAACACTTAAGAAAACCACTGTCACTAAATACAGTTCGTTGCTATATCTGTAAGTGCAAGTTAAAGCTCTACTATGCAGAGCGAAAGCCATTTATCAACAACATCCAGAAACGCCGCCGGCTTATCTGGGCCCGAGATCATCTAAGATGGACTAATGCAAAGTGGAAAAGTGTTCTGTGGTCTGACAAGTCCACATTTCAAATTGCTTTTGGAAATATGCGACATTGTGTCATCTGGACCAAAGGGGAAGTGAACCATCCAGACTGTTATCGATGCAAAGTTCAAAAGCCAGCATCTGTGATGGTATGGGGGTGCATTAGTGCCCAAGGCATGGGTAACTTACACATCTGTGAAGACACCATTAATGCTGAAAGGTACATACAGGTTTTGGAACATCATATGCTGCCATCCAAGCGCTGTCTTTTTCATGGACGCCCCTGCTTATTTCAGTAAAACATACCAAGCCACATTCTGCACGTGTCAAAACAGCGTAGCTTCGTAAAAAAAGAGGAAGGGGACTTTCCTGGCCCGCCTGCAGTCCAGACCTGTCGCCCATCATGAAGCGTAAAATACGACAGCGGAGACCCCGGACTGTTGAACGACTGAAGCTCTACATAAAACAAGAATGGGAAATAATTCCACTTTCAAAGCTTCAACAATTAGTTTCCTCAGTTCCCAAATGTTTATTGAGTGTTGTTAAAAGAAAAGGTGATGTAACACAGTGGTGAACACGCCCTTTCCCAACTACTTTGGCACGTATTGCAGCCATGAAATTCTAAGTTAATTATATTTGCAAAAAAAAAAAAAAAGTTTATGAGTTTGAACATCAAATATCTAGTATTTGTAGTGCATTCAATTGAATATGGGTTGAAACGGATTTGCAAATCATTGTATACTGTTTTTATTTACCTCTAACACAATTTCCCAACTCAAATGGAAACGGGTTTTGTACATGTACAAAATCACACATGACTACCTTAAGAGAAAGCCATTGCAGCTATTTGGGATACAACACTTCTCAGAAGGCAAGAAAACTTTCCAATGTCCAGATCAGCTCTGATTCTACTGACTGAAAAACTTTGTCCATTTGTTGAAGGAGAGACAAAAAAGAATGCAAGCTTCGGTGGATGTGATAAAAAAGGTAGCGTGTGCTTTATATTGTCTGGCCATCGAGGAAAACGGTGAAGGCATTTGGACTGGCAAAGCAGGCCGTATCAGTTATTGTCCGCCATGTATGTCGCGGACTATAACTATAACGTCACCAAAAAGGAATGGACAAAAAGGTGAAGGCAAACGAGTGAAGAGTGTCCTGACCAGATATCTAGATCTCTAGATTGATTAATGTAAAATGTTCTTTATCACATTGTTTACCTGTCTAATAATGATTTGATTAATTTATGATGTCTCAGGTGTGATTCACTACAATAGGGGCCCACAGCACACTGGATTCCAGTTAATAGAAATACCACAACACTGGATATTGTTCAGATAAGTTACATTTAAGAACTTGCACACAAAGCAACACTGGAGGTGACTATGACGTGTGCATGCGTACTAGGTCGCCTTGCGCCGGCGGACGGAGGGGGGAGGGGTCTTTAACGGTGGCATTGTTGTGTGTGGACACGGATAAGGTTAGGTGGGATTGACCCTGGAGAACCTTATCTGGCGTAATGTAATTGGGGCCGTAAAGACCGGCATGGCAATGGCTGGAATATTGCTTTACAGTTAAAGAGGTTTCTCGTCACTTTCAACTCATCCCTTTTTCCCAGCAGCACTCAGTGGGGGAGCACTTTATGAGCCCCTATGGGAAACAACCCTCTCTTTCAAGTCTCTCTTCTCTTCACTCCCGTATCGTTGCTTCCCTCACTGTAGGGAAAGCTCCACGACCCCCAAGGGATGGGCATCATTCCCCGGATTGCCGAAGACATCTTCCATTACATATTTGCCATGGAGGAGAACCTCGAGTTCCACATCAAGGTCAGTTGGTGCTGTGCTGCACTTTGTGGCACAAATAATACAGTATGTGCCGGTACGGCGCTCAGACCTGTGATGTAATAATCCTCTGGTGGACGGCTGCTGTGTAATCAGCCGAGCATCAGTAAATCACCATGTTTGAAACGCTGTAATCCCGTAGCATTTGTTACACTGCAGGATAATGCCTTCAAACAGTGCAGCAAATAACAAATGTCATTGTTTCCCCTGCAGGTATCCTACTTTGAGATCTACATGGATAAAATCCGTGACCTGCTGGACGGTGCGTGCTTAAGGCGCAAGTAGCCGCTTTTACATTCAACAATAAGGATAGTATTCTATCCTCCTGACTGTATTTATTATCTGCTTCACATAGTATGGAAAGCACACATTGAAGACTCGTATTACACACACACTTGTGTCTATGTATATAAATTGTATGCACAAATGAGGTATAAGGCATCCATAAGATTGGGTCTGTAGTAGAGAAAAGCTTAAAATACTATGCAGATAAGCCTTTAAGTTAAGAAAAAGGGGGAACGAGCTGCATGGCAGTGTTTCCTACAGGAGTGCAATCTACACTATATTGCCAAAAGTATTTGGCCACCCATCCAAATGATGAGAATCAGGTGTCCTAATCACTTGGCCCGGCCACAGGTGTATCAAATCAAGCACTTAGGCATGGAGACTGTTTCTACAAACAATTGTGAAAGAATAGGCCGCCCTCAGTGATTTCCAGCGTGGAACTGTCATAGGAGGCCACCTGTGCAACAAATCCAGTCTTGAAATTTCCGCACTCCTAAATATTCCAAAGTCAACTGTCTGCTTTATTATAAGAAAAGTGAAGAGTTTGGGAACTCAGCCACCAAGTGGTAGGCCACGTAAACTGACATAGAGGGGTCAGCGGATGCTGAAGCACATTGTGCAAAGACTTTCTGCACAGTCAGTTGCTACAGAGCTCCAAACTTCATGTGACCTTCCAATCAGCCCACCTACAGTACGCAGAGAGCTTCATGGAATGGGTTTCCATGGCCGTCCAGCTGAATCTAAACCATACATCACTACTGTAAGTCCAATGCAAAGCGTGGGATGCAGTGGTATAAAGCACGTCGCCACTGGACTCTAGAGCAGTGGAGATGCCTTCTCTGGACTAATGAATCACACTTTTCCATCCGTCAATGTGATGGACCAGTTAGGAACTAAGGGGCCAAGCCCAATTCCTGAAAAACAACCCCAAACCATAATCCCTCCTCCACCAAATTTCACGCTCGGCACATTGCAGTCCGAAATGTACCGTTGTCCTGGCAACCTCCAAACCCAGACTGGTCCATCAGAAATTTCACCACTGGATTTGTTCCATTCATACAAACATTCACACACTGATGGCGGGATGGCCATGCTAGGCCCTAACCACCACCCATCAGGAGCAAGGGTGAAGTGTCTTGCTCAAGGACAAAATGGGCGTGACAAGGTTGGTAGAAGGTGGGGATTGAACCAGGAACCCTCAGGTTGCTGGCACGGACACTCTCCAAACCGCGCCATGCTGGGCTCCTAATGAATGTTAATAACATAAAAACGTTAACTATAATAGTTTGACAAAAACAATTTTGCAGCACGAACGTAGCACAAACGAATGTCAGTATTATTTTTAATATTTGGAATGATCAGGAGGGCCAACTTAGGTCTTTGCAAAGCAATAGTCTGTGTTTGTATTAGATTTGTGCAAGGCGTTATCATGTTGGTTAAGTGGTCTGTGGTCATGGTCTACACCAGTGTTTTTCAACCTTTTCCGAGCCAAGGCACATTTTTTTCATAAGAAAAATACGGAGGCACACCACCAGCAGAAATGGTTAACACATGAATTTCACCAGGTTGTCGTGCCATATTTTGAGTTTGTTGTTGTTTCCTGTGTGTAGCGCTTTAGTTCCTGTCTTGCATTGTTATTTTGCTGACCCTTCCTGATTTGTTGGCGTTCTCTTGTAGCAGCTTACGCCTTCCTTTGAGTACTATTGCCCGCACCTGCATTGTTTTGGCAATCAAGATTATTTAAGTTGTGCGTACGCTATCCTTCTTGGTGGGGACATTGTTGATTGTCATGTCATGTACGGATGTACTTTGTAGGACACTGTCTGCGCTCCGCATGCTGTAAGTCTTTGCTGTCGTCCAGCAATCTGTTTTTGTTTACTTTATAGCCAGTTCAGTTTTGCATAGCCATCCTTATGCTCCAGTGCCTTTTCCTAGCCTTTTGTTCATTTTTCGTTTTAGTGTTACGCCGGATAGTCGAACCTCGGATTCAGGAGGAACAGTGTGGTTTTTGTCCTGGTCGTGGAACTGTGGACCAGCTCTATACTCTCGGCAGGGTTCTTGAGGGTGCATGGGAGTTTGCCCAACCAGTCTACATGTGCTTTGTTGACTTGGAGAAGGCATTTCACAGTGTCGCTCGGGAAGTCCTGTTGGGAGTGCTCAGAGAGTATGGTGTACCGAACTGTCTTATTGTGGCGGTCCGCTCCCTGTATGATCAGTGTCAGAGCTTGGTACACATTGCTGGCAGTAAGTCGGACATGTTTCCAGTGAGGGTTGGACTCCGCCAAAGCTGTCCCTTGTCACCAATTCTGTGCATAACTTTTATGGACGGAATTTCTAGCCGCAGTCAAGGCGTTTAGGGGTTCCGGTTTGTTGGCCGCTGGATTAGGTCTCTGCTTTTTGCAGATTATGTGGTCCTGATGGCTTCATCTGGCCGGGATCTTCAGCTCTCACTGGATCGGTTCGCAGCCGAGTGTGAAGCGACCGAAATGAGAATCAGCTCCTCCAAGTCCGAGTCCATGGTTCTCGCTCGGTATAGGGTGGAGTGCCATCTCCGGGTTGGGGAGGAGACCCTGCCCCAAGTGGAGGAGTTCAAGTACCTAGGAGTCTTGTTCACAAGTAGTGGAGGAGTGCATTGTGAGATCGACAGACGGATCGGTGCAGCTTCATCAGTAATGTGGATGTTGTACCGATCCGTTGTGGTGAAGAAGGAGCTGAGCCGGAGGGCAAAGCTCTCCATTGACCGGTCGTTCTATGTTCTCATCCTCACCTATGGTCATGAGCTTTGGGTCATGACAGAAAGGATGAGATCACGGGTACAAGCGGCCAAAATGAGTTTCCTCCGCCGGGTGGCGTGGCTCTCCCTTAGAGATAGGGTGAGAAGCTCTGCCATCCGAGAGGAGCTCAAAGTAAAGCCGCTGTTCTTCCACATCGAGAGGAGCCAGATGAGGTGGCTCAGGCATCTGGTCAGGATGCCACCCGATCGCCTCCTTAGGGAGGTGTTTAGGGCACGTCAAACAGGTAGGAGGCCATGGGGAAGACCCAGGACACGTTGGGAAGACTATGTCTCCCGGCTGGCCTGGGAACGCCTCGGAATCCCCCCGGGAAGAGCTGGACGAAGTGGCTGGGGAGAGGAAAGTCTGTGTTTCCCTGCTTAGGCTGCTGCCACAGGGACCCGACCTCGGATGAGTGGAAGAAGATGTACGGATGGATGGGCTGTCTCCCGCTCTGCTCTGCATATTGGGATCACGACAAACCATCCTCGATGCGTTCCAACTTCTACAAAGCAATGAACTACTGGCTGCCACCTACTGATTTAGAGTGTCACATGGTTTCCCTGCCCAGCTCTACACAGCACAGGCACTAGACAACGGCACATTATCATAGTTATTGATTAGCAAAAAATATTTTTTGGACCAATTAAGTGAAGTTGCATAATTTCCGACGGCCCACTGGACAATATCCCACGACACACTAGTGGAAAAAAAGACCTACAGCATACGTGTGTGTGTTTGTGTGTTCATATGTGTGTGCGTGTGCATGTTCCGCTGTCTAACAATAACCTCCTTTTCCCGTCACTGCAGTGACAAAAACCAACCTGTCCGTGCATGAAGACAAACACAGAGTTCCTTACGTGAAGGTGAGTCATCCTCATGTTGATGAGTGATTAACAGGAAAGATCCCATATCAGTTATTGAAACATTATCCATTACAAAATATAATAGGTCTCTTTTTTGTTGAAGATGTTTCACACTGCAAAAACCGAAATCTAAATAAGATTAGATATCTCAAATAGGGGTGATATTTGCTTATTTTCTGTCTGATAAGATACTTCTCACTAAGCAAATTTTATGTTGGTGTTTTACTTATTTTAAGGGTTTTGGTCCTAAATGATCTCAGTAAGATATTACAGCTTGTTGCTGAGATTTGATGACCTATATTGAGTAAAACGTGCTTGAAACTAGAATATCAACTGTTGCAAAGCTGTGTCATCAGCACTCACAAGTATAAAAGTACTTTTTTAAAGTAAGAATTTCTTATTTTAAGCATGAAATAAAAAATCATGACTTTGATTTCAGATGACAGCCAAATGGACTATGCTGTTTTATTTTCAATGAAACAATACAAAATACAAATAGTAGTACATTTGTTATTAGTGAGAATATACTAATTTTAAGGGGTTCATTTAGTTTAGCTAATTTTACTTGTTTTGGAAAGTCTTGACAAGCCAAATTGTCTCGTTCTATTGGCAGATAATTTTGCTTATTTAAAATAAAATACCCCTAGCGCAAAAAGCAAGACAATTTGAAATATCTTTGACACGCAAACATCTGCGCCGTTTATTCAAGCAGACAGCAGTATGTAAAAAGTGATGTAAAAAGTATTTTTACATCCAGAGACTCAACATGGCGGTCACAACAAACCCCCACCTTTTGTAGTAAAACTTTTGAGGGTCACTTAAAGGGGCCACACCGAATTACTCACTCATAACTGAATATATGAATGCCAAGCAAAAACAAGATTATGTGCACAATAGAACAATGGCAGTGAATAATAACGACAAAGGTAAATTATGTCCTTAAAGCAACAGTACAATATACAATTACAGAAGACTGATGGCTCACCGCCTGGCAAGTAGGGGTCTCAGTTTGAGACCGCAAAAAAAAAAACAACTCGAGCAACAATAATCACATATGCACTGCAAAAAGTCAGTGTTCAAAAACAAGAAAAAAAAAAAATACAAAAATGAGGGATTTTTTTTTTAAACTCAGCAAAATTATATACCAATATAATACGAACATTTGGCTTGTCGGGACTTTCCAAAACAAGTAAAATTAGCTAACTTCAGTGAACCCCAAAAAAACCTTCAAAAAGGTATATTCTTGCTAATAACAAGTGTAATTTTCTTGGCAGAAAAAAAAGAGAACTTTTTGCTCAATATGTTGAAAAATATTCTTAAATTAAGTACATACTGGTGCTATTATCTTGACATAATGATATGCGCTTGGAATTACATTTCTTGAAACCAGCAAACATATACTAAAAACAAATATATTGTTCTTAATGGAAAGGAAACAAGGCAACCACTTGTTACTCTCGGGGTCTCCTAGCCGCTCAGGCAAATCATATGGTCTAAATATGCATTTTTCCATCGATAACAAGACATCATCGCGTCAAGTGTGTGCTCTTTCAGTCAATTAGTGCGCATTTAATTTAAATTTTCCTGAAGGAACTCTCCTGACGGAATAAATAAAGTACTATCTAATCTAATCTAATCTATATACAGCCCTGTCAAACATTTTTTAATTGTAATTTTGAAGAATTGATCTGATTGTGCATGAACTATTTCTGTTCAAAATTGTTAGAAATGTCATATGTTAAATGTTTAAATATTAACTGTCAGTTTACTGTACTGTGCCAACTGTACTTCTATACGAATACGTATTTTCTATTGGTTGATTGAAAATAAAACAGCAAAGTCCGTTTGGCTGTCCTCTGTTTTAAATTATGAAACACAATTGTGTCAAAGTCTTGTTTTTTTTTTTACATGCTTGAAATAACACATTATTACTTAAAAAAAAAGCAGTTTTGTACTTGTCAGTGTTGATGACACAGCTTTGCAACAGTTGATATTCTAGTTTCAAGCAGGTCATAAAATCTCAGCAACAAGCTGTAATATATTATTAAGATCATTTAGAACCAAAACACTTAAAACAAGTTGAACAGTAACATAAAATCTGCTAAGTGAGAATAATTATCTTATCAGACAGAAAATAAGCAAATATCACACTTATTTAAAATATTCAATCTTAATTACATTTCAGTTTTTGCAGTGTGGGAAACCTCAAAGAACACTAAGGATATTAAAGACATTAAAATATCAGAGCTGCTCCAACCAGCCATTACTGCATAGAGCTACACACACACACAAAAAATACATCTATACATACACACTGTGGTGGCCTCTGCGGTGTTCCACACCATCGCCTGCTGGGTTGGGCGGAGCATGGCCAGAGACAGGAGCAGACCCAACAAAGCAACCACCCTCGGCCGCCCACAAACTCTCGGCCAGTGGCCAGTCCGCATGGATGAGCGAGGATGCATCCAAGGAGACTAAGGTCTCCGATACCTGCTCATTCAGTCCAGACACTGTGAAGCTTGTCCGGCCCGGTGCTCATTGCTAGCTCTGCAGCTCTGTCTCTTCATCCGCATCTCCTCCATTCTCTCCAAATGTGGTAGAGAACCAGCAGCTGGTCTCCATGGCCAAAAGGCTCCCAGAAGGCAGATCCAGAAGTCTACAAAAGAGCACCGCAGAAGTCACAAAAGTAGCACCCCTTGTAGCACAGTCCCAAAGGGTCCCGAACAAGAAGGCAAACAATAAATAAATACAATAAAATAAAAAAATTTAAATAAAAAGCACATGAGCTTGAAATTCACTTCGTTTTGCATCACGGAACAAAATCAACATCCCGTGTGTCTTTGAAAAAGGGGGAATAGTGGGGGGCCTTAGGGAGATCTTAGGGTGTGTTCCTTCACTTTTGTCTAAAAGCGCCAAATTTGGCACAGGTGTAGCTCAGGGCATACTTAAATGATTTGGCTAGGATGCCCACGCCGGTGATCTTTGGGGTTGCCACAGCAGCTGATCCAATAAAGCCACCAACTGAACACGCTTTTGCCTCTACATTTGAACAGATGAGCTACAAATCCAAACTTGGTGTCTATTTCATGTTTTTTGACCATTACAAATATGATGGAAAAATTATCTTTATGATTGGGTGTGTGTAGACATCTTTTCAGCATATTTCCAAGATGGCGGCTATGTAATAATTAGGTGTACCTTAACTTTTGATACTTTTGGCAAAATATTTTATATTTTTTGAGCATCGAAACATACTGGAATGATAGGATTTATGATCATTTATTTATTAGAGCACTTTAATTTCCATATTAACAACATAGCCATTATCTACCAAAATGTATTGCACATATATTTCAACACAGATAGAATGTAAAGCTACAGATATATTTCATTGTAACATTAGTAAAAGTAGAGAAAGTCAATGTTACCCCCCGTAATATAGGTTTCAGTTTCAACAGAAACGGATCTTACAGAGAAGGCTCCGACACTGTTATCCACACCGTGTGATATTAGTTTGGTCCCTCGACAGGCAACTGTTGTGTCTCCTGACTTCTCCTGATGTGAAACTCATACAGAAAAGCTCATTTATTTACAGTCCTTTTGCTGCCTAATCTAACAATGTGCAAATCATCAACTTTATTTCCATGTAATGCATTTTTCGGTGTAGCTATTATCAAACAATATGGCCTCCACATCATCTGAAAGTAATAGCAGCAGCAGCAGCATCAATTGGGACTTATGTTGTCTCTGCCAATTACAGTCTGATGAACCCTTACAAACAACCAAAAGCGAAGGACTTTTGTCACTAGAAAAGGATCTCAAAGATTTCATTGAAATTGTGAATTCTATACCTTCATGTATAAATATCACAATTGATCAATTGAATGATGGTTCACGTATGGCATCAACACTTGTGTTGAATAGGGCCAAATACCACAAACGCTGCAGAAGCTATTGTAGTAGTTCGAAAGCATGAGGATCATGCTTTTTCCTCCTAATTAAGTCCAAAAAAGCTTTGATCAAGTCATCCCCAAACCAGTAAAAGGTTGGAAGAAGGTGGGGATCGAACTAGGAACCCTCAGGTTGCTGGCACGGCTACTCTCCTAACTGTGCCACGCTGTACCCAGTGGCATTTATTGTTGGATATGTAAAGGGGAGGATTCGAAAGATCTGCACAAGGCATTAACAAATAATGTTGATTCCAAAATGAAAAGCTGGGCAGAATCTAGTAAAGATTTTAAACTTCTTAGGAAATTAGTGACTCAAGGATCTGTGGTGCACGTAGCAGATGTGTACTATCATACCAAATGTTATCTGAACTTGAGATATGCAGCACAAGTTGCACAACATAAAACATCGTCCAGCATATCAGAAGAAGAAGCGTCGACCAGTGAATCCAGAGAAACCTTTGACACTCTGACTATAGTGCCAAGTGTTGCCCTATTTGAGGATTCAGATTGCTCCTTCACAATTTCAAATTTAAGGCAACTCTATAGAACCCTTATGAATGAACGTGGGCATGTCTCTTATAATGAACCTCACACAACAAGATTCAAGACACATCTCCTCTCTTTGCTACCTGACTGGAGTGAACACCAGAAAGGGAGGGAGACTTACATTGCAAGCAAGCAAAAAGTGGCAGACAGTGTAGCTAGAGGCCATGATTCCAACCAGATTGACCAAGATTAGGCACTTTTGTTGACAAGGGCTGCCTTGGTTTTACACAAGTATTGTTTACAACCAGGACAGAAATTTGATGGCACCTTACCTATCAACTGTCTTATGATATCTGTTCCTGAACCTTTAAGAGTATTCCATGACATTGTCCTTCAAGGACCGGGACTCCTCAAAGCCTATGAGGATAATACAGAAGATCCAGTACACTAACCTAGATGCACACACTTGGTGCAGCTTTTGTCAAGTAATTGGGGATCAAAAACAACACCCCCCTCCTCCAAAACAAAAATAAAAAAAATAAAAACGGGAGAAAAAGACAGCCTCTACGTAGCCTGCCCCGCAAGTACCCAAAGAGTAGTTGCCCTTTAAGCGAAACCAATGTCATTAACCAAAGCCGAAATTTCAAAAGAGTGCCTCTTCTCTTGTCTCTCGATGTATTTCCTTCATTAGGACTTCATTGGGCACCACATGATTCCATTCATTCCATTGAAAATCAATTCTCGATTCCAAATAATATATTTGTAA
The DNA here is from genome assembly GCF_033978795.1 of Nerophis ophidion. Lineage (NCBI taxonomy): Eukaryota > Metazoa > Chordata > Actinopteri > Syngnathiformes > Syngnathidae > Nerophis > Nerophis ophidion. Next base: position 54,026,665 of record NC_084612.1, on the reverse strand, counting down.
AAATATTGGGTGCCAGTTCAATCATTAACTTCATGGGAAACCAGCGAAACAGGCTTGTAGGGATAATCTAGCCTCTGTGTTTTTTCCTGACCTAACGTATATTCCGCTCTACCCCGGTATTGAGCACCGTATAACGGATAAACCATATATACATATATATATATATATATATATATATATATATATATATATATATATATATATATATATATATATATATATATATACATATGAGCGTGTGTGTAGATGTTTATCATGCTTGGTGCTTATACATAGCCTTTAGCGACACATTTTACTGTTAAAACATCAGTAAAAAGTAGGGCTGTGAATCTTTGGGTGTCCCACAATTCGATTCAATATCAATCCTTGGGGTCACAATTCGATAATATATCGATTTTTTTCGATTCAATTCGATTTGATTTTCGATTAAAAAAACGCTACTTTTCCGATTCAAAATGTTTCTGTATTCATTCAATACATAAGATTTCAGCAGGATCTACCCCAGTGTGCTGACATGCTAGCAGAGTTGTAGATGAAAAAAAAAAAAGCTTTTATAATTGTAAAGGACAATATTTTATCGACTGATTGGAATAAGGAACATTTGTTTTAATTATTAAACGAACCAAAAATATAACTTAATTGATCTTTGTGAAAATATTGGACACAGTGTGTTGTCAAGCTTATGAGATGCGATGCAAGTGTAAGCCACTGTAAAACTTTATTTTTATTTGTATAAATGTCTAATGATAATGTCAATGAGGGATTTGTAACTAATATTGATACTGTTGTTGATATAATTCATTTTTGTTTCACTACTTTTGGTTTGTTCTGTGTCGTGTTTGTGTCTTCTCAATTGCTCTGTTTATTGCAGTTCTGAGTGTTGCTGGGTCAGGTTTGGTTTTGGAATTGGATTGCATTGTTATAGTATTGCTGTGTAGTGGTGTGTTGGATTGATAAAAAAAAAATCACAAAAAAAAATAATCGATTTTTGTCTGTCTTCTTATAAGGGATGCACAGAGCGCTTTGTCACAAGTCCCAACGAGGTGATGGACGTGATAGACGAGGGGAAGGTGAATCGCCACGTCGCCGTCACCAGTGAGTCGCACTCTTGAACTTGTTTGTGCGTATGTCTCTGAACACAAGCTACATGGGTATTCTTTTGCCCCTCAGACATGAACGAGCACAGTTCCCGCAGTCACAGCATCTTCCTGATCAGCATCAAACAGGAGAACGTAGAGACCGAGCTCCAGCTGAGCGGGAAGCTTTACCTGGTGGACCTGGCCGGGAGTGAAAAGGTAGACATTTTTATTTAAACAATGGCAGATAAGTAACAAATATTGTCATCAGTGTATGTATTTTTTCTAGGGATTTACAGTAGCAACTACAAAGCCCATTAATTTGTTCAAAACTTTTTAAAAACTAAACTGAGATAGTAAAGTGATTTCCATCGTGGAACTGTCATAGGATGCCACCTGTGCCACAAATCCAGTCGTGAAATGTCCTTGCTCCTAAATATTCAAAAGTCAACTGTTGGCTTTATTATGAGAAAATGGAAGAGTTTGGGAACAACATCAACTCAGCCATGAAGTAGTAGGCCATGTAAACTGACAGGAGTCAGCGGATGCTGAAGCGCATAGTGCAAAGAGGTCAAAATGTGGTGGAGGAGGAATTATGGTGTGGAGTTGCTTTTCAGGAGTTGGACTTGGTCCCTTAGTGCCAGTAAAAGGAACTTTGAATGTTCCAGGATACGAAAACATTTTGGACAATTCCATGCTCCCCACCTAGTGGGAACAGTTTGGAACGGGCTCCTTCCTCTTCCAACATGTGCACCACTGAACAAAGCAAGGTCCATAAAGACATGGATGACCGAGTCTGGTGTGGATGAACTTGACTGGCCTGCACAGAGTCCTGACCTGAACCCAATAGAACACGTTTGGGATGAATTACAATGGAGTCCGAGACACAGGCCTTCTCCACCAACATCAGTGTGCGACCTCACCAATGCGCTTTTGAAAGAATGGTGGAAAATTCCTATAAACACACTCTGCAACCTTGTGGACAGCCTTCCCAGAAAAGTTGAAGCTGTAATAGCTGCAAAAGGTGGACCCACATCATTTTGAGCCCTATAGATTGGGACTCACATATAAACTTTAAGTTTATATGTGAGTCAAGGCAGGTGGCCAAATACTTTTGGCAATATAGTCTACTTTGAACGTGGACACTATGATGCCATCAAAATAATTAGCTCAATCGGAGATGATGCATATATTTTCTTTGAAAAGGCAAAACATTATTTATACATTTAAAAACAAATCTGAGTTATTAATTAATGTTGACATATATTTTTTGTCAAAATAAATAGTTTTTGCTCTAATTTTCATTTTTTGCTGCGTGTTGTATAATGTACTTTGTTGACAATGTTTCTAGAAACTTCTCCAATCTTTTTAGAGACTTATTCTTAATTAAAAATGACTAGCCACACATTAAGCATCATTTTCTGTAGTTATCGGAGACAAGTGGCGGCTGATGGGCTTTCAAGTCTGGGACGCTCATTTTCAGCTACAATCCATCCATCCATTTTCTACCGCTTATTCACCTTTGGGGTCGCGGGGGGCGCTGGTGCCTATCTCAGCTACAATCGGGCGGAGGGCGGGGTACACCCTGGACAAGTCGCCACTTCATCGCAGGGCCAACACAGATAGACAGACCACATTCACACTCACATTCACACACTAGGGTCGATTTAGTGTTGCCAATCAACCTATCCCCAGGTGCATGTCTTTGGAAGTGGGAGGAAGCCGGAATACCCGGAGGGAACCCACGCAGTCATGGGGAGAACATGCAAACTCCACACAGAAAGATCCTGAGCCCGGGATTGAACCCAGGACTACTCAGGACCTTCGTATTGTGAGGTAGACGCACCAACCCCTCTGCCACCGTGAAGCCCATTTTCAGCTACTCTCTAAACACAAATACAGTCTCTCTCTCTCTCTCTCTCTCTCTCTATATATATATATATATATATATATATTGCCAAAAGTAAAAGTATTTAGCCACCTGCTTTGACTACATATGAACTTGAAGTACCATCCCATTCCTAACCCAAAGTGTTCAATATGATGTGGGTCCACCTTTTGCAGCTATTACAGCTTCAACTCTTCTGGGAAGGCTGTCCACAAGGTTGCAGAGTGTGTTTGTAGGATTTGTAGGTTTATTTTCCACTATTTTTCCAAAAGCGCATTGGAAGGCCAGGCTCTCAGACTCTGTTCTAATGTATCCCAAAGGTGTTCTATCGGGTTCAGGTCGGCACTCTGTGCGGGCCAGTCAAGTTCATCCTCACCAGACTCTGTCATCCATGTCTTTATGGACCTTGCTTTGTGCACTGGTGCACGGTCATATTGAGAGAGGAAGGGGCCCGCTCCAAACTGTTCCCACAAGGTTGGGAGCATGGAATTGTACAAAATGTTTTGGTATCTTGGAGCATTCAAAGTTAATTTCACTGGAACTAAAGGCCCAAAGCCAACTCCTGAAAAACAACCCCACAGCATAATTCCTCCTCCACCAAATTTCACACTGGGCACAATGCTGTCCGAAATGAAGCGTTCCCCTGGCAATCTCCAAACTCGTCCATCAGATTGCCTGATGAAAAAGTGTGATTCATCAGTCCAGAGAAGGCATCTCCACTGCTCAAGAGTCCAGTGGGGACGTGCTTTACACCACTGCATTCCACGCTTTGCCTTGGACTTGGTGATGTATGGCTTAGATACAGCTGCTTAGCCATGGAAACCCGTGTGTTTTTTCTCGAGCAGAGAAACTGATTGCTTTGCTTAAAGCAGTGGTTCTCAAATGGGGGTACGCGTACCCCTGGGGGTACTTGAAGGTATGCCAAGGGGTACTTGAGATTAAAAAAAAATATTTCAAAAATATCAACAATTCAAAAAATCCTTTATAAATATATTTATTGAATAATACTTCAACAAAATATGAATGTAAGTTCATAAACTGTGAAAAGAAATACAACAATGCAGTATTCAGTGTTGACAGGGAGATTTTTTGTGGACATGTTCCATAAATATTGATGTTAAAGATTTATTTTTTTGTGAAGAAATGTTTAGAATTAAGTTCATGAATCCAGATGGATTTCTATTACAATCCCCAAAGAGGGCATGTTACGTTGATGATTACTTCTATGTGTTGAAATCTTTATTTCACTTGTTTATTTTTCAACAAGTTTGTAGTCATTTTTATATCTTTTTTTTTCCAAATAGTTCAGGAAAGACCTCTTTCAAATGAGCAATATTTTGCACTGTTATACAATTTAATACATCAGAAACTGATGACATAGTGCTGTATTTTACTTCTTTATCACTTTTTTTCCAACCAAAATTGCTTTGCTCTGATTAGGGGGTACTTGAATTAAAAAAAAATTTTCACAGGGGGTACATCACTGAAAAAAGGTTGAGAACCACTGGCTTGAAGGAATGAACATGATATGACAAAGAGACGTTAGCAACTTGCCAAAACAAGAGCCAACCTCTTGGGTGTATGTGAGGGTATTTAAATGTCATTTGTAATCTAGCACCACCGTAAAGTGTCAGCCTTTCAGAAGGCTAAGAGTGAAATTCACAAATGTTTACAGATTCTCCATGTAATTAATCGTGGTGACCCGCCACCGCAAAATAAAAGCCACCACACCTTAAATATGAGGGATTTTTTTTTTACCTGAAAACATTTGTAACGTATTGTATGAATGGATATATTTTGAAAAGATGGTCACTACAATGTTAAACTTTAGAAGAGGTGGGAGACTGACTACCTTGTTTTGTAATGAGGTAAATTATACCGTATACAGTTTTCTTATATGGTTGTTTACTCACATGCATTTGTATTTGGTCACAGAATTCTTTAGAGGATTATTTTACTAAGATCAAAAGTGCAGATGTCTATCACAGCTCGTCCAGAGAGTGGGGGCTTTTGCCCCCAGGACATTGGGGAACTTAAAGTGCAGCAGCAGTTGGAGTTAAGGAGGAAGTGTAAAAACATTAGCAACATCTGGTAGAAAGCCCCCACAGACAGGAGTATAGGATAGGGGTCGGAGGTCACCCGACTCAAACTGATCAAAGGAATAATTTCAGGGAAAGATTGACCGGTTCCAATGCTAGAATTACAAATAGTAACTGTCTTCGTGTAAAAGGTATTTAAGGACACATTTCCAAGAGGACAGCCACGCCGTCCCAAAAAGACAAGAAGCAAGGAAATAAACAGAGACAGAATTACATTTTGCTCAATTTGGGGAGAGACGTGGTTACTGTACTCTCTGTACTGTCTTCCACCACGCTCTGGCGAAAGATTGTACTCCACCTCTTTTTATTAGGACTTTCCCTGTTTACATGACAACAGCTGTTTCTAAAGGAATGAGGGGTATGTAAACAGCCATTGTTTTCGGTGACATTAACCCAAAAGAAAAAGATGTCACGGGCTTGGGCTAGTCCTGAATTCAGCTTGGGAAGGTCTTGGATCACAATTAATAAACCCCCTCCCGTCTCCTCCCATCGTACACAATGGAATTTTCCAAGCCTTTGGCTTGGTGTAACGAAGACAGCTTCTTGTCTGTTCATTGGGAACTCAGAGAACAGAAAGTGTTTTGATAATTTACATACAATTTTTCTGGCAGTAATCTGGCCCACTCTTTCTCTTGGAGCTGCAACTCCAGTCTGAGGCTCACTGAAACAAATAAAGCTTTTGGTTCGACGATTCCTTGTTGTTCTGCTCATCACCCATTACACGACCATCAAATATATAAGAAAATGTGCTTCCACAGTTGCTCACCAGTCAGATTACAGTTTCATGTGAACCTCCCAACAGATCCAGAGGGACACCTGCAGTAGAAAATGGATGGATTTGTTTGAAATATTTTACATTTAAACATGCCAGCATTTTACAAACGATACGAAAGACTTTGACCATGATTGATTACTCAATTTGTTATCAAGATACAGGAGAACTTTATGCGGGGGCAGCCGTATAGGTGACCACCTGCTGCTGCTGTCCGCCTGACATGGCCAAGGAGTCACAGGATCATGTTTTCACAGCAATAGGTGGCGAAATGATCCCATAGATACATTAATACATGTCCTCACAAATATTAGTCCATCCAACCATCCATCCATCCATCTTCTTCCGCTTATCCGAAGTTGGGTCGCAGGGGCAGCAACCTAAGCAAGGAAGCCCAGACTTCCCTTTCCCCAGCCACTTCATCCAGCTCCTCCCAGGCCAACCGGGAGACATAGTCTTCCCAACATGTCCTGGGTATTCCCTGTGGTCTCCTACCAGTCTGACGTGCCTTAAACACCTCCCTAGGGAGGCGTTTGGGTGGCATCCTGACCAGATACCTGAACCACCTCATCTGGCCAATCTCCATGTGGAGGAGCAGTGGCTTTACTTTGAGCTCCTCCCGGATGACGGAACTTCTCCTGAGGAACTCTCCTGAAGGAATCAATAAAGTACTATCTATTTCTCACCATGTCTTTAAGGGAGAGCCCCGCCACCCGGCGGAGGAAACTAATTTGGGCTGTTTGTACCCGAGATCTCGTCCTTTCGATCATAACCCAAAGCTCAAGACCAGAGGTGAGAATGGGAAAGTAGATCGACCGGTAAATTGAGCGCTTTGCCTTCCGGCTCAGCTCCTTCTTCACCACAACAGATCGATACAGGGTCTGCATTACTGAAGATGCCGCACCATCCGCTCTTCCCTCACTCGTGAACAAGACTACAAGGTACTTGAACTCCCCCACTTGGGGCAGGGTCTCCTCCCCAACCCGGAGATGGCACTCCACCCTTTTCCTGGCGAGAACCGTGGACTCGGACTTGGAGGTTCTGATTCTCATCCCAGTTGCTTACACTCGGCTGTGAACGGATCCAGTGAGAGTTGAAGATCCTGGCCAGATGAGTCAATCAGGACCACATCATCTGCAAAAAACAGAGACCTAATCCTGCAGCCACCAAACCGGATTCCCTCAAATATTAGTATGAATATGAATCAATAAATGCATTGTTGAAAGTTAATTTTGTGTCAATGCCTTGATCGTTTTTTAAAAATTGTTACAATTAAGTGTTGCATCTAATCTTTGTTTTTGTTTTTTGTTGTTGTTTTTATTACGACAAATGGCAGGTTTTTGTGTATATGCAAGCTTGTTACATGAGGGCCCAGGTCCTTTGCTCTCTGGAGATTTGGCCCTCTAAACAATTTATTTAAAGAACCCTGATGTATGGTGTATGTATACATGTATATTGTTGTGTATACAATTAACATTAGTGTTGACTGAAAGGTTTGCATGATCTGCTCAACATTCCTACATCAAACATTATTGAACAAGGTGTGAGCAGGAAACCGCTGCTCTGCCTTTTTATTTTGTAAAAGCCTGATGTAAATTAAATTATCCCATGAGGTAAAATTGTCCTTAAAAAACACTGCTTAATGCCAATGCTTGTTTGGCACAGAATCATTTCCTAGGAATTAGTTGTACTGAATTCCATAGTCAATTTTTTTGTGACCTGTACGATAACATTCTTTCTGTAACCACAGGGAACCATGGCCCCTATAAAATTCAACTTTATACAAGCAACGCTGAAACTGCTTTCTTTCGTAAATGTTTGATCCAGCTTTTAACCATCAAGTCTCATATGTAATATGTCTCTGTCAGGTCAGCAAGACGGGGGCAGAGGGAACTGTCCTGGATGAAGCCAAGAACATCAACAGGTCCTTGTCGGCCCTCGGCAACGTCATCTCAGCTTTGGCCGAAGGAACGGTACGATGAAAAGTTTCTTATCAAAGTAGTCTACTACTTTCTAAACCTTTTATTTGTTGAAATATTTACATATGCAGTAGATCCCCACATGTATATATTTGCGATGTGACATTTGCAGATTTATTTTGTCTGCTCTACATGGTAAATTAAGTTTTTTTATGGTTCCTATAAAGGGAACTGTACTTATTTTTTTTTTTTTCCCATTACTATAAGTCGCAGTTTTTTTCATAGTTTGGCCGGGGGTGCGACTTATACTCAGGAGTGACTTATATGTGAAATTATTAACACAATACCGTAAAATATCAAATACTATTATTTAGCTCAATCACGTAAGAGACAATACGTATAAGATTTCATCGGATTTAGCGATTAGGAGTGACAGATTGCTTGGTAAACGTAAACACATGTTCTATATGTTATAGTTAGTTGAATGACTCTTACCATAATATGTTACGTTAACATACCAGGCACCTTCTCAGTCGGTTATTTATGCGTCATATATCCATCCATCCATTTTCTACTGCTTATTCCCTTTGGGGTCGCGGGGGGCGCTGGCTCCTATCTCAGCTACAATCGGGCGGAAGGCAGGAAACACCCTGGACAAGTCGCCACCTCATCGCAGGGCCAACACTGATACGGACAACATTCACACTCACATTCAAACACTAGGGCCAATTTAGTGTTGCCAATCAACCTATCCCCAGGTGCATGTTTTTAGAAGTGGGAGGAAGCCGGAGTACCCGGAGGAAACCCACGCAGTCACGGGGAAAACATGCAAACTCCACACAGAAAGATCCCGAGCCTGGATTTGAATCCAGGACTGCAGGAACTTCGTATTGTGAGGCAGACGCACTAACCCTCTGCCACCGTGAAGCCATGCGTCATATAACGTACACTTATTCAGCCTGTTGTTCACTATTCTTTATTTATTTTAAATTGCCTTTCAAACGTCTATTCTTGGTGTTGGGTTTTATCAAATACATTTCCCCCAAAAATTTGACTTATACTCCAGTGCGACTTATATTTGTTTTTTTCCTTCTTTATTATGCATTTTCGGCAGGTGCGACTTATACACCGGAGCGACTTATACTTTGAAAAATACGGCATTCACAATCCGTATGTAAGACAAGAACACATGATTTTCTTTTTTGTATGCAATGCATAAAATATAGCAAGTACAAGGTGGCTAACAATGCAGCGAATGGGAGTTCACAATTGCGCTCATAACACCCTTTAAAAAAACATCCCAAAAGCGGCAATAATACTCAATAAATTACCCCGTGATCTGAATATCAACCAAGTATTGTTATTATAAGCGCGAGGGCAGACAAACTATTTTAGCGGCACAGTGATTACAGCTTATGCAGCTATTGACATACTGATGCTTCTAAATAGTAGAAGGTTGTGGCCATAAACTGACAAGTTGGTCAACCTCCATATTCAACTTGATGACAAGAAAGGCACAGAAAGAAACTCATGTACTTTTTTTGAAAACCCGGGCAAGGAATATGATTAATTCTTCATCCAAACCGGAAGATATGAACATCGATTCAGCCGGCACCCAAGTGAGAGCAGACATTCCTGGGGGTGCAGATAACTGACAATATGACCTGGTCCCTACACACCGGACCTCTTGTAAAAAGAGCTCAACGTCGCATGCACTTTTTGCATCGAATGAGAAGAGGACAGCTCTCTCCACCGATTCTCATTCCATTCTACAGAGGCACAATATAGAACCTCCTGACCAACTGCATCTCTGTCTGGACTGGATTATGAGCCTACAGTGCCTCAGACTGGAAGTCTCTGCAGAGAGTGGTGAGGACGGCGGAAAAAATCATCTTTACTCCTTTTCCTCCTATCCGAAAAATCACAAAAAGCTGCTGCCTGACCAGGGGTCAGAAAATCTGTAGAGACTCGTCCCACCCCCACCAAGGACTGTTTTCACTGCTGGACTCTAGAAAGAGGTTCCGCAGCCTCCGTAGCAGAACCTCCAGGTTGTGTAACAGCTTCTTTCCTCAGGCCAAAAGACTCTTGAATGCATCATAATAATCCCCTCAATTACCCCCCAAAAACGGATTAACTGGCTGGAATATAAAGACAATATAACATACATCCATAAACGTGGATGCATATGCAAAAGTGCAATATATTTATCAGTACAGTAATCTATTTATTTATATCTGCACCTTATTTATTTTTTATCCTGCACAACCGATCCAGTGAGAGCTGAAGATCCCGGCCAGATGAAGCCATCAGGACTACATCATCTGCAAAAAGCTCACTGGATCGGTTCGCAGCCGAGTGTGAAGCGACCGGAATGAGAATCAGCACCTCCAAGTCCGAGTCCATGGTTCTCGCCCGGAAAAGGGTGGAGTGCCATCTCCGGGTTGGGGAGGAGACCCTGCCCCAAGTGGAGGAGTTCAAGTACCTAGGAGTCTTGTTCACGAGTGGGGGAAGAGTGGATCGTGAGATCGACAGGCGGATCGGTGCGGCGTCTTCAGTAATGCGGACGTTGTATCGATCCGTTGTGGTGAAGAAGGAGCTGAGCCGGAAGGCAAAGCTCTCAATTTACCGGTCGATCTACGTTCCCATCCTCACCTATGGTCATGAGCTTTGGGTCATGACCGAAAGGATAAGATCACGGGTACAAGCGGCCGAAATGAGTTTCCTCCGCCGGGTGGCGGGGCTCTCCCTTAGAGGTATGGTGAGAAGCTCTACCATCCGAGAGGAGCTCAACGTAAAGCCGCTGCTCCTCCACATCGAGAGGAGCCAGATGAGGTGGTTCGGGCATCTGGTCAGGATGCCACCCAAACGCCTCCCTAGGGAGGTGTTTAGGGCACGTCCAGCTGGTAGGAGGCCACGGGGAAGACCCAGGACACGTTGGGAAGACTATGTCTCCCGGCTGGCCTGGGAACGCCTCGGGATCCCCCGGGAAGAGCTAAACGATGTGGCTGGAGAGAGGGAAGTCTGGGCTTCCCTGCTTAGGCTGCTGCCCCCGCGACTCGACCTCGGATAAGCGGAAGATGATGGATGGATGGATGGATCCTGCACTACAACGAGCTAATGCAATAAAATGTTGTTCTTATCTGTACTGCAAAGTTCAAATTTGAATGACAATATTAGGAAGTCTAAGTCTAAGTCTCTAACATTGTTAAATAAGTGACAATTTTTTAAAATTTCAGTTTTTATATCTTGTTCAGCACTTCGCAATACTGCTACATCATGCTAAAGCTGCATCTGTTTAGCACACAGCTTCTAAAACTTGTAGCTCATCCTCCTCATCCTCCTTATATTCTGGCTCAAAAGTCTACGATTCTAGATCATCATTTTTTTCCCAAAGTAGTCTTTGTTGTCTCCTGTAAGGTCTGCATGATGAGTAGTGTTGTTATTGAAGGGACAAGTGAAAATTGTGATGCGTCTGTGAAATTTATATACCGCTGTATTATTAAATTGAGCAAAATACATGCATAATACATGTTACTTTTAAGGGGCCTGTTACTATATTACATATATACTTACAGCATGAAAAACGCGCATGAAAACGTTTGGATTTTCTTTAGAGCGCTTTAAAGGCAGAATAGAGCGAATCCCATTCGTTCCATTGTTAGCTGACTTTTGCCAGTGTTTACTTACCATTTAGAAGGCAAAAAATGCATGGTTTTGGGTTAGTGAAGAATGCTGAAGAATGCACTAACAACCTGATAAATCCGAAATAGAAAGAGATGATATGCTACATGGTGGTTGTTTGAGCACACTGCAGCTAGACTTGGATAGTCCCACTTCTTAATGCTTAGTACCCGGCCAAATTAGTTTAATACATATAATCTGCTCCTGTCTGAGCTGCCACCTTATCGTTGTAGATGAGTTTGCGTGTCCCAATGATCCTAAGTTGTCCGGGGGCTTTATGCCCCCTGGTAGGGTCTCCCAAGACAAACAAGTCCTAGGTGAGGGATCAGAAAAAGAGCAGCTCGAAGACCTCTATGAAGAATACAAATGAAGGACCCAGATTTCCCTCGCCGGGATGCTGGTTACCGGGGCCCCCCTCTGGAGCCAGGCCCGGAGGTGGGGCACGATGGTAATCGCCTGGTGGGCTCAGCCCGAAGAGGCAACGTGGGTCAGGAGCCATAGAGGTCAGGTGCAATGTGAGCTGGGCGGAAGCCGAAGGCAGGGCACTTGGCGGTCTGATCCTCTGCTACATAAGCTAGCTCTTGGGACGTGGAACGTCACCTCGCTGGGGGGGAAAGAGCCTGAGCTAGTGCTCGAGGTGGAGTAGTTTCGGCTCGATATAGTCAGACTCACTTTGACGCACAGCAAGGGCTCTGGAACCAGTTCTCTCGAGAGGGGCTGGACTCTCTTCCACTCTGGCCTTGACAGCAGTGAGAGGCGACGGGCTGGGGTGGCAATTCTTGTTGCCCCCCAGCTCAAAGCCTGCATGTTGGAGTTCAACCCAGTGGACGAGCGTGTAGCTTCCCTCAGCCTTCAGGTAGGTGGACAGGTCCTGACTGTTGTTTGCGCAGCTCAGAGTACACACCCTTTAAGGATTCACTCGAGGGAGTACTTGAGAGTGCTCCCTTGGATGATTCCCTCGTTCTACTGGGGGACTTCAACGCTCATGTTGGCAGTGACAGTGAAACCTGGAGAAGCATGATTGGGAAGAATGGCCGCCCGGATCTGAACCAGATTGGTGTTTTGTTATTGGACTTTTGTGCTCGTCACAGATTGTCCATAACAAACACCATGTTCAAACATAAGGGTGTCCATATGTGCACTTGGCACCAGGACACCCTAGGCCGCAGTTCAGTGATCGATTTTGTAGTTGTATCATCGGATTTGCGGTCTCATATTTTGGACACTTGGGTGAAGAGAAGGGCAGAGCTTTCTACCGATCACCACCTGGTGGTGAGTTGGCTGCGATGGTGGGGGAGGATGCTGGACATACCTGGCAGGCCCAAACACATTGTGAGAGTTTGCCTAGCAGAATCTCCTGTCAGAGAGAGTTTCAATTCCCGCCTCCGGAAGAACTTTGAACATGTCACGAGGGAGGTGCTGGACATTGAGTCCGAGTGGACGATGTTCCGTATCTCTTTTGTCGAGGTGGCCGATTGGAGCTGTGGCCGGAAGGTGGTTGGTGCCTGTCATGACGATTTTTGTTATTTGGCTCCAAAACACCCCTACGTTAGTGGAAATGCGGCAAATGAGTGAAAGCGACAGAAATGTTGCTATGGAGACAAGGGTTTTCTTACGTGCCTGGCTGCAGTCACACCGAGATACCTGTCCGTCAATAAGAAAGTCCCTGATAACCTGGACCAATTCAAACATGATTTGTTTTATATTGTTTAATTTGCATTGCCTCACACGATGAACACTACATCTATTTTTATATGACGCCAGATAACACTGCGGGAGCCGTCACTTTTTTGCGCTAGCTATGCCGGTACTTTTCGCCGACTCCGGAAAAGCGGAACGACACACATTGCGGATATAACATTATTCTCCGTGCGTCGGCTAGCTACAAATATATTCCACAACCCCAAACATGTCTTTTTTAAAGCCTGCAGTGAAGAGAAAGGTTAGTGATGAGCAAAGACAATTCCAGGAAAAGTGGGAGATGCAATATATCTTTGCTGAGCACAGGGGCACCCCGACGTGTCTTATTTGCACAGAGAACGTTGTGGTACACAAGGAATACAATTTGAACCGTCATTATACAACTACACATGCTGAGGAGTATGCAAAATACCAGGGAGATGAGAGAGTGAACCAGGTTGCAAATATAAAAAACTGTTTAATCAGGCAACAAGATTTCTTCAAGAAAGCAGCCGAAAAGAGCGATGCAGCAGTCAAAGTTAGCTACATGGTGAGTGAGATGGTTACTAGGGCGGAAAAGCCATTCAAAGAAAGTGAATTAATTAAAAAGTGCATGTTAGATTTTTTTTAAGAAATCTTTTCTTGCAGCCCAGCCTCATCCAGTTTCTGCATGCAGTGGCCCCCTGATAAATTGCGTTTGAGACCCCTGTTCTAAACTGATAAGATACAAAAGGAGTACATCATACTCCTAATACACATTCCAATGCCTTCAAGGTAAGTCACAGAGTTTACTTGCGGACATAAGATACAAGAACAAAGTGTACACATGGGAAAATATTAACTGCTTCAAACATGACTATAAATAAAGAAATTACTCTTAAAAATATATGCATTCTGACAGTACGGGTAATGGGTGCCAAAAAGTGGTCTGGGTTAGTTGTGGTGGTTCCTTTCACCACTTTTGTTGCAGCAATTGCCACATCATAGTATGCACAGTGTTCATTTGAAAGTACTTTTGATGCTTTTTGTCTGCTTGCTCCTTCCTGTCCTGTGCAGAAGCCTCATGTGCCGTACCGTGACAGCAAAATGACGCGCATCTTACAGGACTCACTAGGGGGGAACTGTCGCACCACCATGTTTATCTGCTGCTCTCCCTCCAGCTACAATGACACAGAGACCAGGTCCACGCTCATGTTCGGCCAAAGGTAAAGCACACGCCTGGATGCTGCTGCCACATTTGATAAGCCGTTCACGCGCACTTACCTCCAACCGTTTTGCAACCCTTTGCCATTTCTGACGTGGGCTGTAATCATCGTCAAAGCAGACGTTTTGGTTGTTAGCGAGATTGGTCACACACAACAGACCACTGCCATTGTGAAGTAAACACAATGTAAAAGATGATCTTCCAGTCAGGCTCGACAAGCGCTATATGACGCGACTAATCTGCATTTAAAAAGCAACCTGACGTCACGCAGATAATGCAGCCTGCTTTGATTAATCAAATATACAGCACATGCACTCAAGTTCAGGGAGGGGCTCTAGGATTTTTTTCTCCCCCAGGGCATAGGCGCCGATCCCGTGGGTGCTCGGCGTTCTACGGAATTGATGGCAACGTTTAATCTTTGAAAAATAATGTTTGTTAAAGCAATCTTGTTGTTGTTAATTTTGTGCCGAAGCTGGTCCCGGTTTAAGTAATAAAAAAGTCACAAATCATACAGTCTATTATTGGCAAAACTTAACCAAGATTTCATTGTTCCTGATAACGAAAAATTGACACAATCATTTGGACTTTGATCACACTGCACACAAGTGAATGATGAGCAAACTTAGTCAGCAGCCATACATGTCACACTAAGGGTGGCAGTATGAACTATGCCAGCACTGTCATAAACATGTGCCATATAGTGAAACCACACTAAACAACAAGGGCAAACACATTTTGGAAGAATATTTGCACCACAACACAACATTAACACTACAGAATAAATTCCCAGAATTCCCTGCAGCACCAACTCTTTCGGGACGCTACAATAAAAACAAACGCCATTAGTGGATCTACGCCTGACATCCACTGTAATGATACCACGTACAATAGCGTATCTAGTCGATACTGCTATGAATACATCTATATTTTTTACCATCAAAAAATCATCTTTCGTTTTTTTTTTACATGTATATTATGTTTATAAAGTCAGGAAAAATGTCCCTGGACACATGATGACTTTGAATTTGACCAATGTATGATCCTGTAACTACTTGGTATCGGATTGATACCCAAATTTGTGGTATCATCCCAAACTAATGTAAAGTATCAAAGAAGAGAAGAATAAATGATTATTACATTTGAACAGATGTGTAGATAGAACATGTTGAAAGAGAAAGTAAGCAGATATTAACAGTAACTGAACAAGTAGATTAATAATTAATTTTCTACCGCTTGTCCTTGATAATGTAGACAAAATAATAGGTAGAAAAATGGCACAATATGTTACTGCATACATCAGCAGACTAATTAGGAGTCATTCTTTGTTTACTTACTACTAAAAGACAAGTTGTCTAGTATGTTCACTGTTTTATTTAAATAAAAAACTGAAACATGAACACATGTAATGTACCCTAAGATTAAAAAAAATAAAGCAAATAATTACATTTTTTGTGGTCCTCTTTATTTAGAAAAGTACTTAAAAGTACCGAAATACTTTTGTTACCGGTACCAAAATATTGGTATCGGGACAACATTAATACATACAGACCGAGCACCCACTGGCAGAAATGTAGAACGGCGCCTATGCCCCAGGGCTAGGAGGGGTGGGTGGTGGGGGTGGCGGGGTTTGGAGGTGCTAAACATTAATCGATCTTCATGACTTTAGTTCTAATTTGTTTGATGAAATCAATTATGATATACATCACAAGCATGTTCCATATAAAAGTAGTTTTAACTGAATCTGACAAATTAATATTCAAAAATATAGTCAAGCTGTTGTGGTGAAGAAGGAGCTGAGCCGGAACGCAAAGCTCTCAATTTACAGGTCGATCCACATTCCCATCCTCGCCTATGGTCATGAGCTTTGGGTCATGACCGAAAGTTCATGACCATAGGTGAGGATGGGAACGTAGATCGGCCGAAATGAGTTTCCTCCGCTGGGTGGCGGGGCTCTCCCTTAGAGAAGCTCTGCCATCCGGGAGGAACTCATAGTAAAGCCGCTGCTCCTCCACATCGAGAGGAGCCAGATGAGGTGGCTCGGGCATCTGGTCAGGATGCCACCCGAACGCCTCCCTAGGGAGGTGTTTAGGGCACGTCCAACTGGTAGGAGGCCACGGGGAAGACCCAGGACACATTGGGAAGACTATGTCTCCCGGCTGGCCTGGGAATGCCTCGGGATCCCCCGGGAAAAGCTACATGAAGTGACTGGGGAGAGGGAAGGCTTCCCTGCTTAGGCTGCTGCCCCTTCGACCCAACCTCGGATAAGCGGAAGATGATGGATGGATGAATGGATGGATATAGTTAAGCCTAACGCAAGCAACAATGGCAAAAATGTTTCACGTCCAAACGTGACGGATACAGCAACAGACTGGTGTTGTAATAAGTAATAAGTGTCTTTATTCATATTCATATGCAAAAAATGCATTAGCAATAATGTTTCGGATCACAACGTAAAAACTTAAAGCCCCACTGAGGAACTTTCAGTTTTGGTTGATTTTGATGGCGCCAGTGGACAGGTTGGGTTGCTTTTAGCACTTCAGTCATCAACAATTATATAATTTGAGAAATGGACATTGAAACAGTGTAGGTCCGACTTGGTAGGATATGTACAGTGAGCAATGAACATAGTGAGTTCAGAAAGCATAATAACAAGTATATACATTTGATTATTTACCTTTGATTACTTACAGTCCGGGGAGGTGGGATGTGGTGGGGAGAAGGGCTGGGCTAGGGTTGTAGTTGTCTGGTAGTGTTCTTTTATTGTGGTTTTGAAGGACGATAGAAATGCACTTTCTTTAACACCTGTTGAGAGTGCATTCCATATTGATGTGGCATAGAAGGAGAATGAGTTAAGCCTTTTGTTAGATCGGAATCTGGGTTTAACGTGGTTTGTGGAGCTCCCCCTGGTGTTGTGTTTATGGCAGTCGTTTATGTTATGGAAATAGTTTGACATGCACCTCGGTATCAGGGAGGTGTAGCGAATTTGCAAGTTGTTTTATTCTGTTCTCGACCCTGAGCTAGCCCACTTTGGAGAAGTGGGTAGGAGTGAGGTGTGATCTGAGGTGGAGGTCTAGAAGTAACCTGACTAGCTTGTTCTGGGATTTTTTGAGTCTTGATTTGAGGGTTTTGGAGTTGGTGGGGTACTCAAACTTTATATTTGTGGTTTGCAGTCATTGCGATTTTTTTCTTTACACAATACTTTTTATAGGGGAACATTATCACCAGACTTATGTAAGCGTCAATATATACCTCGATGTTGCATAAAAAATACCATATATTTTTTTAACCGATTTCCGAACTCTAAATGGGTAAATTTTGGCGAATTAAACGCCTTTCTGTTTATGCCTCTCTGAGCGACGACGTCAGAACGTGACGTCACATCGGTCGTCAACGCCATTTTTCCCTACACATCAGACGCATTAAGTCAAATCAGCTCTGTTATTTTCCGTTTTTTCGACTGTTTGCCGGTACCTTGGAGACATCATGCCTCTTCGGTGTGTTGTCGGAGGGTGTAACAACACGATCAGGGCCGGATTCAAGTTGATTTACGTAGAATGTGTATCGATTAGCACGGCATGCTAATCAATACTAACATGCTATTTAGGCTAGCTGTGTGTACATATTGCAGCATTATGCCTCATTTGTAGCTATATTTACATCTAGCCTTTCCCCCCATCCACGTTTAATGCCAAACAAACACTTAGCAATCGACGGATTTAAGTTGCTCCAGTGTCAAGAGATGCAAAAGTCCCCAGTTTGGTTTTTACCGGCGATGCTACGACAGAGATGGCACAGAGATGGCAAAAATGTCTGGATATCCTGCGACACTCAAAGCAGATGCATTCCCAACGATAAAGTCAACAAAATCATGAAGGTGAGTGTTGTTGTTATTGACTTATATGCTAATCAGACATATTTGGTCGCGGCATGACTGCCAGCTAGTCGATGCTAACATGCTATTTAGGCTACCTGTATGTACATTTAAAACTATATTTACATCCAGCGTTTCCTTCCACCCACATTTAATGCGAAACAAACACTTACCAATCGACGGATTTAAGTTGATCCAGTGTCAATGCGAAAGTCCTGATCGGTTGGTCAGCACATTTTACCGGCGATGCTAACGCAAAGATGGCCAAAAAGTTTCAATAGCTATTCGCTCAATAGCTTCAGTTTCTTCTTCAATTTTGTTTTCGCTATCTGCCTCCATACTCCAACCATCTGTTTCAATACATGCGTAATCTGTTGAATCGCTTAAGCCGTTGAAATCCGGGTCTGAATCCGAGCTAATGTCGCTATATTTTGCTGTACTTTTCGCCATTGTTTGTATTGGAATCGCTATGTGACGTCACAGGGAAATGGACAGTGGCTTAAGCAAATAGCGAAAATCAAGCACTTTAAAGCTTTTTTTAGGGATATTCCGGGACGGGTAAAATTTTGAAAACAATTTCGAACAATAAAATAAGCCACCGGGAACTGATTTTTATTGGTTTTAACCCTTCTGAAATTGTTATAATGTTCCCCTTTAAGTTTGTTGCGTGGCTGTTTGTGTGGAACTGCAAACTATCAAGCTGGTGGCTATTTATTCCTACCACGCAAGTTTCTAATAGCTAACTTTAGCATTAGCATTTTGATTTGAGCATCCAATGTCACTTCCTAGTTTAGCAGTAAATCCCTCCTTGTCTGAGGTCATGCCAGTGGGTGAGAGCAGGGCCAATGTTGATCCTTGACTGTGCATTTACCTGGGTAGCTTCCCTTTCACTATTTTTATTTCCTCAGACATAACGTATAGTTTTTTTGTAGTGGTTTTGCATATTATGCCAAAATATCACTAGTTGCACATAGGTGTTCGCATCGACTTCCATCTTTTTAACGAATGTGCTGTAGATCAGTCTGCACATTTGTAGTTTTTTGTGTGCCAGGGTTCCTGCCATCCTCCTCAAAGTTGCTTAGTGGCAGTGAAAGCAATACAGACCCGCCCCCTGAAAATGACAGAGGTGTCATTCAACAAGTTGTAAGTCCGTCCATTATCTCAGTTATGAACATATTTTATGAAGGTTGAAAAGTTACTTAGTGCTGCTTTGAGATATTACTAATAGTGAAACTTATAATAGGCTTACAAAAAGCAGCCCTATTGTCGGCAGAAGAAGTGCAAACAGCTCCGTTTTCAAATGATCGCTCTGGAGGAGCGAGACAGAAATGTTTATATTTGTGCTGTGAGAGGGCAGTCATAAAAATGAGCTGCACATGTAATAGGTGTTTGGAAAAATGGATTCGGTGGTGTGATTTGGCCACAGAAAGATGGATTCAGCCTGATGATAGGCTTAGCAAAGATGGATTCACGGAGACGATTGACTACCATGAAGCGGTCCCGTTTTGTGAGTGGTCTCATTATCCATTTCATACCACATATGGCTAATCCGTGGATGTCAGCAGTGGGACAACACAAATAGGGCTAATTCCGTTGTCAATAAAAGTTAAAAAGAGTGTCATACTTTGCGTGACTTCTTCTGGGTGCAACAACAACACAACAAGCTGCCAAACGACACATTCAGTAATGCGCATCAATATTAGGTAGACAAGATCAGTTTGAATGCACATTTTCAATCAGTGTTGCTTTATCTCATACCATAATTTGAGCATTTCAGGCACAATGAGCGTCACCTGTGCTCATGGAACCTCCCCTGTGAAAGCTAACAATTCACAGCTCTGCGGTCTATGTTGCAGCTGACGCGGAGCTAAAATTTCTGAGGGAGGGTATGCAGAGGGAGGAGCACGACGGAATCCCTTACGCAAGCAATGTGACGAGAAAGTATATTTCAGCCTTTAGGTCAAACAGAAACTGTTGCTCAATCAGCCAAAAAAAGGAGGAGGAACCCTCTGGAGAAGTCTAGTAGAAAGTCTGGATGCCAGGCAAAAAAGGCTGGACTTTGCTGCTCTAAGAGACGGCTGGGCCCTTAAGCCCAATAGACCGATAGGGATTGCAGCGACATCGCAACCACTCCGGGAGCCGGCTGGGATTCCAGGTCCACCTGAGTCTTTGATACAGTGCTGTGGGACGTCAAGTACTCCAGACTATAAGGAATTGAAACCCTTCCAAAAGACAGTCTGCGCGCGAGGAACAGTGAAGACATTGAGACTGCCCCGGATGGGAGGGAACCACTAGTTGTGTAATGCAATCTGGGTTCCCAAGAAAAATCAGAGGTCTGGCAATGAAACACGGGACAAGAACACTGTATGTGGGGAACCGAGACACATCAAGCTTTGGCTGTAATCTGAATCTAAATGAGTTCAGGGCCAGATTCATCTAATGTTGGAACAGTCAGAATCCCTCCAAGAAGTGGGAGACAGAAAAAGGAATGTCATGAAGAGTGGAAACAGGATATTCAGGCACACACATATTTGGACACACAAGGGAAACAGGAGCATAAAGGAATAAGGCCTGTGTTATGTGCTTCTTGCCAGGTCCATTTATTTCAGTTGGAATCTTGTAAAGGCACCATGACTGCTACGAAGGACGTGTGCGTCTGTGCCCGGATGCACGCAATTGCTGTCGTTTTGAAGTCAGTCTGTTTTTGTCAAATCATCTCTTAGATTTATCAATTTCTTCTTGAACAAATTGTTTGAAATAGCCACATCCAGCATGCACCAGGAGTGAGACACGTAAAACACAATGCACAGTGGGTCATGTCATCGACGCACTCTGTTCACATTAGACATTATAAATGTTCTTTTATGTGAAAGAATACATATAACATCCTGTTCAACAAAAAATATCCAAGTTAGGCGTCATACCCTGCAGTGTGAACGTAGCCAAAAAAATGACAGAAAGACAGAGAACTGATGGTGCGTTCCGTTTACCTCGGAAGTTGTAAGTCGGAGCTGGGAATGATGTAACCGACGAGTTCTGAGCGTTCCAAGTATGAGGTCAAAAATCAAGGTGGGCACATCCGAAAAAGCTATTCTTGCGTTTTCCCTGTCTGAATACAAACAATTTTGCACTCTCCCTGCAACCTTCTAGCATGGTGGATGAAGAGGAAACACAAACACTATTGCTAGCAATGTAGAACATATATACCAATACCAATATAACCAATACTGGTTATCCAGGGTAAATCCCATCCAAACCTATCCGTGTGGTCGTTTAAGACCCTCCCTCCTCCGTCCGCCGGGGCAACGCGACCTAATACGCATGCTCGAAAAATGCGTTCCAGTGTTGCTTTGTGTGCAAGGTCTTAAATTTAACCTGAACAATATCTGAACAATATCCAGGGCAGCACGGTGTGCCAGGGGTAAGTGCATGTGCTTCACAATACTAAGGTCCTGAGTTCAATTCCCGGGCTCGGGATCTTTTCTGTGAGGAGTTTGCATGTTCTCCCCATGATTGCATGAGTTCCCTCCGAGTACTTAGGCTTCCTCCCCCCTCCAAAGACATGCACCTGGGGATATGCCCCTCCCACCTCCAAAGACATGCACCTGGGGATATGCCCCTCCCACCTCCAAAGACATGCACCTGGGGATAGGCCCCTCCCACCTCCAAAGACATGCACCTGGGGATAGGCCCCTCCCACCTCCAAAGACATACACCTGGGGATAGGCCCCTCCCACGTCCAAAGACATGCACCTGGGAATAGGTTGATTGGCAACACTAAATGGTTCCTAGTGTGTGAATGTGAGTGTGAATGTTGTCTGTCTATCTGTGTTGGCCCTGTGATGAGGTGGCAACTTGTCCAGGGTGTACGCCGCCTTCCACCCAAATGCAGCTGAGATAGGCTGCAGCACCCCACGCCACCCCCAAAGGGACAAGCGGTAGTAAATGGTTGGACAGATGAACAATATCCAGTGTTGTGTGTATCGCTAGTGTGGGCTAGTCGGGTTAAGACTGTAACTTGTGTGACTGAAGATGGTTCATCAAGGGGCCTGTGGTGTGAAAGACGACGACAACTAGTTATCTTGGTTTTGACTGCATTAAATGTATTGATACAAGAACATAAATACCACAGATAACACAATAGAAAATAAAAAAATACCCAAAACAAAAATACAAGATACAATCCTGCTTCCTTCTCGGAACCAGTCCACAGTTCAGTTCAAAAAGGTACGCAAATGCAACGACTTTTGCGTCAGTCCAAAAGTTCAGTTCAAAAAACAAAAGTAATCCAAAAGGTTCGCAGTGGAGGAGAAAAAAATGCTTGTCCAACCGCACAGTTGTTTAGCTCGCCATTTTGTTGAGTTGAGTGTAAAGGTGGATAGGGAGCTCAGGTTGTTTGGGGCACCGGGTATTCCTTCCCAGAAAAAAATCCTGACCTGAGTAATCGAGGGCAAAACAACACACCTGCACAGTCCGATAGTTAATCGAACAGGTTGGCTGTATGGGGAAATAGCAGCGGTTAGCGCCTATGCTAAAAACAGATGCAAACGTAATATTGGCGACATGGCACATGATTGTGATTTTGGAATTCCGTTGATTATGCTATGGTAAAAGACTCACCTAATTATGATGTTTGCAAAGTGTGAGAATGAGAAGATTTTGCGAGTTTGTCTCCAGTACGTCTCACAGCACGCAGCCACAGCAGACATGAGGGACGAGTGAAGTGCGCTGCACTTCCTTAAAAGGAAGCAAGCGCCATTTTGGGGAAGGAAGTAACCCTTCAAAATAAAAGTCTCTGGGAATTTTAAAAATGGGTTACATGTGGTATTCATTTAACTGGAATCCAGTGTGCCCTATTGTAATGAATCACACCTGAGACATTGTAAATTAATCACATCTTTATTAGACACGTAATCAATGTGATTAAGAACATTTTACATCAATCAAACTAGGGTTGGTTATATCTGGTCAGGACACGCCTGACTCTTTTGCCTTCACCTTTTTGGGGACTTTATACACTTTGGACCTAGACTTTGAGTCTGTGACATACATGGCGGACAATAACTGATACAGTCTGCTTTGACAGTCCAAAAGCATTCTCCATTTTCCGTAGTTAGTCTTCCCTCATCGGCCAGGTAATACAAAGCACACGCTACCTTTTTTATCACATCCACGGGAGCCCACATTCTTGTTGACTCTCCTTCGACAAATGGATGAAGTTTTTCGCTAAGTAGAATCACAGTTGACCTGGACATTGGAAAGTTCTCTTGCCGTCTGAGTAGTGTTGTATCTCAAATAGCTGCAATGGCTTTCTCTTAAGGTATTCATGTGTGATTTCCACAAGTGTCTGTACCATACATGCTAACCCTCCCGATTTTCCCAGGAGACTCCCGAATTTCAGTGCCTCTCCCGAAAATCTGCCGGGACAAAAATTCTCCCGAATTTCTGCCGATTTCCACCCAGCCAACAATATTGGAGGCGTGCCTTAAAGGCACTGCCTTTAGCGTCCTCTCTCCGTTATCCTTAGGTTTACATAAAGTAACCTATAAAGTAGGCAGACACAGAGCCATTTCTCACCGTGTGTTTATTCCAGCCGGCAAGTTAATACACTGAAACACAAAATCTGGATTCCCATCATGCATTGCTTCAAATCTACGGCAAGTAGTATTGTCCAAAAACGTAACAGAGACGAAGCAGAAGAACGAAGAAGAAACATGGGGACGACGAGTAAGAAGAAGTACGCTTGCACGTTCCAAAATGATTGGAAAAAAAAAATTTCAGTACATCCAAGACAGCTTGAAGGGAAAGGGGTATGCTGCCTGCAAATTTTGTAGATCACACTTCTCCAGTGAACATATGTATATATATATCCATCCATCCATCCATTTTCTACCGCTTATTCCCTTTCGGGGTCGCGGGGGGCGCTGGCGCCTATCTCAACTACAATCGGGCGGAAGGCGGGGTACACCCTGGACAAGTCGCCACCTCATCGCAGGGCCAACACAGATAGACAGACAACATTCACACTCACATTCACACACTAGGGCCAATTTAGTGTTGCCAATCAACCTATCTCCAGGTGCATATCTTTGGAAGTGGGAGGAAGCCGGAGTACCCGGAGGGAACCCACGCATTCACGGGGAGAACATGCAAACTCCACACGGGATATATATATATATATATATATATATATATATATATATATATATATATATATATATATATATATATATATATCCATCTTCTACCGCTTATTCCCTTTGGGGTCGCGGGGGGCGCTGGTGCCTATCTCAGCTACAATTGGGCGGAAGGCGGGGTACACCCTGGACAAGTCGCCACCTCATCGCAGGGCCAACACAGATAGACAGACAACATTCACACTCACATTCACACTCACATTCACACACTAAGGGCAATTTAGTGTTGCCAATCAATCTATCCCCAGGTGCATGTCTTTGGAGGTGGAAGGAAGCCGGAGTACCCGGAGGGAACCCACGCATTCACGGTGAAAACATGCAAACTCCGCACAGAAAGATCCCGAGCCTGGATTTGAACCCAGGACTGCAGGAACTTCGTATTGTGAGGCAGATGCACTAACCCCTCTTACACCGTGAAGCCCTATATATATATATATATATATATATATATATATATATATATATATATATATATATATATATATATATATATATATATATATATATATACATATATATATATATATATATATATATATATATATATATATATATATATATATATATATATATATATATATATGTATGTATATATATTAGTGAGTCTGCCTCACAATACGAAGGTCCTGAGTAGTCAGGGTTCAATCCCGGGCTCGGGATCTTTCTGTGTGGAGCTTATATGTTTTCACCGTGAATGCGTGGGTTCCCTCCGGGTACTCCGGCTTCCTCCCTCCTCCAAAGACATGCACCTGGGGATAGGTTGATTGGCAACACTAAATTGGCCCTAGTGTGTGAATGTGAGTGTGAATTTTGTCTGTCTATCTGTGTTGGCCCTGTGATGAGGTGGCGACTTGTCCAGGGTGTACCCCGACTTCCGCTGAGATAGGCGCCAGTGCTCCCCGCGACCCCAAAAGGGAATAAGCGGTAGAAAATGGATGGATGGATGGATATATATATATATATATATATATATATATATATATATATATATATATATATACATGTGTGTACACCCGCCCCCGCCCCCCCACCATCAGAGGTGTCAAGGTTGGCAAGTATGGTCTGTACATGTAGAAGAAGGAGAAACACGGGCATGTCTGGATGACTCACCTCCATATTTCCAGTGTTTAGCTCTGAGTTACGAAACCGCTTTATTATGAAGCTGGCTGTGGCGCGTTCTTTCTGGCGTCACTTCCTGTGTGGGGCGCTGTCTTTCCGGCGTCACTTCCTCTCCGAACTCAGTTTGGAAACGATCAAGAGTCCATACAAAGCTAAGTGCTTGAGATTCAAGAAATACATGGCGCACTGTCTGAGAAGGGGTTTAGTGTGGCTGAAACGGGGCTTAGGTTAAATAAATATTTGTTTAAGTGGTTAAACAACTTAGTGTAGACATGGCCTTAGATATCTGCCGTTGTTCTGATTACTGACTCTTGTCCTGGGCGATGGCGTTCCCTAGTGTTAATTTGTAGGGTTAGGAGGATTTACACCTTGTCTTCATTCTTTTCCCTTAACTTTTGGTGTCACCTTGTTTAATGAGTTTTTTTTTTTCATAGCCAATTTTAGGTAAGTGTTGGTTCAGCTGGTTAATACGAGGGGGAGTTCTTCCTTTGAAGGGTGGCATCAAAGCTGAGTGCTCTGAACAGGTCACCTATTTTAAAATGAACAAATACATTTAGTGGCTGTGTTCGCATCTACACATACTGTGTAATCTTTAGTGAGAGGATATTTAGATGGCTCATTTAAACAGAATTTGGACTTCTCGCTCTGCTTTCCTCCTCCTTCCTGCATGCACCATCAAGCACAGCTGGCACAAACCCAATATGCATACTAATTCATGCCATGCAAGCTGAATGGCTCAAGCTTCTATTGTCTCTTCCCCCCCCCCGCCTCCTTATCTGCTCTGTCCCCACTCTACATCCCTTCTCCCCTTCTTTTTTCCACTCATCCCTAAATTAGGGCAAAGACCATCCGAAACACTGTGACGGTGAACCTTGAGCTGACGGCCGAACAGTGGAAGAGGAAGTACGAAAAGGAGAAGGAGAAGAACAGGTTGCTGAAGGAGACCGTGCAGAGGCTGGAGGCTGAGCTTGGCTGCTGGAGGAATGGTAAATGTAACAAGACATATCACACCGCACTCTTTATCTTACAGGGCTGCCAAAGAGTTTCCTTTACCGACACATTTGTTATGTTTTTTTAATTAAAGTGCATCCTGTGTGACCCTCAGTTCATACTGTTGCGGTGAAAAACTAGTTAGATGGGTAGAGAGATATCTTATTTCCTTGAATTGCCGCAGGGCATATAGTATGCGCCTGCCTTGAATTACTGCCGGGTCAAACTCGCTTCCCAAAATAATTAGCGCATGCTTAGTATTACCGCCTGGTCAAACTCGTGACGTCACGAGTGACACTTCCCCTGTCATCGTTTTCAAAATGGAGGAGGTTGATTTCAATACCGGTAATTTGAAATCGCATAAAGGGAAGAAGATAAAGAGCTATTCAGTAGGATTTAAGGTCCAAGCTAACATCACACTCAAATTTTTACTGCATACCTTTGGTAAGTGAGAAGAGGTTTTAAAGATAATTAGCGCATGCTTACTTTTACCGCATGCCTTTGGTAAGCGCAGGAGTGAGAAGATGTTTTAAATTAATTAGCGCCCCGGCGGCAATTCAAGGAAATACTGTAGTTTGTTAATACCGGGGGGAAATTCAGGTTAGCCGCTCTCTCCGTAAGACCCTACCTATTAGCAGCAGTTTTGCTTAGTCCTTGTATTATACACTTAGACAAACTTTTTTTTTTTTTTTCTTAGACAAACTTTAATGATCCACAAGGGAAATTGTTCCACAGGGTAGTGCAGTTACAAAGGATTGAACATGTAAGGATGAAAAGGATAATACAGGTATAAAGTAGACAAAAAATGTACCTTAGTAGCAAAATATAATATAACATATACGTAATATTTACATATTATATAAACAGTATATTATATATACTGATACATTATTTTTTATATAGTATATATATACAATATATAACAATTACCATGTACAATATTACAGTATATGTAACAGCAGCAGCATAAAATAGAGAGTATCAATCAATCAATCAATCAATCAATCAATCAATCAATCAATCAATCAATCAATCAATCAATCAATCAATCAAAGTTTACTGGGGCGGCATAGCTCGGTTGGTATAGTGGCTGTGCCAGCAACGTGAGGGTTGCAGGTTCGATTCCCGCTTCTGCCATCCTAGTCACTGCCGTTGTGTCCTTGGGCAAGACACTTTACCCACCTGCTCCCAGTGCCATCCACACTGGTTTAAATGTAACTTAGATATTGGGTTTCACTATGTAAAGCGCTTTGAGTCACTCAAGAAAAGCGCTATATATATAATTCACTTCACTTTACTTATGTAGCCCTAAATCACGAGTGTCTCAAAGGGCTACACAAGCTACAACACATTAGGGCAAGGAAAAACTCAAAGCCTGTGTCCTCCTGTCCCCCACTGACACAAACGCCTCCAACCACATGCCAATAGTTTGGCCGGCTTTCCGAATCAGTTTGTCAATCCGGTCTAAGTCCCTCTTTGCTGGTGCTGCACCCCCAACAAAGCACTGCAAAGTACAGGGCAGTGGCCACAACAGACTGATAAAAGATATCCAACACATATTAAAGGACCTAAGCTTCCTCAGGAAAAAGAGTCTGCTGTTGTCCTTCCAGTCCAGTCTGCTGTTCAAGTGAACTCCCAGGTACTTGTACTGCCCTATTACTAGCCCTCTCAGTGGCCTAGTGGTTAGAATGTCCGCCCTGAGGTCGGTAGGTTGGGATTTCAAACCCTGGCCGAATCATACCAAAGACTATAAAAAGTATTGTTTTTAGGTTAGAGTTTATATCCAATCAGAATTCAGCTATCTTATGTTGCCATGCTGTACAAAATCTGCCCGGAGCCTTCAGAATCAACAATGCGGGCATCTGTGCACTGTAAGTGAACGGCCAAATAGAGGTGATGGACAGTTGCCATAGCCAATCAGATCACGGGTTGTCAGTAAAGACTTTTAGATGGCCTCACGTTGTGATTGGAAGCTCACTTGGGAGTCCAAGGTAAGTATCCAAGTGACCACATCAATAAAGGTGTTCTTTACAGTCATGATCAATCAATCAATCAATGGTAAATAAATGGTAAATGGGTTATAGTTGTGTGGCCCTCTTCTACATTCAAGGTACTCAAAGCGCTTTGACATTATTTCCCATTCACACACACATTCACACACTGATGGCGGGAGCTGCCATGCAAGACCCTAACCACCACCCATCAGGAGCAAGGGTGAAGTGGCTTGCTCAAGGACACAACAAACGTGACAAGGTTGGTAGAAGGTGGGGATTGAACCAGGAACCCTCAGGTGGCTGGCACGGCCACTCTCCCAACTTCGCCACGCCGTCCCCCCAGTCAATCACAACGACATCCCACATCAGGGCAAAAAAAACCTTAACCCAATGGGATTACAATGAGGAACCTTGGAGGGGACCGCAGATGTGGGGACCCTCCCCCCCGGGCGACCTGTGCAATGGACGTCGAGTGGATCTAGATAACAGTGTGAGAGTCCAGTCCATAGTGGGGGCAGTCAGAGATCGTCTTGGGTGGAGACGGGTCAGAAGCGCAGAGACGTCCTCAACTGATGCACGGATGAGTGGTCCACCCCAGGGTCCCGACTTTGAACAGCTAGCGCGTCATCTGTGGTTACCTACTCTGTGAAAAGAGATGGCAGATCAACTGGTCTAAAAGCGGTCTATTTAAAGGCTAGAGTAGAGGTGTCACACGTACGGCCCGCGAACAGGTTTTGTCCGGCCCGTGGGATGAGTTTGCTAAGTATACAAATTAACCTAAGATTTTTAAATGAAAGAAACTGTTCTTCTACATGTGTCTACTGGATGTTGCAATAACAATTTTTTGTATCTCTGGATGATGGTACATATGTACAAAATAAACCACATGATAGTAGTACATCAATCGAGGAAAATGATCAAACTACATACATGGCATACTGTAATTTGATTTTGATTTTTTTTCATCTTGATAAATTGAAAATGAACACCATTGAGTTGACTGATGAACATTATCACATCATTCATTCAGAAAATATAAATAATGACAAATACACATAGAATACTATTAACCGCGACATGTAAGTGTAAAAAAACAACAACGTTATGATTTGTACATTTTCAGAAAGTGCTTCTTCTATTTTTAAACACAGAAAACAGTCTGTAGGTGTCTTTATTTGACAACCCTTGGCTAGAGTATACAAATTAATTTTAAAATGGGAATTAAATGCTTCTACTGAGGTAGCATCTCTAACTGTTACTGGGCTACCATGAAGTATCCAGATGTTGTTTTATATTCTTGATTCAAAATATTCCTCCTCATCTATGCTTTTTAGGACTATTTATCTGCTCTCTCAGTCTTTTAATAGAGGTGACTGACGGTGTGTCCATTGGGAAGATCAATGTGCCAGCCGCCGCTTGTGATGAGATTGTAGCGATCAATACTAAATGACAATACACCGAAGTGACACCTGTCACTGAGTGCCAGGTGCTGTCTGCCCGAAGGTGGTTTAATCAATAGAGAGGTGCCGAGTCCACTGTGTCACCAAGCTGCGTGTATGTGGTGTCGCTTTGTACTGTAAGCGAATGCTGCCTGGGCTGAGTAATGTGCTTCGGCTGGAGGTCAGTATGTGGTGAGGACGCCACCAACACTGTCAAAATGATCCATTACGAAATTAAAAGCTTTCCTTTCTGGGAGGGACATAGACGTATAGAATGTAGAGCACTGGTCTGGTTGTACGGAAGTCTCTTAATGTGATTTATTACCGCTGCCATGTTGGTTTTATTTGCAGCACCATTTGTTTTTGTAGTTGGGAAGACTTCGCTATGGTTTTGTTCATAAAAACGGCCAAAATATTTTCTATGTTGACATGGAGACACAACGCAGAGCACCGTAATGAGCATGCCAGGACAAAAGTTAGCATTGTACTTAGTGTGTTGCGATCTGCTGCTCGGATCATTCGTTGTTTAGATTTTTGAGTTTGTTTGCGCACTTCCTGATTGGTTTCTGTTGCCATGGTTGCATATTTGTTTCACCTGTTCCTTGTTTCTGGACTCTCTTCTGCTTGTTGATTACCATCCTTATTTAAGCCTGCATTTTCTATTACTCGCTATCTGATCCTAGCCTTGTTTCCCACAACAGTGACGATCGCTATCTCCTGACTCTGGTAATCCTGTTTTATACCGATTAGCTTCCACGCTATCCCTTTGTTTAGTTCCCTAGCCTCCTTGCTAGCGCTTTTGGTTTGTCTTATCTACCTAGCACCAGTGTTTTTTTTCTTAGCGTGTTTTTAGTTAATAAATCTACAGTTCTTACCTTTACGCTGTGTCCGTGCCTGAACTGCATCTTGGAAGAAGCACCTTTAACCACCATGCTTAGCGAACGTCACATAGTGAGAAAACACATGAATGTGTTGTATGTGCAAATATCAACTTGCTACCAAGTTTTATCCAAACATGACTACTAATTATACCTGTCAACCTGTTTTCCCTCAAATGCCCACATTTTCACCTTCTTTCTCAGCGCCATTGTGGCGCTGAGAAAGAAGGGGTCCCAACTGCGCCACTCTCCCAACTGCGCCATCGTGGCGCAGTTGGTAGAGTGGCCGTGCCAGCCACCTGAGGGTTCCTGGTTCAATCCCCACCTTCTACCAACCTTGTCACGTCCGTTGTCTCCTTGAGCAAGACATTTCACCCTTCCTCTTGATAGGTGGTGGTTAGGGCCTTGCATGGCAGCTCCTGTCATCAGTAGTGATGGGATCGGCAGTTAATTTGACTGTACTGAATCACTAGAATCAGTTCCTTAAATTAATTTGTTCAAAAGATTCGTTCACCAAATCACTTTTGCAGCAGCAGTTTGTGTGCAGGTCGGCGAATCATGAGTCAGTCAGTAACAGCTTCCCCAGCGGCAGATCTCGGTGTGTGTGAATCTGACAAGATAATAACAATTTATTTAAACATTTGCTCCAAATATTATTTTCTTTTTTTTCCTTCTTCTTTTTTTGTGTCCTCTCCATGAGGTGTCATGACATTTTAAAATGAATCTGAAAACAAAATAAAAAAAAACAAAACGTTTTTTAAAGTGGTAAAAATTACATACAAATTTACAAATGGTATTAATATTTTTACATTTTAAAATTTGACTCGACGACAAAATTTAAATATATTCTTAAATGTATTTGAAATGCAATTATGTTCTACATTATTACATTATATTTTAACAATTCATAGTGGATTTGACAAGATAGAAAAAACGATTCTAAAATGTGTTACAAGTTTTTTTTTTCACATTACATTGTATTATTTTAACATGTAATGTTTCTAACAAAACATACATGTATTAAAAATGTAATAAAAATCACTCTTCCTTTTATATCACATCCAATTTGGGTTATATTTTTTTAAAACAATTATGATCACTCTAAAAGCGGTATATAATAAACACGATATGAAAAATTGAATAAAAAATGTGTGCAGGTCGGCCAATCATGAGTCAGTCAGTAACAGCTTCCCCAGCGGCAGATCTCACTGTGTGTCAGTACGCGAACGACACAAGCCCTCAGAACCCAATGAACGACGCACACAGTGACTGAACGAGTTCCTCAATTTGACGTCATCCTCCGCGACACAGTCAGTTCTCTGTGTCAGTACGTTTGCAAACGTGATTCACGTGATTCGCGCCAGTTCCACTCATACCGGTATGGTCGCGGAGCTCAACTGAACTGAGAAAGGAACGACTCAGTTCATGATGTGATTCGGTTCATTACGTTCACTCAAAAGATTCGTTCGTTCGAACGAATCGTTCGCGAACGACACAACACTAGCCATCAGTGTGTGTGAATAGGTGAATGTGGAAGTAGTGTCAACGCGCTTTGAGTACCTTGAAGGTAATAAAGCACTATACAAGTATCACCCATTTACCACAACATACACTATTCTGCCAAAAGTATTTGGCCACGTGCCTTGACTCACATATGAACATGAAGTGCCATCCCATTCCTAACCCATAGGGTTCAATATGATATCGGTCCACCTTTTGCAGCTATTACAGCTTCAACTTTTCTAGGAAGACTGTCCAAAAGGTTGCGCAGTGTGTTTATCGGAATTTTCCACCATTCTTCCAAAAGCGCATTGGTGAGGTCACACACTGATATTGGTCCAAAAGGCCTGGCTCTCAGAACACCTTTGGGATGAATTAGAATGGAGACTATCGGGTTCAGTTCAGGACTCTGTGCAGGCCAGTCAAGTTCATCCATACCAGACTCTGTCATCCATGTCTTTATGGACCTTGCTTTGTGCACTGGTGCACAGTCATGTTGGAAGAGGAAGGGGCCCACTCCAAACTGTTCCCACAAGGTTGGGAGCATGGAATTGTCCAAAATGTTTTGATATCCTGTAGCATTCAAAGTTCCTTTCACTGGAACTAAGGGGCCAAGCCCGACTACTGAAAAACAACCCCACACCATAATTTCCCCTCCACCAAATTTCACAATCGGCACAATGCAGTCCAAAATGTAACATTCTCCTGGCAACCTCCAAACCCAGACTGGTCCATCAGATTGCCAGATGGAAAAGCGTGATTCATCAGTCCAGAGAAAGCGTCTCCACTGTTCTAGAGTCCAGTGGCGACGTGATTTACACCACTGCATCCCACGCTTTGCATTGGACTTGGTGATGTGTGGCTTAGATGCAACTGTCCGGCCATGGAAACCCATTCCATGAAGCTCTCTGCGTACTGTATGTGGGCTGATTGGAAGGTCACATGAAGTTTGGAGCTCTGTAGCAACTGACTGTGCAGATAGTCTTTGCACTATGCGCTTCAGCATCTGCTGACCCCTCTCTGTCAATTTATGTGGCCTACCACTTGGTGGCTGAGTTGCTGTTGTTCTCAATCTCTTCACTTTTTTTATAAAAAAGCCAACAGTTGACTTCGGAATATTTAGGAGCGAAGAAATTTCACGACGGCATTTGTTGCACAGGTGGCAAGTTCCATGCTGGAAATCACAGAAAGCGGCCCATTCTTTCACAAATGTTTGTAGAAACAGTCTCCATGCCTAAGTGCTTGATTTTATACACCTGTGGCCGGGCCAAGTGATTAAGACACCTTTTTCTCATCATTTGGACGGGTGACCAAATACTTTCAGCAATATAGTGTATCTGCAACCAGTAAAGTCAGATCTTTGAACAAAAAGCACGCAAATCGAATAACACATCTGCACCACAAAACCCCACCCTAGGAAGGATCATTTGTACTGTAAATATTTTTGTTTGTGCAGTTAAGGCTTTTTAAGTACAGTGTCCCGACTACTGTTTGTCTCATATGTTCATAAATATGCCTACGCTCGATTACTGTTTTCAGTGGGTTGATACGGTCCATTTTGGTATTAATTTAATACCAATTAAACAACGGGGGAATTGCCGATACCAATACAGATGCTGATATTTTTTCTTGAAATTGGATTTTGGCTCTAGTTTGATTATCATGATTACAATGAGAAAAAAAGACAGCCAAAATATTTCAGGCCAACAAAAAAAATACTAAAAACTAATTTGTACTTTCTAATTATAGTGCTGATTAAAACATGCTGAATGCCAGATAATCTTTAAAGCGGACAGTTGGACATTGCCATTGTTTTTAACATCGATTATGTGTGTGTAATTAACAGTGCCTGCATCTTCAGAATACTGTATGTGTGTGTGTGTGTGTGTGTGTGTGTGTGTGTGTGTGTGTACGTGCTTGTTTGTGTGAGCAATATAAGTTATGGCTTTTCATTAGCAGCATTTACCCTTTATACTTGTAATACACATCAATGAATACCTATAATAGGCCGCTAGCAGCACATTCCAAACACGGGCTGAACTTGACTTTACAATCCATCAGACCTAAAAAATCCACATTCTCCTCCTTCAATGATTATCGCCCTGTGGCACTCACACCCATCATAATGAAGTGCTTCGAGAGGCTAGTAAAGTAATACATTGTCTCCAGACTTTCCCCCACATTAGACCCATACCAGTTTACTTATCGCCCTAACCGCTCCACAGAGGACGCCATCTCCTCTGCACTCCACCTGAGCTTAGAACATCTGGAATTAAAGGACACACACGTGCGGATGTTGTTT
Organism: Nerophis ophidion; assembly: GCF_033978795.1. Classification (NCBI taxonomy): domain Eukaryota; kingdom Metazoa; phylum Chordata; class Actinopteri; order Syngnathiformes; family Syngnathidae; genus Nerophis; species Nerophis ophidion. Next base: position 53,992,056 of record NC_084612.1, on the reverse strand, counting down.
CTGGACTTCAGCTCGCGGTTTAATGCCATCATCCCGCAACACTTGGTGAGCAAACTGGTCCCCCTTGGATTCAGTACCAAGGGGGTACTTGATTTCCTCACAGACAGACCCCAGTATGTGAGAGTGGGCAACAACACCTATAGTGCCATCTCCCTGAGCATCGGCTACCTCCAGGGCTGTGTCCTGAGTCCACTGCTGTTCACATTGATGACCCATGACTGCTGCGCCAGGTCCACTTCTAACCACATCGTGAAGTATGCGGACGACACAACAGTAGTGGGCCTCATATGTGACAACAACGACATGGACTACAGAAAGGAGGTGGAACATCTGGTTGACTGGTGCAGAACCAACGACCTGGTCCTGAACGTTGACAAGACCAAGGAGATCATCGTCGACTTTAGGAGGCACCAGTCCAGCCACACTCCACTCTTCATCAACGGCACAGCAGTGGAGATCGTAAGCAGCACCAAATTCCTGGGGGTGAAGATAACTGACAATATGACCTGGTTCCTACACCGGAGCTCTTGTAAAAAGAGCTCAGCAGCGCATGTATCTCTGTCTGGACTGGAGCCTGCAGTGCCTCAGACTGGAAGTCTCTGCAGAGAGTGGTGAAGATGGCGGAAAAGATAATCAGGACTCCTCTTCCTCCTATCCAAGAAATCGCAAAAAGCTGCTGCCTAAGCAGGGTTCAGAAAATCTATAGAGAATCTTCCCACTCCCACCAAGGACTGCTTTCACTGCTGGACTCTAGAAAGAGGTTCCGCAGCCTCGGTAGCAGAACCTCCAGGTTCTGTAACAGTTTCTTCTCTAAAGCCATAAGCCTCTTGAGAATATTATAATAATCCCCTCAATTCCCCCCAAAAACGGATTAACTCGCTGGAAAAAAAAATATATATATATATATATATATATATATATAAAACATACATCCATAAACGTGGATGCATATGCAAAAGTGAAATATATTTATCTGTACAGTAATATATTTATTTATATCTGCACCTTATTGATTTTTTTATCCTACACTACAATGAGCTAATGCTTATCTGTACTGTAAAGTTCAAATTTCAATGACAATAAAAGGAAGTCTAAGTGTAAGTCTACAACTTTGGGATGAACTTGTATAGAATCGGTGCAAGTACTGTACAGTATTTCATTTTGTAATCTAATTTACGTACACCTGAAGTGCTGCACATACGAGTGAAAATATGTCAAAACATGCGCCTTGACTGTGTTACCTGTGCTAATATTCTTATGACAAATACACTACACTTTGACCCCACAAGTTGGATTGACTTAAAATTTATCACACACCTCGAAGCGCTTTTCAAAACCCACTGTAACTTAGTAGGTTGTTTAGCCGACGCACCATGGCGTTACAGAACTAGCGAAGACTTTAAAACACCATTCAAAATTGAAGCAGGATTGGTTGAAAATGTTGTAATGTGGTGTTCTAGGGCCAAAAGATGGGCAGACTTTCAGCGATGGGACGAAATGTGCCGAAGCTTCGAGGCGTGTGTCGATTAATGGAGAGGGCATTTTCGCGAACCGCTTATCGAGGTTTGCTTTATGCAGGGCAAATGTAAAGCCTTGCTGTTAGGCTGTACCATGTGACTGTTTCGGGACCCGTTTCAAATTTTGCTGTGCTCCCAGACAAAGCCATTCAAGTGGTTGTACTGTTGAGCTGGGTGTTGTCTGCTTGTCGCTGCCTAATGAATCACCAGTAAGACGGCTTTTCCCACTACAATCAATTAAAGCAGGAGCAGAGGAGCTGTGTGGCTATAGACACACTCAAATTGGCATGGTGAGCACTGCCACCTTCTCCATGCCACCTTCTCCAGAGCCCTCCAAGCATTTGCCTTCCAAGTGTCCACACCCTGGCTGCACTGCTGGCCGTCACTCTTCACTGGGCTAGGCCACATCATTGATTTCAACCACCAGTCCGCTCATATACCCGGCCATGTCCCCTGTTATTTAACCTCTACGGCGTCTGCCCCTCGGCTGCAAAAGTTACTAGTAGCGGGCATCATTGAGCGAGTAAATGCCTCACCCTGGATCTCTAACTTGTTGATGGCACGGAAGAAAGATAGTGGCCTGCATCCTTGTATTGACATCCAGCAGGCTAAAAGAGTGGTCATTCCTGACAAATACCCTCTTCCCACAACAGAAGAACTGTCTGCTAAGTTCCACAGGTCTACAGTCTTCTCCAGGCTGGACCTCTGCCAAGGCCTCCTGCAGTTTCCCCGACACCAAGACAGTCGCAAGCTCAAAGCTTTTTTGACTCATATGGGCGTTTTCCTATCCACATGCATGCCCTTTAGCCTCAGATCCGTCCCCAGCAGTTTTCAACAATTCATGTCCACAATTTTTGCAGCCATGTGTGGTGGTGTACTGGGATGACATTGGGTTGGGATTAGGTTTAGGGTTAGGGTTAAGGTTAGGATGCATGAAGACTGCCTCTCCGATGTACTTCGTGCTCTCGCACATCACAACATTACCTTGAATGGTGAAAAGTGTTTATTTGCCGCACCCGGCATTGAGTTTGTGGGGATCCGACTAGCCGCTGCTGGTCTTAGCTCCCTTCACTCAAATGTTGATGCTGTCCTGCGCCTCACCGAGCTCTCCTTCCCTACACAACTCATCATTCCTGGGCATGACCGCCTTCTACCTGCACGTCCTTCCCCGCTATTCTGACACCTCCGTTCCACTCTGTTCCATCCTCAAACAGGATGCGCCTTGGGACTGGACACCCACATGCTCAGCTGTTCTCCACCGGCTTAAGTCACAGCTCACCTCTTACCCCGTGCTTGCCCATGTTTGTGACCTGTGACACCTCCAACACTGCAGGCGGTGCGTTCATGTCTTTAAGTTCAACAAAGGACTTAGCGCCCACTGGCGTTTGCTTCATGACCATTTACTGCAACAGACCAGAAATATTCAGTGGGGGAGAGAGAGGCACTAGCATGTATTTTGAACTGTGAGAGGTGGCCTGTGTACCTCTACGTGCAACATTTCATGCTTCGAATGGACTATCAAGCCCTCACAGTCCTCCTGACGGCTCAGGTCACAAGTCGCTGCTTCTTTACAAGTGGTCTGAGATACTGCAGGCATATAACTTTACTTTGCAGTGTACACCGGCAGGGACATGCTGCACGCACCCCTTCAAGCAGCTGTGTCACCGCAGGAGCTCCAGGCAGAATCAACTCAGGACACTGTGTCCACACAGCCACATTTGTTCATCCGGGAAGGCTGGCCAGCAAATGTGCCAAAGGACCTAGCACCTTCCCATCGCGTCAAAGGCAACATCTCTTGTTGAATGATGTCTGATTGGCACGGGGGCTGTGCACTGTGGAGTCCTATGCCTTGAGGGCATAAATTCTGGCCACGTTTCACAAAGGCTACCTGTGCATCGTCAGAGTCAAGCAACACGGTAGGGGTCTGGTCTGGTGGCCAGGCATCGACAAAGACCTGGGGTGGTAAAATTGGCTCACCCCCATATTCACCTTTGCAGCCTCTACGATGGCTGAAAAGGGGCGGAATAGCTTGGTTGGTAGAGTGACTGCCAGCAACTTAAGGGTTTCAGGTTCGATTCCCGCTTCCGCCATCCTTGGTCTGACATCTGCGAGGAACTCTACGACCTCCCTCAGCACCAGAGCTTCTTTTCATCTATGACCTCAATTCTAAGTGACCATTGTGGTCACAGACTTCCTCTCCCTGGTACAGGTCCGTGATGCATTTTCTACCGGGCCGCACATCCATCCATTTTCTACCGCTTATTCCCTTTCGGGGTCACGGGGGGCGCTGGCGCCTATCTCAGCTACAATCGGGCGGAAGGCAGGGTACACCCTGGACAAGTCGCCACCTCATCGCAGGGCCAACACAGATAGACAGACAACATTCACACTCACATTCACACCGCACAGTCATTAATTAATTTATAAACTTAGAAATGGTAAATGGGTTATACTTGTATAGCGCTGTTGTACCTTCAAGGTACTCAAAGCGCTTTCACACTAATTCCACATTCACCCATTCACACACACACACACTGATGGCGGGAGCTGGCAGGCAAGGCGCTAACCACGACACATAAACTTCAGCGTTTTTTCTGACTTACCCTTGGCCTGTCCCACTAAACATACCAACAAGCTTGTTAATAGATGTATATTACAACTCCTGTATATGATAACTTCAGCGTTATAGTGAGTTGATTTTTCATGCAATTTTTTTTACCGTTCCTATCTGCCAAATGTGGAAAGCCGGTCCGTGAAAATAATTTATATGTTACGTGGCGACGACACCACGGCAGGAATAAGTTCTATAGCCTTTATTCTGCTATTGATGAGTGTGTGGGATGTGTATGCTACTCTAGATGTGAAGTGCAAGGTGATGTGTAGAATTAACAATGTAAATGATACCAGAGTTTGTTTTAAGTGCGTGTTAGATGAATCCTTCGTCAGACCAGAGGGGCAAGGTGAGAACGCAGTCCGTGGGTAAGCAAGCCGTCGGGGGCTGGAGAGGAGCAACGAGGTCCGTGTCGAAGCAGTGGTCAAGGATCGAGGGGGACTGTCCAAAATCCAGAGAGGAGTCGAGGCACACAGCTTGATCACAGGAAACAGGAAGGGCACTGCGGGGAACACAAAGGGCACAAGACACGGGAGCTAGGAAGGAACAGATAGAGCAAGTACGCAGGAGGAAAGCCAGAGACGGGATGCTTACTACAAGGAGTGAACTACATTCCGGTGCTGGATATTTGGGTCCGCTGGTTGGGTCCGCTGCTTGCCTTTATTAGTCCCATGTGCACTGATTGCTGATTGCTTGCGGCTTTTCCGGCGCGTGTCCTGGCGCACTGCCAGCAGAGGTCCCAGCCGAGCATGGAGTAGAAGGAATGAGGGGTTGTGCATGCGCCGTAAAAGTATACTGTTTGGTTGAGTTGATGACGAATCCCAAGATGCAGAGATGGTGGCAGGCATTGAATAGGAAAACATGATTTAATCTTCAAAAATAACAAAAAGAACACAAACCAGGAACTAGGAGACAGGAAACAGGATACCAGGAAACAGGAACTTCGACCAAATGACAGCACGCTGCCAACAGGTTCAGGATACAGGTACAAACGGTAGGAGCGACAATAATCCAGCACAGACTGGATGGGAAGGCAGGTTCAAATAGCATCTGGCTGATTGACACCAGGTGTGGCTAGGCGCCAATCAGCCACAGCTGAGGGGACACAGCACTCAGGGAGACAAACAGGAAACAGAACCAAAACAAGAGCGCTGGCACGAAATACTACACACAGCGGAAAAACTAAAACACAACCAAACTGTCAGGGGCAAGCCTGACATATACATTAAACCGGTCCCTGTTGGGTAAACGGTATGGGGAGCCCTGATTTACAGTCACAAAGTAACTCAAATTTCTGTCCCAAAAAAGTTACCGTGATATAAATTATCATTACAGGCGAGATTTCCACCATGTTGGATCATGACGATCAAAGGTCAGAGGAAGAAGAAGACTTTCTGCTACCGCCGCCACCTGACTGTGAGGAGCCGGCGCTCGATATCTGCAGCCCTTGCTCCTTCGCCTCCTCCATCGTGGTGCATATCTCAGAGGAAGAGCGTCACAAGTACGAGGAGGAGATCCGGAAGCTTTACAAACAGCTGGATGACAAGGTGAGTAGTTGGTGCCCACAGTATGCAGCTGATTATGCAGCACTGACACGGTAATGACCAATAGAATGCGTGCATATGTATTATTCATGTTCACATATTCAAAATCACATGTGTAGACTCATGTATTTAATGAACTGATGGAGCACGGTGAATACCCTTGGCTTCATGCTTGACATTCTAAAACAATTGACACATTGTCCATGTGTCTGCATATGCTAAAGCGTACTATATTTTACATGTTATATACACTCACCGGCCATTTGATTAGGTACCTACAGTACATTAGATGTAAATGGTAAATGGTAAATGGGTTGTACTTGTATAGCGCTTTACTACCCCTTTTTAAGGAGCCCAAAGCTCTTTGACAGTATTTCCACATTCGCTAATTCACACACACATTCACACACTGACGGCGAGAGCTGCCATGCAAGGCGCTCACTAGGACCCATCAGGAGCAAGGGTGAAGTGTCTTGCCCAAGGACACAACGGACGTGACTAGGATGGTAGAAGGTGGGGATTGAACCAGTTACCCTCAGATTACTGGCACAGTCACTTTACCAACTTCGCCACACCGTCCCCAATGTGTCCAAACTTTCATTAATGAAGACCGCCTCTGACAGTGCCGCTCACTACTGAGCATTAGTGTGCAGGTATACCTGATGAAATGTCCAGTGAGTGTGTGCGCCATAGTCTTCTTAAAGGGGAACCAAACTTTTTTTTTTGGGGGGGGGGGGGGGGGGGGGGTTTGTCTATCATTCACAATCTTTATGTTAGACAAGAGCACATATGTTTTTCTTTTTTTTTTTAACAAATTCTTAAACGTTACAAAAGTAAGCTAAGAATTGAGCCAATGGGAGTTGCTCTATTCCATCTATAAAGTGCTCTAAAAAATATTTCCAAAAACCTCCATCAACTTTTTATTTACATAATTATATTTCTAATGTAGTACAAGGCACATTCCTATTAACGTAGTATTTAGGTGTTTTTGTAATTTTAAACATATATCGGACCCGTCAACTTCAAACACTGATGAACAGACAAGAAGCAAGGAATCATACAGAGACAAAGTTCACTTTGACTCAATGAGGAGAGACATTTTGGGCTGTACTCTTAGTTACAGATCCAATCTACGCTCTAAGGCAGGGGTCACCAACCTTTTTGAAACCAAGAGCTACTTCTTGGGTACTGATTAATGCGAAGGGCTACCAGTTTGATACACACTTAAATAAATTGCCAGAAATAGCCAATTTGCTCAATTTACCTTTAACTCTATATTATTATTTATAATGAATGATATTTATCTTTGTAGAAACACTGATCATCTTAATGATTTCTCACAATAAATATATATTTTTGATGACATGTTTTAAATAGGTTAAAATCAAATCTTCACTTTGTTAGAATAAAAAACAAATTGGACCAAGCTATATTTCTAAGAAAGACAAACATTATTTCTTCTAGATTTTCCAATTTCTTCTAGATTTTCCAGAACACATTTTTTTTTTAAATTGAAAAGACTTTGAAATAAGATTTAAATTTGATTCTACAGATTTTCTACATTTGCCAGAATATTTTTTTTTAATTTCAATCATAAAAAAATTGAATAAATATATTCTTCGTCTAAAAAACAGAAGCTAAAATTAAGAATTAAATTAAAATGTATTTACTATCCTTTACAATAAAACAAATAAATTGACTTGAACATTGATTTATTTTCCAAGATGGCGCTGCTGTAGTGGCTGCTGTTGGCAGGAGCTCTGTGCTCTTGTGTCATCATTTTGTGTTCCCCTCTTGTTTTCATGTGTTATCATATTTTTTTGCCTTTTGGTCCGGTACCCTTTGGGACTGTGTGAAATGGGGTGGCACTTTCGTGACCTCTGCGGTGCTTTTTTTGTGGACTTCTGGATCTGCCTCTCGGGAACCTTTTGGCCATGGAGACCAGCTGCTGGTTCTCTGCTACACCGGAGACGGTTTGGAGGAACTGGACGAGATGCGAATGAGGGGACAGGGCTGCGGCGCTAGCACTTCGCGATGTCTTGGCTGGGTGAGCAGGTGTCGGACACCTCTGTCTCTTTGGACGTATCCTCGCTCATCCATGACTGGACACTGGCCCAGAGTTGGTTGGCGGCCGAGAGTAAAGTTGGGTCTCTTGGTTGCTTTGTTGGGTCTGCACCTGTCTCTGGCCATGCTCCCCCCACCCCAGCGGACGATGGCGTGGAACATCGCAGAGGCCACCACAGTGTGTTTCTTTTACTGTTATTCATAGCTGTATGTAGAAGTGGCAGGTGGTATCCACTGTTTTAATGTCTTAAATGTCCTTTGTGTTCTTTGATGTTTGATGTTTTCACTCTTACAAAAACAACAACAACTCTTAGCAGTTGTTGTTGTTTTTTTTGCCTTGGCCTCAGTCTGGACCCCCTATCCAGGGCCCAGGCTTAGACCGATTTTTTTATTTTATAAATAAAGTACTATCTAATCTAATATAATCTAATTTAAATTGTCAGGAAAGAAGAGGATATGGAAACAAACACCTCTTTCTTGATATTTGGTATGCTGCAATTTGAAAAGAGAAAGGTTAAAAACAAATGTGTATTTCACAAATAAAACCCAATTTAGTAAACCAATTTATTTTTGAGCAGTTTTAACTGTTTCAGCAACCCTCGCCACCCACACAATGACACACGCGCGAACACACACATATGCACACACACACACACACACACACACACACACACACACACACACATGCACACACAGGTACATTCGTAACAATATATATCAGTGAATGCACCACCCTAACCAGCTCAACACAACACAACACGGCGCGTTCTGGCGAGTCCCCAATTTCATGTTGACTTGAACTCAAGATGATGTTGACCGCCAGAATGCGGTTTTTATTCTAAGATACAATTTTGAACATTACAAGCTTGAAATTACAAACCTGAGCTTTTGCTTTTGTAGTCTATGCTGTCGGATCTGACTGGGCCAGAGCGATGTGTGGTAACCGGACCCTGATACGTCGTCCACTGACTCGTCCTGCTGCACGTGTTGTGTACAAATCGTCAAACAAACGTTCGAACTTCTGACTTCGACTTCGGACTGCCGCCCCCCTACCGCCCCCTTCTTCCTCACCGCCCCCCCAGATCTTTCCACCGCCCCCAGGGGGGCGGTACCGGCCACTTTGGGAACCACTGATTTAAAACATAGAGGCAGCTAACTGGTAAGTGCTGCTGTGAGGGACTCACGCGGGTCTTGCGGGTTCCATGGACCACCAAGGAAGGACATGACGTCGAGCAGGTTTGACTTGCTTTATTTTCTCACACAAGCTTGTCTGCGGTCGGGTCACTCTTCCCCTGCGTCTCCCGTCTCCCTCTGCTACTCGCTCCGCCGTCTGCTTTTCAGCAGCACGAACATCAGTCCGCCTCTTCTTGTGTCCGTCGTTGTATGTGTTTTTCTCGCTCCGCACCATCACCAGCCCCGTTCTCTCCTCCTTCTCCCCTTTTATACAGCGAGAGGAGATACGTGTACAGGTGCGCGATCAACACACAATCGTTTGTGGCGTCGCCCCCGACACGCCCTGCCTCGCCGCTCGCTCGCCATCCCCGCCTCCTCGCCGCCATCCTCTCTGTCGGACCCTCGGCTCCGCCTCTCCACAGCTGCTATTCTAGCTATTTTTTAAAACAGGCCAGCGGGCGACTCCTCTGGTCCTTATGAGCTACCTGGTGCCCGCGGGCACGGCGTTGGTGACTCCTGCTCTAACAGTCCCATGTGCTCCTCTATTTATTTGGAAGGTCCCTGGTTACTTCACTGAGGGTGTCTCTGAAGTAAGGGGGGTAATTTCAGCAGCCCCAGTTAGACACAATATATGGCTATTCATGAAATGCAAAATGTGCTGATATTCGTGATATCGCCCTGTCTCTGCTCTGTCTGCGTCAAGGCACTCAATGTTCTCCCTTGGCAGTCAGCAGGCCGGTTCTGGACACAAACACTGATATGAGACAAAATCCCTTTGCACTGATAGAAAAGTACAACTTCAGCACAATTGATAATAACTACAGCAACGGCCTTTAAGCATAAGAGTTGTGTGATAACTTACACAAATGTATTCTAACAAACCACAACGTTCTCTTTTCCGTTCAAGAACAACACCACTACTAACCATGACAGACTTCATGAGAGACAGCAACTACTTCTTTGGGACAAATGATGATCTAGAAACGTATATGTTTGAGCCGGAATATATGGGAGACAAGCTAGAAGCTGAGTGCTAAACAGCTTTAGTGAAATACTAAGCTTCATGTAGCAGTATTGATAAGTGCTAAACAAGAAATACAAACTACGTACATAATAAAATAATCACTTACTGTACAATTTAGGTTCTCACCAAGTTGTCGACTGATGGGATGTTTGTATCTTCCTGTTTGGATGACAAATTTTTCATAATCCTCACAAAGTTTTAAGAAAAATGTGCCACAAACGAGCGTCTTTTTGTGTCTCTTGCCATTTCTGGGTTTAAATTGAATGTCAAAATTGACCAACTTCTTGGTTAACTTTCACCAACCTAGAGGTGATGCAGCAGCTCACCAGCTTAGCATGTCAACAAAACAGCAAAGGCAAGTTAGCTCTCTGTGGTCACGGCACAGCAAAAAGGAATTCCTCAGCGTTGGCGCGTATAATAACAAAATCGCTTACACTTGGTCAACATTCAGGTCACGTGATGTAAATGAACAATTGTTGAAAATTTCTGGAAGTTTTTACAGGGCTTTATGGGTTCAATAGAACAGTGTTTTTCAACCACTGTGCCAATACAGTCTGGTGTGCCGTGGGAGATTATGTAATTTCACCTAATTGGGTTAAAAATATTTTTTGCAAACCACTAATTGTAATCCGCAAATGTGCCGTTGTCGAGTGTCTGCACTGTCTAGAGCTCGGCAGAGTAACCATGTAACACTCTTACATATCAGTAGGTAGCAAGCGGTAGCTAATTGCTTTGTAGATGTCGGGAACGTGGTTTGTCGGGATCACAATATGCGGGAGGCAGTGTGCAGCTAAAACGGTATCTAACACTTAAACCCAAAATAAACAAAAAGGCGAGTGCTACAAAGTAAACAAAAACAGAATGCTGGACGACAGCAACTACTCACAGCGTGTGGAGCAGAGATGGCGTCCACAAAGTCTGTCCTTAAATGACATGACAATCAACAATGTCCACACAAAAAAGGACAGCGTCCACACAACTGAAATAGTTTTGATTACTAAAACAAAGCAGGTGCAGGGAATAACGCTCAGGGAAGAAATGAAACTGCTACAGGAAAATACCATCAAAACAGGAATAACCACCTAAATATGAGCGCAGGACAAGAACTAAAACACTACGGAAAGGAAAACACCAAAAAACTCAAAATAAGTCACAGCATGATGTAGCAGGTCGTGACAATACTTAGAGACAAGCGATATAGTGATGCATGCTTGGTTATGTGTGACGGTACAACGGGAGAAGAAGACGGCAGAGGAACGATGACGTCGTTAGCTGTCAGCGTATTTAATGACAGTTTAGTGTGTGAGTGAGATGTGTATTTAACCAAAGAGATGTAGTGTGACGAAGTGTGAGACTTATCTGAGTATGGTTGCCAGAGGGTGTTGAGGATGCGTGTTGGGATCCAGGCGGAAGTCCAGCAAGGAGCAAGGCGGAATCGAACGTCGGGGAGCAGGCAGGTGGTCAAGGGCAGGAGCTTGGTTTCGTGGTCGTTAGGCAGGCGTGAGGTCGATGTCCAGGAAGGCAAGGGAAAATCCACGGGAGGTCCAAGGTGACGAGACACACAACTCGACGACAAGGAAGGATGGCGGGAGGCTGGAAGACGACACAACACAGGAGACAATGAGCACAACAGGGAAGGAGCACAGGGAAAATAGTTTGCACATGCAGAGGAGCTAGATACGTGTGGGCTTACTGTACTGGGTACGTGAAGCTACGTTCTCGCGTCGGATCTCAGGCTGCGTCTGCTCTTGAAGGCAGCTCGCTCATCACAGGCAGGTGTGTAGTTTGGTGAGTGTTTGCAGGTGCGAGGAGGCACGCCCGCAGCGGAGAGAGAGCACATGTGGGAGTGGCCCGTGGTGTGCTTGTCCGGACGCCCAGCAGGAGGAGACATAGCAGGAAGAGAGGAAGCAGGAGTGTGACCCATAACAGCACCCCCCCTCTTACGCGAGACTCCCGGCGAGCTTCGGGGTGCCTCGGGGTGAGCTCTGTAAAAGTCCTTGATAAGGGAGGGGTCGGCGATGTAAGAGGCCGGTACCCAGGACCTATCTTCAGGGCCATAGCCCTCCCAGTCCACAAGGTAGACTCAACCCCTCCCCTGTCGCCGAACCTTGAGGATCTCCTTGACGGTCCAGACTTGGTCCCCATCCTCGAGGACTCTAGGAGGGGGAGGAGCGGGGGTGGGGGCGGACAGGGGACTGTTAACAACAGGTTTGACCTGGGAGACATGAAAGACAGGATGAGATCTCATGGAATGTGGAAGATCCAATTGTACAGCAGCAGGGTTGATCTTCGATTTGACCGTATAAGGTCCAACAAAACGTGGTGCAAGTTTCTGGGAGGAAATCGGGAGGTGGAGGTCCTTGGCCCGAAGCAGGACCTGCTGTCCGGGCTGGTAGTCGGGAGCCGGGATGCGCCGCCGGTTGGCATTGCGACACATCCTAACAGACGCCTTCAATAGGGAAGCACGGGCGGACCTCCACACTCTGCGGCATCGTCTCAGGTGTGCCTGGGTGGAAGGAGTTGCCACCTCGATCTCCTGGGAGGGAAACAAGGGAGGTTGAAATCCCAGCCAGCATTCAAATGGAGACATACCCGTAGCTGCGCAGGTCAAGGAGTTGAAAGAGTACTCCACCCATGGAATAAACTTACTCCAGGAGTTAGGCTGTTGCGCAGCCATACAGCGCAGCATGGTCTCCACCCCCTGGTTGGCCCTCTCTGCTTGACCATTGCTTTGGGGGTGGTAGCCGGAAGTCAGACTGACCGTGGCCCCAATGCCCTTGCAAAAATCCTGCCAGACCCGAGAAATGAATTGAGGGCCACGATCAGAGACTATGTCGGAGGGGATCCCGTGGATCCTGACCACATGCTGGACCAGCAGGTCTGTGGTTTCAGCAGAGGATGGAAGCTTGGGCAAAGGAATAAAGTGTGCTGCCTTGGAAAACCTGTCGACGATAGTGAGGATTGTGGTGTTACCTCTAGAAGTGGGAAGTCCCGTGATGAAATCAACAGCAATGTGGGACCAAGGTCGATTGGGGATGGGAAGAGGGTGTAAGAGGCCGGCAGGAGGGCTGTGGCTTGCCTTGTTACGGGCGCAGACGCTGCAGGCGGCGACAAACTCCCGGGTATCCGCCTCCATGGTAGGCCACCAAAAACGGCGTCGGATAAAGCCTAGTGACCTATGGACTCCGGGATGACAGGTAAACACACTAGAATGAGCCCAATCAAGTACCTTGGCCCTTAAAGGTTCTGGGACGAACAGCCTATTAGGGGGTCCGATTCCGGGACCAGGGTCAGAACGTAAGGCCGTCTTGACCAGGCCCTCGATCTCCCAAGTTACCATCCCGATGATGCGGTTAGGGGGAAGGATGGTCTCGGAAGTAGACTTAACGGTAGGTTCCTCTGAGAATATTCGAGAAAGAGCGTCCGCCTTGCCATTGCGTGAACCAGGTCTGTAGGTGAGAGTGTAATCGAATCGACAGAAAAATTGTGCCCAGCGAGCTTGCCTGTCATTCAGTCTTTTAGCGGATCGGATGTGAATGAGGTTGCGATGGTCGGTCAGGACCAGGAACGGATGCTTGGCCCCCTCCAGCCAGTGTCGCCATTCGACCAGCGCCTCGTGGACTGCCAACAGTTCTCGGTTCCCAGCATCGTAGTTTCTCTCAGCTGGAGAGAGACGTCTAGAAAAGAATGCACAAGGGTGCAACACACTACTCCCACTGGAACGCTGGGACAAGACTGCCCCAATCCCGGAGTCAGAAGCGTCCACTTCAACCGTGAACGGCACATCCGGGTCAGGGTGTACGAGAACGGGGGCGGAACTGAAGCTCCTCTTGAGGTTCTGGAACGCCACGTCTGCCTCCTTGTTCCACCTAAATGCAGTGATCGTAGATGTTAGTGCGTGGAGAGGTGCAGCTACCTTACTGAAGTTGAGGATGAATCGACGGTAAAATCCTGCAAAGCCTAGGAATCGCCTCAGTTCCGTACGGGTGTTTGGTTGAGGCCACTCCATAACCGCTTTGACCTTCTTGGGGTCGGCTCTGATGTTACCCTTCTCGATGATGTGGCCAAGGAAGTTTACAGAAGATGAATGGAATTCACATTTCTCTGCCTTGACGAACAAGCGGTTCTCGAGGAGGCGCTGTAGGACCTGTCGGACATGCTGCTGATGCTCCTGCATGTTGTGAGAGAAGACCAGAATATCATCCAGGTACACAACCACAAATTTGTCGAGCATGTCTCTTAAAACGTCGTTAACTAGAGCTTGAAAGACAGCTGGGGCGTTGGTCAGGCCAAAGGGCATGACCCGGTACTCGAAGTGGCCAAGGTGCGTGTTGAAGGCTGTCTTCCACTCATCCCCCTTCCTAATCCGGACAAGATGGTAAGCATTGCGGAGGTCAAGCTTGGTGAAGACAGTTGCAGGAGCAAGAGGTTCAAAGGAGGAGCTCATGAGTGGAAGGGGATACCGGTTCTTGACTGTGATGGCGTTGAGTCTTCGGTAGTCGATACAAGGGCGTAGGGAGCCATCCTTCTTGCCGACAAAGAAGAATCCGGCGGCTACCGGTGACTTGGAGGGAGTGATGATACCTGAAGAGAGTGAGTCCGTAATATAGTTAGACATAGCCTTCTTCTCAGGTATGGACAGGTTGTACAAGCGGCTAGAAGGAAGTACTGCGTCAGGTACGAGATCAATGGCACAGTCGTACGGTCTGTGCGGGGGTAGAGATAGTGCCTGGGCCTTATTGAATACAGCTGCAAGGTCATGGTAAACCGCGGGGACCCCAGACAGGTCAGATGGGGATGACTTAAGTTTGGGGCTCTCCGAGACAGGGGATGCTGCCTTGAGACAGTTAGCATGGCATGCCGTGCTCCAGGATAGGATCTTACCAGAGATCCAGGAAATATGGGGGTCATGCTGGCGAAGCCATGAACGGCCGAGGACAAGAGGAGCGATAGGGGCATTGAGGATTAACAAGCTAATCTGCTCCGTGTGGTTGCCGGACAGGGTTAGTGTGAGCAGTGCTGTACGGTGGGTGATGGGACCCAGGGGATGCCCGTCCAGGGCCTGAGCTGGTAAAGGCTTGTCCAGAGGCAGAAGCTCAATCCCGGCCTGACAGGCAAAATTACGGTCCATAAAACTAACATCTGCTCCTGAGTCCACATACGCTCCCACCTTCAGTCCTCTTGATTCCCAAGACAATGTTGCGGGGAAAAGAATACCAGGGTCACAGTGGCTCCGGGTAAAGGCGGTGTGGCTCACAAGTACTCCCCTTACTTGTGAGCCTGGTCTTTTGGTCGTGTGGGGCAGGTCAGGATCATGTGACCCGCACAACCACAGTAGAGGCAGAGGCGCTGACGGAACCTCCTTTCCCGTTCCTCCGTGGCCAGTCGAGTCCTGCCCAACTGCATGGGTTCCATCCCGCTGGTTGGTGCAGGGAGAAACCCAGACTGGTCCACCAAGTGGGCGCCTTCATCCCCACCTCTGGCCGCGCTAGGAGAGTAAGAAACGGTACGGTTCCCCCACACCGGCCTTCTGGTCCTCTCCTGGACTGAAAGTCTTCGTTCAGCCGCTCGTTCCTTGAGTCTCTTGTCCATCAGTAGGGCCAGCTGAATGAGGTCCTGGTAGGAGGCAGGTTGGTCCCGCAACAATCCGTCCTTGATCTCGTCGGAGAGGCCTCGACGGTAGGCGCTCAACAAGGCCTTGTTATCCCACCCGCTGTCTGCGGCCAGGGTGCGGAACTCAAGAGTGTAATCTGCCACAGAACGAGAACTTTGCTGAAGGGAGTGTAGACGTGAGGCGGCGTCTCCTCCATCGGAGGGATGGTCAAAAACTGCCCTAAACTCCGTGCGAAAAGCATCATAATTCATGCTGAGGCCAAGGTTGTGGTCCACAGCTGCTGTGGCCCACTGGAGAGCCCTTCCGGTCAATAAAGAAAAAATAAAGGCAATCTTGGCCCCGTCAGAGGTGTACCGGGAGGGCTGATGACGAAATACCATATCACACTGGACCAAGAAACCACGACATAACTCAAAATCCCCTTCGAAAGCCTTAGGGCTAGCGATCTTCGGCTCGCAGGAAGACGGGGGCTGTGTGGGGGCTGCCGCGGCGGGGGCGGCTAGTACGCGCTCCGGGGGAGCGGCAGAGCTTGGGGAGATCAAGTCCAGTCGAGCCAACATGCTAGCAAAAGCAGCATCCAGCTTATTCTCAAGAACACAAAAGCGCTCTTGGTGCTGCTGGAGTGCAGTGTGCATGGCTGCGACACTTGGTACCGGGGAGCCTCGGGAGGGGAGCGGGGTACGTGCCGCGTCTTTGCCGTCTGGTTCTGACATGGCGAGAACGTACTGTGACGGTACAACGGGAGAAGAAGACGGCAGAGGAACGATGACGTCGTTAGCTGTCAGCGTATTTAATGACAGTTTAGTGTGTGAGTGAGATGTGTATTTAACCAAAGAGATGTAGTGTGACGAAGTGTGAGACTTATCTGAGTATGGTTGCCAGAGGGTGTTGAGGATGCGTGTTGGGATCCAGGCGGAAGTCCAGCAAGGAGCAAGGCGGAATCGAACGTCGGGGAGCAGGCAGATGGTCAAGGGCAGGAGCTTGGTTTCGTGGTCGTTAGGCAGGCGTGAGGTCGATGTCCAGGAAGGCAAGGGAAAATCCACGGGAGGTCCAAGGTGACGAGACACACAACTCGACGACAAGGAAGGATGGCGGGAGGCTGGAAGACGACACAACACAGGAGACAATGAGCACAACAGGGAAGGAGCACAGGGAAAATAGTTTGCACATGCAGAGGAGCTAGATACGTGTGGGCTTACTGTACTGGGTACGTGAAGCTACGTTCTCGCGTCGGATCTCAGGCTGCGTCTGCTCTTGAAGGCAGCTCGCTCATCACAGGCAGGTGTGTAGTTTGGTGAGTGTTTGCAGGTGCGAGGAGGCACGCCCGCAGCGGAGAGAGAGCACATGTGGGAGTGGCCCGTGGTGTGCTTGTCCGGACGCCCAGCAGGAGGAGACATAGCAGGAAGAGAGGAAGCAGGAGTGTGACCCATAACATTATGGTTTGAATTTATATCTAACAATTGCAAGAACTAATTTTTACTGTCAATATCGACTTTTTATATTTTCTGGTGGTGGTGTGCTTCAGAATTTTTTCAATTAAAAAAATGTGCCTTCGCTCAGAAAAGCTCGATAAAAACTGCAATAGAGTACTCCAGTTAGCTGCATTGTTAGGCACCTCATACTTACTGTATTTTATGACGTAGAATGCATTAAAAAAGTCGGTAACACTTTAGTATGGGCAACATGTTCTAAGTAACAAAGACTTAATTTAGAGTTATTTAGTTAGGGTTAGGGTTAGTAATGGGCCATGCAGAATGAGGCATTAATAAGTACTTAATAATGACTAATTAAGAGCCAATATGTTACTAATTTGCATGTTAATAAGCAACTGAATTATGGTGAATAAGGCAGTGTTTTTCAACTACTGTGCCGCAGCACACTAGTGTGCCGTGAGATACAGTCTGATGAGCTGTGGGAGATTGTGTAATTTCACCTATTTGGGTTAAAAATATTTTTTGCAAACCAGTAATTGTAGTCTGCAAATTATGTGTTATAATTGAGTGTTGGTGTTGTCTAGAGCTCGGCAGAGTAAGTAGGTGGCAGCCGGTGCTAATTGCTTTGTAGATGTCGGAAACAGCGGGAGAAATCGTGGAGGTAAAATTGTGTCTAATGCACAAACCAAAAAATAAACAAAAGATGAGTGCCCCTAAGAAAAGGCATTGAAACTATGCGGAACAAACTAAAACTGAACTGGCTACAAAGTAACAAAAACAGAATGCTGGACGACAGCAAAGACTTACTGCGTCCACATTGACAACCGAACATGATGTGACAATCAACAATGTCCCCACAAAGAAGAATAAAAACAACTGAAATATTCTTGATTGCTAAAACCAAGTAGGTGCGGGAAATATCGCTCTAAGGAAGACACGAAACTGCTACAGGAAAATACCAAAAAAAGAGTAAAAGCCACCAAAATAGGAGCGCAAGACAAGAACTAAAACACTACACACAGGAAAACAGCAAAAAACTCAAAATAAGACACGCCATGATGTGACAGGTGGTGACAGTACACCTACTTTGAGACAAGAGCTATAGTAATGCATGCTTGGTTATGCTTTAGAGTCAGATCCAACAATTGCGACAACCACTTTTTACTGTCAACTGATTTTTTTCAACGCAAAAAATGTGCCTTGGCTCAAAAAAGGTTGAAAAACACTGGAATAAGGGACAAGAAGTAGAAAATGGGATGGGTGGATTTTCCCCTTACTAAAGTGTTACCTAAACGAGACATGTGTGTTCTTCTCTTACAAAGGGGTTGTGAACAATAGGCAACATAAAAAAAAAAAAAAAAAAGTGCAGCTCCCATTTAATAGAAGCTTCTACTTATATTGAAATACCTTTACACCTACATGTGCCGCTGCAGGATGCTGAGATAGACTACCAGAGCCAGATGGTGGAGAAGCTGAAGGAGCAGATGCTGAAGCAAGAGGAGGTAAGAAACAGAATAAAATTACGCCATTTGATTAGTTTGGATAAATGTCCCCTATAAGACTTAAATACACTTCAGGTGGCTTTATCGTCCGCTTGCTTGAGATGGGAACGTAAAAAAACACAACATTTATTATTGTTTTAATTGCTTACTGTGAGCTTTTAAAAGAACATTGAGCACTCTTGGCCCAGTTGCGTGTTTGCATAAAAGCGCCGCGATGTGTGACGGGCTTGTGGTGATGACACGCCACAGCAAAACAAATAGACGAGCTACAGCAGTAAATTGGAAACGAGCTCGACTGCAAAACAAAGTTGTTTATATCTAATTGCTGGCCTGCTGCTGGTTGGGTTGACATAACTTTACTGTATATTAATGTTAGTGTTGAAGTGTTATTTAGTACATGCATAGTCTGTGTGATTGAATTGTATTGTGTTGACTTGTTGTGTTGACACCACAAGTTGGTCTTCATCCACACTGCATCTGGGAAGTATTAATTTTCATTTAATTTTTTTTCCTAATTTTTTTTAAATCTATCAATCAATCAATGTTTATTTATATAGTCCTAAATCATGAGTGTCTCAAAGGGCTGCACAAGCCACAAAGGCATCCTCGGTTGAGATTCCACATCACAGCAAGGAAAAACTCAACCCAATGGGACAATGAGAAACCTTGGAGAGGACCGCAGATATGGGGACCCCCCCTAGGGCGACAGGTCGTCGAGTGCGTCTAGCAAAATAGTGTGAGAGTCCAGTCCATAGTGGATCTAACATAATAATAAGAGTCCAGTCACTAGTGGATCTAGCATAATATTGTGTGAGACCAATCCATAGTTGATCTTACATAATGGCGAGAGTCCAGTCCATAGTGGATCTAACATATTAGTAAGAGTCCAGTCACTAGTGGAGCTAACATAATAATGTGAGAGTCCAGTCCATAGTGGATCTAGCATAATATTGTGTGAGACCAGTCCATAGTCGATCTAACATAATGGCGAGAGTCCAGTCCATATTGGATCTAACATATTAGTAAGAGTCCAGTCACTAGTGGAGCTAACATAATAATGTGAGAGTCCAGTCCATAGTGGATCTAACATAATGGTGAGAGTCCAGTCCATAGTGGATCTAACATATTAGTAAGAGTCCAGTCACTAGTGGAGCTAACATAATAATGTGAGAGTCCAGTCCATAGTGGATCTAGCATAATATTGTGTGAGACCAGTCCATAGTCGATCTAACATAATGGTGAGAGTCCAGTCCATATTGGAGCTAACATATTAGTAAGAGTCCAGTCACTAGTGGAGCTAACATAATAATGTGAGAGTCCAGTCCATAGTGGATCTAACATAATGGAGAGAGTCCAGTCCATAGTGGATCTAACATATTAGTAAGAGTCCAGTCACTAGTGGAGCTAACATAATAATGTGAGAGTCCAGTCACTAGTGGAGCTAACATATAAATGTGAGAGTCCAGTCCATAGTGGATCTAACATAATAGTGAGAGTCCAGTCCATAGTGGATCTAGCATAATATTGTGTGAGACCAGTTCATAGTGGATCTAACATAATGGTGAGGGTCCAGTCCATAGTGGATCTAGCATAATAGTGTGAGATTCCAGTCCATAGTTGATCTAACATAATAGTGAGAGTCCAATCCATAGTGGATCTAACATATCAGTTAGAGAGTCCAGTCCATAGTGGATCCAACACAGGGGTAGGGAACCTATGGCTCTCGAGCCAGATGTGGCTCTTTTGATGACTGCGTCTGGCTCTCAGATAAATCTTAGCTGACATTGCTTAACACGATAGGTAATGAATAATTCCGCTGGTAATCACACTAGTAAAAATAACGTTTAAAATATAAAAAAATCTCATGCATTTTAATCCATCCATCTGTTTTCTACTGCACCTATTCCAAAAGTGACATTAATGGTAAGAAGTATTTTACTCATTATTGGTCAGCTTCAGAATAACAATGTTATTAAAAATAAAATAAAAATAATAAGAGACTTATCATGCTCTAAAAATGTTGGTCTTACTTAAAAATGCACACATTTAGTTGTATTCAGTGTTAAGAATAGTATATGGCTCTGACGAATTTTTTTTTTTTTTTTATATTTGGCTATCATGGGTCTCTCAGTCAAAACGGTTCCCGATCCCTGATCTAGCATAATAGTGAGAGTCCAGTCCATAGTGGATCAAACATAATAGTGTGACAGTACAGTCCATAGTGGATCTTACACAATAGTGAGAGTCCAGTCCATAGCGGATCAAACATAATATTTTGAGAGTCCAGTCCATAGTGGATCCAACATAATAGTGAGAGTCAAGTCCATAGTGAATCTAACATTATAGTGGGAGTCCAGTCCATAGTGGATCTAACAAAATAGTGAGAGTCCAGTCCATAGTGGACCTAACATAATAGTGTGAGAGTCCAGTCCATAGTGGACCTAACATAATAGTGTGAGAGTCCAGTCTATAGTAGATCTTACATAATAGTGTGAGTCCAGTCCATAGTGGATCTAACATAATAGTGAGAGTCCAGTCCTTGGTGGATCTAACATAATAGTGAGAGTCCGGTCCATAGTGGATCTAACATAATAGTGAGAGTCCAGTCCATAGTGCATCTAACATAATAGTGTGAGAGTCTAGTCCATAGTGGATCTAATATAATAGTGAGAGTCCAGTCCCATAATAGTGCAAGTCCAGTCCATAGTGGATCCATCATAATACTGTGAGTCCAGTCCACAGTGGATCTGACAAAATAGTGAGAGAGTCTAGTCCACAGTGGATCTAACATATCAATCTGAGAGTCCAGTCCATAGTGAATCTAACATAATAGTGAGAGTCCAGTCCATAGTGGGACCAGCAGGAGACCATCTCGAGCGGAGACAGGTCAGCAGTCCCGACTCTGGACAGCCAGCACTTCATCCGTGGCCAGCGAATTTATATTCCGGAACATAGGGGGCACCAGATTAAAAGGCGCACTGCCGACGAGTGGGTGAATTCAGGTCTTTTTTCATAAAAAAGGTGCTTTATCAGGCGCATTAAAGGAGTCATAGTATGCCTTTTTTTTTACATATATATTTTGCGTACAAAAAATCCCGAGGCACACCACCAGCAGAAATCATTAAAAAAATGAAACTCGGTTGACAGTAAAAATTAATTTTCGCAATTGTTGGATATGACTTTAAAGCATAATCAAGCATGCATCATTATAGCTTTTGTCTCAAAGTAGGTGTACTGTCACCACCTGTCACATCACACCCTGACTTTTTTTAACTTTTTTGCTGTTTTCCCGTGTGTAGTGTTTTACTTTTTGTCTTGTGCTCCTATTTTGGTGTCTTTTTCACTTTTTTTTGGTATTTTCCTGTATCGGTTTCATGTCTTCCTTTGAGCGAAATTTTCAGCATCTACTTCGTTTTAGCAATCAAGAATATTTTAGTTGTTTTTATCCTTCTTTGTGGGGACATAGTTGATTATCATGTCATGTTTGAATGCACATTGTGTGCGCCGTCATTGCTCCAAAGTAAGTCTTTGCTGTTGTCCAGTATTCTGTTTTTTTTTACTTTGTAGACAGTTCAGTTTTAGTTTTGTTCTGCATAGCCTTGCCTAAGCCTCAATGCTTTTCTTAGGAGCACTCACCTTTTGTTTATTTTTGGTTTAAGCATTAGACACGGGCTTCACGGTGGCAGAGGGGTTAGTGCGTCTGCCTCACAACACGAAGTTCCTGCAGTCCTGGGTTCAAATCCAAGCTCGGGATCTTTCTGTGTGGAGTTTGCATGTTCTCCCCGTGAATGCGTGGGTTCCCTCCGGGTACTCCGGCTTCCTCCCACTTCCAAAGACATGCACCTGGGGATAGGTTGATTGGCAACACTAAATTGGCCCTAGTGTTTGAATGTGAGTGTGAATGCTGTCTGTCTATCTGTGTTGGCCCTGCGATGAGGTGGCGGCTTGTCCAGGGTGTACCCCGCCTTCCGCCCGATTGTAGCTGGGATAGGCGCCAGCGCCCCCCCGCGACCCCAAAAGGGAATAAGCGGTAGAAAATGGATGGATGGATGGATGGCATTAGACACTTTTTTACCTCCACGCTGCCTCCCGCTGTTTCCGACATCTACAAAGCAATTAGCTCCCAGCTGCCACCTACTGATATGGAAGAGTATTACAGCACCGACACTCAACAACAACACATAATTTGCAGACTATGATTACTGGTTTGCAAAAAATATTTTTAACCCAACTAGGTGAAATTAGATAAACTCTCCAAGCACACCAGAGTGTATCTCACGCCACACTGGTGTGCCGCGGCACACTGGTTGAAAAACACTGGTCTACATAACATGTAAAGGTGGTTCTTTGGTCCAAATGTTGCATGGATTATGTTTCACACGTCATCTTCAAGTCGCTTTCTGACAGTCTCCTCAGGATGCGCCGTTTTGTGGGCGGTCTTATTTACGTGCCTCCACTTTGACAGCATCTTCCCTTTTTGGGTGAATAATGTAAACTTACTACACCGGTATGTTTTAGCTCTTACATAGAGAAATATAAGTTAGAACTTTACACTACTTTATATTAGAAATGGCAACAGTGGAGGATGAATGTCACATAACAAGAAGATAGAGAAAAAGAAGAATCTTATCGACTATGTTATCGACACAGTCTACAGTGGCGGATGTGCGCAAATATTCAGAACTTATGCAGATTTCAAATAAACATCAGCAGGTACCAGATGGTAAGAAAAGTTGGTTTTGTATAATATTGTGAAACAAAACACCATCTGCTCAAGGGTGCCCTTATACACATACCATAGTAATACTGGTATCTCTGACTACGGTAGCTGTAATGGGCCGACAATCCATCAAGCAGCGCGGTTTCAAAGTCATACTAATATTTGGACGGATTTTTGAGCGCTGTGTGTAATGTTCTTTATTTTCAATGGAACGTTTAACTTTATGCTGTTGTTTATATTGCAGTCTACACGTATCTCTTATGTGTGACTGCCATCTACTGGTCACACTTATCATTACACCATGTACCAAATAAAATAGCTTCGAGGTCGATATGCACAACCAGAATTATTCCGTACATTAGGCGCATCGGGTTATAAGGCGCACTGTCGATTTTGGAGAAAATGAAAGGATTTTAAGTGCGCCTTATAGTCCAAAAAATACGGTACATGTTTGTCTTCAAAATTCTGCATAACACATATTTTTTATCATCAGGTTGGATGAGAAGAGCTCGTTTTCATCGAGAATGTCTCTGTGCATTGCTGCATTGATCTTTCCTTCTATCCTGACTATAATCTCTCAGTTCCTGCCGCAGAAAACCATCCCCACAGCATGATGCTTCCACCACCATGCTTTATATTGGGATGGTATGGGCCTGGTGATGAGCGGTGCCTGGTTTCTTCCAAACATGATGCCTGGCATTCACGCCAAAGTGTTCAATCTTAGAATCTTTGAGAGTCTTTCAGGTGCATTTTGGCAGACTTCTGTCTGGCCACTATACCATACAGGCCTGAATAGTGGATTGTCCTTCTGTAGCATTCTCCTTTCTCCAAAGAGGAATGCTGAGGTCTGACAGAGTGACCACAGGGTTCTTGCTCACGTCCCTGACTAGATGAAGATGAATACAACAATGTACAGAGACATCCTGGATGAAAACCAACACTTCCCATCCAATTTATTTGGCGCTTGAAAGGTGCTGCAAAGAGGAATGGACAAAACTGCCCAAAGATAGGTGTGCCATCCTTGTTGCATCATATTCAAAATTACTTAAGACTGTATTTGCTGCCAGAGATGCATGAACAAAGTATTGAGCAAAGGCTGTGAATACTTATGTATATGTGTTTTTTTTATTTTTTTAATGTCCATCCATCCATCCATTTTCTTCTGCTTATCCATGGTTGGGTAGCGAGGGCAGCTGCCTAAGCTGAGAAACATATACTTCCTTCTCCCCAGCCACTTCGTCCAGCCCTTTTCGGGAGATCACAAGGTGTTCCCAGGCCAGCCAGGAGACATAGTCTTCCCAGCGTGTCCTGGGTCTTCCATGTGGCCTCCTACCGGTCGGACGTTTCCTAAACACCTCCCTAGGGAGACGTTCCGGTGGCATCCTGACCAGATGCCCGAACCACCTCATCTGGCACCTCTCGATGTGGAGGAGCAGCGGATTTACTTTGAGTTCCTCCCGGATAACAGAGCTTCTAACCCTATCTCTAAGGGAGAGCCCCGCCACCCGGCGGAGGAAACTCATTTCGGCCGCTTGTACCCGTGATCTTGTCCCAAAGCTCATGACCATAGGTAAGGATGGGAACGTAGATCAATCGGTAAATTGAGAGCTTTGCCTTCCTGTTTAGCTCCTTCTTCGCAGCAATGGCTCGATACAGCGTCCGCATTACGGAAGACGCCGCACCGATCCGCCTGTCGATCTCACGATCCACTCTTCCCTCACTCGTGAACAAGACTCCTAGGTACTTAAACTCCTCCACATGGGGCAAGACCTCTTCCCCAACCTGGAGATGGCACTCCACCCTTTTTTAAGCGAGAACCATGGAGTCGGACCTGGACGTGCTGATTCTCATCCCAGTCGCTTCACACTCGGCTGCAAACCGATCCGGTGAGAGCTGAAGATCCTGGCCAGATGAAGCCATCAGGACCACATCATCTCCAAAAAGCAGAGACCAAATCCTGCAGCCACCAAACCCGATCCCCTCAACGCCTTGACTGCGCCTAGAAATTCTGTCCATAAAAGTTATGAAAAGAATCGGTGACAACTCTCACTGGAAACGGGTCCGACTTAATGCCAGCAATGCGGACCAAGCTCTGACACTGATCATACAGGGAGTGGACCGCCACAATCAGACAGTACGGTACCCCATACTCTCTAAACCCGGGTTCACCAACCTTTCTGAAACCAAGAGCTACTTATTGGGTACTGATTAATGTGAAGGGCTACCAGTTTGATACACACTTAAATAAATTGCCAGAAATAGCCAATTTGCTCAATTTACCTTTAATACATAAATCTGTATATATATAACAATGGGTATTTCTGTCCGTCATTCCGTCGTACATTTTTTATCCTTTTACGGAAGGTTTTTTGTAGAGAATAAATGATGAAAAAAAACACTTAATTGAACGGTTTAAAAGAGGAGAAAAAAAAAGAAAAAAAAGAAAATTGAATTTTGAAACATAGTTTATCTTCAATTTCGACTCTTTAAAATTCAAAATTCAACCGAAAAAAAAATGAAGAGAAAAACTAGCTAATTCAAATCTTTTTGAAAAAATTAAAAAACAAAAGAATGTATGGAACATCACTAGTATATTTCCTGATTAAGATTAATTTTAGAATTTTTATGACAAATTGGACCAAGCTATATTTCTAACAAAGACAAATCATTATTTCTTCTAAATTTTCCAGAACAAAATGTTTAAAAAAAATTCCAAAGACTTTGAAATAAGATTTAAATTTGATTCTACAGATTTTCTAGATTTTCCAGAATATTTTTTTTGAATTTTAATCATACATTTGAAGAAATATTTCACAAATATTCTTCGTCGAAAAAACAGAACTTAAAATGAAGAATTAAATCAAAATGTATTTATTATTCTTTACAAAAAAAAAAGAAGCGGAAGGAATTTAAAAGGTAAAAAGATATATGTGTTTGAAAATCCAAAAATCATTTTAAGGTTGTCATTTTTTCTCTAAAATTGTCTTTCTGAAAGTTATAAGAAGCAAAGTAAAAAAATAAATGAATTTATTTATTGGATTTTCAAATTCTATTTAAGTCTTGTCTCTCTTAAAATTAAAAATGTCGAGCAAAACGAGACCAGCTTGCTAGTAAATAAAAAAAAAAATTAAAAATAGAGGCAGCTCACTGGTAAGTGCTGCTATTTGAGCTATTTTTAGAACAGGCCAGCGGGCTACTTATCTTGTCCTTAAGGGCTACCTGGTGCCCGCGGGCGCCGCGTTGGTGACCCCATGCTGTAAACACTCTCCACAGGACTTCTCCGGACACGGTTGACTGCCTTCTCCAAATCACAATTATTTTTTAATAAATGTGCAAAAATAAAATAAATCTAACTGTCCATAAGGGGTATTAATACGTCTGTCAAATTTAGAGGACAAAAAAAATGCATTCATTCCATTATTGAATAAGGCTATAACATTACAAAATGTCAAAAAAGTGAAGCGCTGTGAATACTTTCCGGATCCACTGTATTAATGTGGGCTTCAGATAGGACTACGAAGTACTATTTAGGGAGTGGAGAGCTCCAAATGTGGTGATTCGTTTTGTTTACATTGTCATGTTGGCAGGAGAAGCAGCAGCTAGTATAAAATCTTGAAGTCTTCCGAATTTACTGCACATTTTTATCACACATATAACAAATGTAAATACTCTAGGTTAAACTTAAGTGGTCCGTATAATGCACCCATTGTGCTTTTTCATCAATCACAGATACAGGTTTAATTAATGCAGTAAAAACCGACTCCTATCAATGCAATCGTTCGTGGATCAGATATTTCTGCATTTCTCTCTATAAATACAGTAACTTGCAGCACACTTGAATTAGCGCTACAATTTGTCTGCTCCTGTGAATCACTCGTAATTAAGTAAGTAAGTAAGTCAATTTTATTTATAAAGCGCTTTTCACAAATAAAATCACAAAGCGCTGTACAAAACATAGGTGAAATAAAACAACAATTAAATTTAAAACAACCGGGGCAACATCATAAAAAGGATACAAAGTGGATTAAAAATGATAGTTAAAAGGTGCATTAACGTAAAGCTTTACTAAAAATGGAAGTTTTCAAATGTTTCTTAAAAGTTTCAACACAGTCAAGATCACGGAGGGACTGGTGCAAATTGGTCTGGGAGCAATAGCCTGGAATGACAGTTTTTTTTTTGTTTTTTTTTACAAGTTTTGGGATCTTTAGAGGACCCTGGTCTGAAGATCCTGGAGAATAGGGGCATAACAAGTCAGTGATGTACTGAGGGGCCTCACCATGCAACGCACAGAATGTCAGGACTAAAATCTTAAACTCAATGCGGAATTTGACTGGACGCCAATGAAGACTAGATAGAACGGGGGTAATATGGGCTGTTCTGGATGCACCGATCAAAAGTCTGGCAGCCACATTTTGTACCGTCTGAAGTCTTTTTAGCGGTGACTATGAATTGATTAACGTGGACTCCGACATAAACAAGTTGAAAAACTTATTCGGGTGTCACCATTTAGTGGTCAATTGTACAGAATATGTACTGTGCAATCTACTAATAAAAGTATCAATCAATATCAATCAATCAAACTTGTTGAAGAGAGTGAAGAGAGAATTAACCTACTCAGTGGCCAAGGGGTCAGAGTGTCCACCCTGAGATCGGTAGGTTGTGAGTTCAAACCCCGGCCGAGTCATACCAAAAACTATGAAAATGGGAACCGTTACCTTCCTGCTTGGCACTCAGCATCAAGGGTTGGAATTGGGGGTTAAATCACCAAAATGATTCCTGACCGCGGCCACCGCTACTGCTCACTGCTCTCCTCAACCACCCAGGGGGTGAACAAGGGGATGGGTCGAATGCAGAGGTTAATTTCACCACACTTAGTGTATGTGTGTGACTATCAGTGGTACTTTAATTGCAATAGTCAATGCGAGACGCAATGAACGTGTGAATGATCCATTCCAGATCCAATTGTGACAACACATTTCTCACTTTAGAAATATTTCTGAGATGATAAAAACAGTTTTTGGTCAGTAGACAACAGAGACCCTCCAAAGACATGGACTGATCCAACACAAGCCCAAGGTTTCTGAGGCTGCTTTTAACAAATGCACCCAGAGCACCACGGGAGGTCTTGGTCAGGGGGATCTTTTTATCGGGAGCAATTATCAGAGTTTCCATTTTGTTTGAATCTATCTAGAGGAAATTTGAAGACAAGCAGTTTTTAACACAGGATACACACTCCAAGGACTCAGATTAAAAGTGAAACTTTGAATCATTGAAGGAGCGTAACAGTTGAATATCACCTGCATTGAAATAATAAGAAACATTTTCAAAACTACTGATCAACCTCCCAAGTGGCATCAGATACAACAAAAATAAAACAGGACTCAGAACAGAACCCTAGGCCACACCACATGACAGGTTGCACACATTGGACATTAAAAGCAAATTCCATTTATTTAAGAAGTAAACCCCTGGAGAACTGCACCAGAGAGCAACCAAAGATTAAATGGATTTTATTTTCAATTGGTGGCACTGATTTGAGATGGGAGCTTGGTCATGGAATCGTAAATTGAGGTTCCAATATTTTCAGCTTCTGTGGTTTAGCCTGTTAGCCTTGCAAAATTAGAGTAAAAACAAAAGGGTCCAACTGGCCTGTAATAATAATAAAAAATAATGCAAGAACCCATCCTGATGGATAATGAAATGCTTATTATATTGTGGATGTGTTCACTACATAGTGAAAGCATAGTTCTCTTCTGCTGGCTTCGAACATGTTTTATGGTTGTAATCCATCTGTGTCGTCTTTCTGGATCTTTGGGAATGTGGTAAAAAGCTTTCTCTTCCCATCTCCTATTTTTTCTAGGATCATGACCCACAACATTTGTCTATCAAAGTTTTTCAACTAGGACAGACACAAACAGACATAAGGCCAGTCCCAATACACCCCCTCGTCCTATTTTTTTTAATCCCTATCTAGTGTAGCCCCAAAACCAATATTACCGTTACCAAAATTAAATTTGATACATTTTGGTACTTTTCTGAATTAAGAGGACCACAAAAATGGCATTATTGGCTTTATTTTAACAAAAAATCTTAATGTACATTAAACATATGTTTATTATTGTAATTTAGTCCTTAAATAAAATAGTGAACATACTAGACAACGTGTATTTTAGTAGTAAGTAAACAAAACAAAGACTTCTAATTAGTCTGCTGACGTGTGCAGTAACATATAGTTGTCATTTATATACCTATTATTTTGTCTACATTATTAAGGACAAACTGTAAAAATTGATTATTAATCTACTTGTTCATTTACTGCTTACTTTCTCTTTTAACATGTTCTATCTACACATCTGTTAACATGTAATAATCTCTGCTGAAGCTGTTGTCCCAGCAACCCGATTCCGGATAAGCGGTTGAAGATTGATGGATGGATGGATGGATGGATGGAACTTCACCCAAATAAACTTGGCTCACATACAGTATTGTATCTTAAAATCAAACCTACAATACAGTGTGCAATTATTAGCTGATTGACCTAGATCTTCACCACTGTACTGTAAAACCAACCCCACCTTAGAACCACAGCAACATTCTGTTTTAGTCTGTCTGTCCCTAAGCTCATGTCCTCTTTCTGGTGATGTTGTCCTCACTCTTTATTCCATCATATTAAAACCAGACGTCACACGTCATATCCCTGCCCTATTTCCCACTCCTTTCCACCAGTCACCAAGTTTCACAGACTTCATTTTGCACCACTCAACACCATAGGCTCGGGCTCGTGGAATTGATGGCAACTTTCAATCTTTAAAATAAGCTTCTTGTTGTTAATTTTGTGGCGTGTTTGATCTGTTCTACATAATAAAAAAACCAGAAGTCATATTAGTCTATAATTACCAAAGTTTAGCCAAGTTTCCATTGTGCCCAATGTTGAACTGAAAGGCCTACTGAATTGAGATTTTCTTATTTAAACGGGAATAGCAGGTCCATTCTATGTGTCATACTTGATCATTCTGCGATATTGCCATATTTTTTCTGAAAGGATTTAGTAGACAACATCGACGATAAAGTTCGCAACTTTTGGTCGCTAATAGAAAAGCCCTGCCTTTACCGGAAGTATGTGCGCGTGACGTCACGAGTTGCAGGGCTCCACACATATTCACATTGTTTTTAATGGGAGCCACCAGCAGTAAGAGCAATTCGGACCGAGAAAGCGACAATTTCCCCATTAATTTGAGCGAGGAAGAAAGATTTGTGAATTAGGACATTGATAGTGAAGGACTAGAAAAAAAAAAAAAGCGACGGCTCCGGGCGGCGGCAGTGTGAGCGTTTCAGATGTAATTAGACACATTTACTAGGATAATTCTGGAAGATCCTTTATCTGCTTATTGTTTTTTAGTGTTTTAGTGAGATTTTAAAGATTGTAAAGCCATACCTGGAGGTCGGATGGCTGTGGTGAACACGCAGTGTCTCAGTGAGAAGCCGAAGAGCCAAACTCACAGCTGCCTTTTTCAACAGCTGTTGCAGGACGACGAATAATCCAATGATTTCTCCGGTAAGATATATATCACAATTTCCCCATCCAAAAACATGCTGGTTGACGTAGAGAAAACATGTTCGCTTGATGGCTCTGTGTTAAAGCTTCACAACAAACAAAGTGTCTCGGTGCTAAAGACAGCTGCAATCCACCCCTTTCCACCAACAGCGTTGTTCTTTATAGTCTCCATTATTAAATGAACAAATTGCAAAAGATTCAGCAACACAGATGTCCAAAATACTGTGTAATTACGCTATGAACAGAGGCGACTTTTAGCCGTGTTTGGAGCTGCGCTAATATGTCCCCCCCAATCTGTGACATCACGCGTACGCGTCATCATTCCGCGACGTTTTCAACAAGAAACTCGCGGGAGATTTAAAATTGCAATTTAATTGCAATTTAGTAAACTAAACCGGCCGTATTGGCATGTGTTGCAATGTTAATATTTCATCATTGATATATAAACTATCAGACTGCGTGGTCAGTAGAAGTGGGTTTCAGTAGGCCTTGAAGACATAATTATCTGGACTTTGAACTTACTGCACACAAGTGAGTGAAGGGCATACTTACACAATAGCCATACATGTCACATTAAGGGTGGCAGTATGAACAATGTCAATACTGTCATAAACATGTGCCATATAGTGAAACCACACTTAAACAGCACTGTCATAAATATGTGCCATATAGTGAAATCACACTAAACAACAATGAAAAACACATTTTGCACCGCAACACAACATAAACACTACAGAACAAATTCCCAGAATTCCTTGCAGCACCAACTCTTCTGGGACACTATAATATAAACAAACGCTATTGGTGGATCTACACCTAACATCCACTGTAATGATACCACGTACAATAGCGCATTTAGTCGATTCTACTATGATTACATCTATATTTTTTAAGATCACAAAATCTTCTTACTTTTTTTTTTTAAATTTATATTATGTTTATAAACTCAGGAAATATGTACCTGGACACATGAAGATTTTGAATATGAACAATGTATGATCCTGTAACTACGGGTTGATACCCAAATTTGTGGTATCATCCAAAACTAATGTACATTATCAAACAGAAGAATAAGTGATTATTACATTTTAACAGAAGTGTAGATAGAACATGTTGAAACAGAAAATAAGCAGATAATAACAGTAAATGAACAAGTAGATTACTAATATTTTTTTACAGTTTGTCCCTCATAATGTAGACAAAATAATAGGTAGCTAAATGACACAATATGTTGCTGCATACATCAGCAGACTAATTAGGAGTCTTTGTTTGTTTACTTACTACTAAAAGACAAGTTGTCTTGTATGTTCACTATTTTATTTAAGGACAAACTTGCAATAAGAAACATATGTTTAATGTACACTAAGATTTTTTTGTTAAAATAAAGCCAATAATGCCATTTTTTTGTGATCCCCTTTATTTAGAAATGTACCAAATAGTACCAAAAAGCACCAAAATTATTTTGGTACCAGTAATAAAATATTGGTACGCGGACAACACTAATACACACAGAGCGAGCACCCACTGGCAGAAATGGTGATTGGCGCCTATGCTCAACACCCGCACCATGAATACCAAATCTTCTATCCTACGCCTATTCATCACTGACAATAACATAACCTGGATTTTCTCTTTCTCACTGAAACATGGCATAAACAACTGGACTACTTCTCCCTCAATCAGATCACACCCACTTGATACGCATACATCAAAAAAAAACAGTCATGCGGGAAGGGGTGGTGGCATTGCTGTAATCCATCCCCTTGCCACATCCGCCCTTTAATATCCTTCTGCACGTCAATTTTCCCACACACACTAATGGAGAGATCCTGGATCTCGTTTGCTCCTCTTGACCTAACCTCAATCAACTCTCCAGTCACGATCTCCTCATCTCTGACCACCATGGACATAATAATGATAATCCATATTGATGTCCCCATCTCCAAAGTTAAAAGGATAATAACTTTTCGGAATATCAAATCCATCTCCTCATCTGCTTTCTCTACCCATCTCGATTACAAACCCCAAAACCAGTGAAGTTGTCACGTTGTGTAAATGGTAAATAAAAACTGAATACAATGATTTGCGAATCCTTTTCAACTTATATTCAACTAATTAGACTGCAACGACAAGATATTTCATGTTCACACAGAGAAACTTTGTTATTTTTTGCAAATATTAACTCATTTGGAATTTGATGCCTGCAACATGTTTCAAAAAAGCTTGCAAAAGTGGCAAAAAAGACTGAGGATGCTCATCAAACACGTATTTGGAACATCCCACAGGTGAACAGGCTAATTGGGAACAGATGGGTGCAATAATTGAATATAAAAGCAGCTTCCATTAAATGCTCTATCATTCACAAACAAGGATGGGGTGAGGGTTACCACTTTGTCAACAAATGCCTGAGCAAATTGTCCAACAGTTTAAGAACAACATTTCTCAACCAGCTAATGCAAGGAATTTAGGGATTTCACTACCTACGGTCCGTAAGATCATCAAAAGTTTCAGAGAATCTTGAGAAATCACTGCACGTAAACATTCCACCCCTCAGGCCATACTGCATTAAAACACGCCATCAGTGTGTAAAGGGTATCACCACATGGGGTCAGGAACACTTCGGAAAACCACTGTCAGTAACTACAATTGGTCGTAACATCTACAAACCCTGTTTCCATATGAGTCTGGGAATTGTGTTTGATGTAAATATAAACGGAATACAATGATTTGCAAATCCTTTTCAACCCATATCAATTTGAATGGACTACAAAGAGAAGATATTTGATGTTCAAACTCCTAAACTTTTTTTTTTTTGCAAATTAATTAACTTTGAATTTTATGGCTGCAACATGTGCCAATGTAGTTGGGAAAGGGCATGTTAACCACTGTGTTACATCACATTTTCTTTTAACAACACTCAATAAACGTTTGGGAACTGAGGAAACTAATTGTTGAAACTTTGAAAGTGGAATTATTTACCATTCTTGCTTGATGTACAGCTTAAGTTGTTCAACAGTCCGGGGTCTTGTTGTCGTATTTTACGCTTCATAATGTGCCACACATTTTCGATGGGAGACATGTCTGGACTGCAGGGGGTGCAGGAAAGTACCCGCACTCTTTTACGACGAAGCCACACTGTTGTAACACGTTGCTTGGCATGATTTTGCTGAAAAAAGCATGGGCGTCCATGATAACGTTGCTTTAATGACATCATATGTTGCTCCAAAACCTGTATGGACCATTCAGCGTTAATGGTGCCTTCACAGATGTGTAAGTTACCCATGCCTTGGCCACTAATACACCCCCATACCATCACAGATGCTGGCTATTGAACTTTACACCTATAAAAATCCGGATCGTTATTTTCCTCTTTGTTCTGGAGGCCACCACGTCCACAGTTTCCAAATATAATTTGAAATGTGGACTCGTCAGACCACAGAACACTTCCACTTTGCATCAGTCCATCTTAGATGAGCTCGGGCCCAGCGAAGCCGGCGGCGTTCCTCGGTGTTGTTGAGAAATGGCTTTCGCTTTACATAGTAGAGTTTTAACCTACATTTACAGATGTAGCGACCAACTGTAGTTACTGACAGTGGTTTTCTGAAGTGTTCCTGAGCCCATGTGGTGATATCCTTTACACACTGATGTCGGTTTTTGGTGCAGTACCGCCTGAGGGATCCAAGGTCCGTTATATCATTGCTTACGTGTGGTGATTTCTCCAGATTCTCTGAACCTTTTGATAATTTTACGGACCCTAGATGGTAAAATCCCAAAATTCTTTGCAGTAGCTCGTTGAGAAATGTTGTTCTAAAACTTTTCGACAATTTGCTTACAAATTGGTGACACTTGCCCCATCCGTGTTTGTGAATTACTTAGCATTTCATGGAAGCTGCTTTTATACCCTGATCATGGCACCCACCTGTTCCCAATTAGCCTGCAGACCTGTGGGATGTTCCAAATAAGTGTTTGATGAGCATTTCTCAACTTTATCAGTATTTATTGCCACCTTTCCCAACTTCTTTTTCACGTGTTGCTGGCATGAAATTCTAAAGTTAATGATCATTTACAAAAAAAAAAATGTTTATCAGTTTTAACATCAAATATGTTGTCTTTGTAGCATATTTAACTGAATATGGGTTGAAAATGATTTCCAAATCATTGTATTCCGTTTATATTTACATCTAACACAATTTCCCAGTTCATATGGAAACGGGGTTTGTATATGTGCAAGTTAAAATTCTACAATGCAAAGCGAAAGCCATTTATCAACAACACCTGGCTTTGCTGGTCCCGAGCTCATCTAAGATGGACTGATGTAAAGTAGAAAAGTGTTTGGTGGTCTGACAAGTTCACATTTCAAATTGTTTTTTGGAAACTGTGTACGTCGTGTCCTCTGGAACAAAGAGGAAAAGAACCATCCGGACTGTTTTAGGCAAAAAGTTCAAAAGCCAGCATCTTGTGATGTTATGGGGGTGTATTAGTGGCCAATACATGGGTAACTTACACATCTGTGAAGGCACCATTAATGCTGAAAGGTATATACAGGTTTTGGAGCAACATATGTTGCCATCCAAGCAACGTCTTTTTCGTAGTCGTCCGTGCTTTTGTCAGCAAGACAATGCCAAGCCAAATTCTTGCGTGGCAAGAATTTGGCCTGCCTGTACTACAGACCTGTCTCCCATTGAAAATAAAGTTTCTCAGTGTGAACATGAAATATCTTGTCTTTGGAGTCTATTCAATTAAATATAAGTTGAAAAGGATTTGCAAATCATTGTATTCTGTTTTTATTTACCATTCACATAACTTGACAACTTCACTGCTTTTGGCTTTTGTATATTCTATCAGCCTCTCCTCCTCTCAAGTTTAACAACCCAATGGATCTCATCATTTACTCTAACCAAACAATGTCCACCTGACTTTATATCCTGGCTCCCTTAAAATTCAAAATTGTCTGCTTCATCCCTGTGTTGCGGGAAATGAAAGACCACAAAAGACAACTTAAAAGACTCTACCGAAAACTCACCTCACCGTACACCACAAAGCATATACAGACCTCATCCATTAATACTAAACTGCCCTCAACACTGCCCGGTGCATTTACTGTTCCAATCTCATCCATTCTAACTCCTCCAATCCGCAAACTCTGTACAGTACAATAAACAATCTCCTCAAACCCATCAACAACTCCATGTCTTCCTTAAACACCAAAATAGGCAATTCTTTATTGTCATTCTTTAAATCCAAAATCTAAACAATCTCTAGCACCTTGATCCCCACTATCATCCTGAATGATGTACCACCTGTTCCACCTCTCCTCAACTCTCAGCCTCTGACACATTTCTTACCAATGACCCAATCTGATATGGTTAATGTTCTAAATAAATCCAAAAACTCCACTTGTCTCCTTGATCCTACCCCGACATCAGACTAGCATCTTGTTGTGGGGCACACTGGCTCGTACATGCGCATGTGTTCTCGGCTGTTGCCATTTCTAATACAAATCAGTGTGTAGTTCGAACTTAATCTGTCAGTAGACTTCAAAATGGAGGTGCTAAAATCTACAACAAAGATGGCAGGGGGAAGACACAGTCGAAGTAGAGCTACGTAAATCAGAATCAGAATCAAAATCAGAATCAGAAATACTTTAATAATCCCCCAGGGGAAATTAAGATTTTCAGCACAATCCCATTCAAGATCAGACAAACATTACAAGAAGCCAGAACAGGATCAAACATTACAGGGAGACAGAACAGGATCCAACTTCCGGCCCCTCTTAAAAAACAGGCGAGAAACAGGTAAACGCTCAGTCTAAGCCTGGGCCTCTGGAGAGGGAGTCCAGACTGAGGCCAAGGAAGAAAAAAAAAGTCATAGCAATAGCACACATGAACGTGTGTAAGAGGGAAACATCAAACATCATAGAAATGGTAAATGGTAAATGGGGTTGTACTTCTATAGCGCTTTTCTACATGTTTAGGACTTCAAAGCACTTTGACACTATTTCCACATTCACCCATTCACACGAACATTCACACACTGATGGCGGGAGCTGCCATGAAAGGCGCTAACCAGGACCCATCAAGAGCAAGGGTGAAGTGGCTTGCTCAAGGACACAACGGACATGACTAGAATGGTAGAAGGTGGGGATTGGACCAGTAACCCTCAGATTGCTGGCACGGCCACTCTCCCAACTTCGCCACGCTGTCCCCAGAAGAACACAAAAGACACTAAAGACATTAAAAAAAAAGCAGAGTTGATGCAAACAACCACTTTTACACACAGCCATAAAAGTAAAGCAACAAATGTGTTCCACGCCATCGCCTGCTGAGGTGGGGAGAGCATGGCAAGAAACAGGAGCAGACCCAACAAAGCCACCAAGAGAATCCACCCTCGGCCACCCATCAACTCTCGGCTAGTGTCCAGTCTTCCAGTCTGCTTGGATGAGCAACGATGCGTCCAAGGAGATCGAGGTGTCCAATAAGACCACGCTGAGAAGACTGTCATAAAGCGGCTTTAAAACAGTCTGTAAAACATAATCTTTGTAAAACATAATCTTTGCAACAGTTTGACTAAACAACAAGGAATGATTTTAAATGTAGAATATATATATATATATATATATATATATATATATATACTCCTCTCTGAGCTGCCACCTTACCGTGGTAGAGGAGTTTGCGTGTCCCAATGATCCTAGGAGCTATGTTGTCTGGGGACTTTATGCCCCCTGGTAGGGTCTCCCAAGGCAAACTGGTCCTAGGTGAGGGACCAGACAAAGAGCAGCTCGAAAACCTCTATGAAAAGTAAAAACAAAGGACCCAGATTTCCCTCGCCCGGACGCGGGTCACCGGGGCCCCCCTCTGGAGCAAGGCCCGGAGGTGGGGCACGATGGCGAGCGCCTGGTGGCCGGGCCTGTACCCATGGGACCCGGCCGGGCACAGCCCGAAGAGGCAACGTGGGTCCCCCCTCCAATGGGCTCACCACCCATAGCAGGGGCCATAGAGGTCGGGTGCAATGTGAGCTGGGCGGCAGCCGAAGGATGGGCACTTGGCGGTCCGATCCTCGGCTACATAAGCTCGCTCTTGGGACGTGGAACGTCACCTCACTGGGGGGAAAGGAGCCTGAGCTAGTGCGCGAAGTAGAGAAATTCCGGCTGGATGTAGTCGGACTCACTTCGACGCACAGCAAGGGCTCTGGAACCACTTCTCTTGAAAGGGGCTGGACTCTCTTTCACTCTGGCGTGGCCGGCAGTGAGAGGCGACGGGCTGGGGTGGCAATTCTGGTTTCCCCCGGCTTAAAGCCTGCACGTTGGAGTTCAACCCAGTGGACGAAAGGGTAGCCTCCCCCCGCCTTCGGGTGGGGGGACGGGTCCTGACTGTTGTTTGTGCTTACGCACCAAACAACAGTTCAGAGTACTGGAGAGTGCTCCCCCGGGTGATTCCCTTGTCCTACTGGGGGACTTCAACGCTCATGTTGGTAACGACAGTGAAACCTGGAGAGGCGTGATTGGGAAGAATGGTCGCCCGGATCTGAACCCGAGTGGTGTTTTGTTATTGGACTTCTGTGCTCGTCACAGTTTGTCCATTACAAACACCATGTTCAAACATAAGGGTGTCCATATGTGCACTTGGCACCAGGACACCCTAGGCCGCAGTTCCATGATCGACTTTGTAGTTGTGTCATCGGATTTGCGGCCTCATGTTTTGGACACTCGGGTAAAGAGAGGGGCGGAGCTTTCTACCGATCACCACCTGGTGGTGAGTTGGCTGCGATGGTGGGGGAGGATGCCGGACAGACCTGGCAGGCCCAAACGCATTGTGAGGGTTTGCTGGGAACGTCTGGCAGAGTCTCCTGTCAGAGAAAGTTTCAATTCCCACCTCCGGAGGAACTTTGAACATGTCACGAGGGAGGTGCTGGACATTGAGTCCGAGTGGACCATGTTCCGCACCTCTATTGTCGAGGCGGCTGATCGGAGCTGTGGCCGCAAGGTAGTTGGTGCCTGTCGTGGCGGTAATCCTAGAACCCGCTGGTGGACACCAGCGGTGAGGGATGCCGTCAAGCTGAAGAAGGAGTCCTACCGGGTTCTTTTGGCTCATAGGACTCCAGAGGCAGTGGACAGGTACCGACAGGCCAAGCGGTGTGCAGCTTCAGCGGTCGCGGAGGCAAAAACTCGGACATGGGAAGAGTTTGGGGAAGCCATGGAAAATGACTTCCGGATGGCTTCGAAGCGATTCTGGACCACCATCCGCCGCCTCAGGAAGGGGAAGCAGTGCACTGTCAACACCGTGTATGGTGCGGATGGTGTTCTGCTGACCTCAACTGCGGATGTTGTGGATAGGTGGAAGGAATACTTTGAAGACCTCCTCAATCCCACCAACACGTCTTCCTATGAGGAAGCAGTGCCTGGGGAATCTGTGGTGGACTCTCTTATTTCTGGGGCTGAGGTCGCTGAGGTAGTTAAAAAGCTCCTCGGTGGCAAGGCCCCAGGGGTGGATGAGATCCGCCCGGAGTTCCTTAAGGCTCTGGATGCTGTGGGGCTGTCTTGGTTGACAAGACTCTGCAGCATCGCGTGGACATCGGGGGCGGTACCTCTGGATTGGCAGACCGGGGTGGTGGTTCCTCTCTTTAAGAAGGGGGACCGGAGGGTGTGTTCCAACTATCGTGGGATCACACTCCTCAGCCTTCCCGGTAAGGTTTATTCAGGTGTACTGGAGAGGAGGCTACGCCGGATAGTTGAACCTCGGATTCAGGAGGAACAGTGTGGTATTCGTCCTGGTCGTGGAACTGTGGACCAGCTCTATACTCTCGGCAGGGTTCTTGAGGGTGCATGGGAGTTTGCCCAACCAGTCTACTTGTGCTTTGTGGACTTGGAGAAGGCATTCGACCGTGTCCCTCGGGAAGTCCTGTGGGGAGTGCTCAGAAAGTTTGGGGTATCGGACTGTCTTATTATGGCAGTCCGATCCCTGTACGATCAGTGTCAGAGCTTGGTCCGCATTGCTGGCAGTAAGTCGGACACGTTTCCAGTGAGGGTTGGACTCCGCCAAGGTTGCCCTTTGTCACCGATTCTGTTCATAACTTTTATGGACAGAATTTCTAGGCGCAGTCAAGGCATTGAGGGGTTCCGGTTTGGTGGCCGCGGGATTAGGTCTCTGCTTTTTGCAGATGATGTGGTCCTGTTTGCTTCATCTGGCCGGGATCTTCAGCTCTCACTAGATCGGTTCGCAGCCGAGTGTGAAGCGGCCGGAATGAGAATCAGCACCTCCAAATCCGAGTCCATGGTTCTCTCCCGGAAAAGGGTGGAGTGCCATCTCCAGGTTGGGGAGGAGACCCTGCCCCAAGTGGAGGAGTTCAAGTACCTAGGAGTCTTGTTCACGAGTGGGGGAAGAGTGGATCGTGAGATCGACAGGCGGATCGGTGCGGCGTCTTCAGTAATGCGGACGTTGTACCGATCTGTTGTGGTGAAGAAGGAGCTGAGCCGGAAGGCAAAGCTCTCAATTTACCGGTCGATCTACGTTCCCATCCTCACCTATGGTCATGAGCTTTGGGTCATGACCGAAAGGATAAGATCACGGGTACAAGCGGCCGAAATGAGTTTCCTCCGCCGTGTGGCGGGGCTCTCCCTTAGAGATAGGGTGAGAAGCTCTGTCATCCGGGAGGAACTCAAAGTAAAGCCGCTGCTCCTCCACATCGAGAGGAGCCAGATGAGGTGGTTCGGGCATCTGGTCAGGATGCCACCCGAATGCCTCCCGAGGGTGGTGTTTAGGGCACGTCCAACCGGTAGGAGGCCTCGGGGAAGACCCAGGACACGTTGGGAAGACTATGTCTCCCGGCTGGCCTGGGAACGCCTCGGGATCCCCCGGGAAGAGCTAGACGAAGTGGCTGGGGAGAGGGAAGTCTGGGCTTCCCTGCTTAGGCTGCTGCCCCCGCGACCCGACCTCGGATAAGCGGAAGAAGATGGATGGATGGATGGATGGATGGATGGATATATATATATATATATATATATATATATATATATATATATATATATATATATATATATATATATATATATATATATATATATATATATATATATAAGAAGAAAAATTAAATATTATTTTTGTGTGATTTTTTTTCTGCCCAGGCAAAGACATAAAACTGCTT
This sequence comes from Nerophis ophidion, assembly GCF_033978795.1. Lineage (NCBI taxonomy): Eukaryota > Metazoa > Chordata > Actinopteri > Syngnathiformes > Syngnathidae > Nerophis > Nerophis ophidion. The sequence goes on along the minus strand of NC_084612.1, from coordinate 53,951,156 downwards.
AAAATGCATCTCTGATTTAAGCTTTACGCAAACAAGCAGTGAACTAGAGCCAGACTCTTCAGACAGATTTTCCATTGATTAAAGTGAGCCTATGCAGGCTGCAAGAAAACGACTGTTTTCACATTCAGATATCCTCTGCTGAATAATTCTGAGATGACACCTGCCTTGCAGTGTATGTTTGGATTGTGTTGCCAATGTTTGCTATATTGTATAATAGATGACGCTTATATCCATCCATCCATCCATTTTCTACCGCTTATTCCCTTTCGGGGTCGCGGGGGGCGCTGGCGCCTATCTCAGCTACAATCGGGCGGAAGGCAGGGTACACCCTGGACAAGTCGCCACCTCATCGCAGGGCCAACACAGATAGACAGACAACATTCACACTCACATTCACACACTAGGGCCAATTTAGTGTTGCCAATCAACCTATCCCCAGGTGCATGTCTTTGGAGGTGGGAGGAAGCCGGAGTACCCGGAGGGAACCCACGCATTCACGGGGAGAACATGCAAACTCCACACAGAAAGATCCCGAGCCTGGATTTGAACCCAGGACTGCAGGACCTTCGTATTGTGAGGCAGACGCACTAACCCCTCTGCCACCGTGAAGCCATGACGCTTATAATGATAAATAATTGACTCACACCACTGACAAATGGGCTTCAATTACAGCTATGGTTCATCTGATCAGGTGTAAAAGCCATCATCCCAAACTTTAGTGGCATGGTTGCACATGCTTGAGGTTGGCATGACCCCAGGATGTAGAGAGACAGCAGGCGAAGAGCAGATCAGAACGTCATTTAATTAAGTACCAGGCAGAAGACAATAATACAGGTCTTGCAAACAGCAACGTTTATCTACCAGAGGCAGTCGACTCTGGTAGATAAACCTTCCTGATTGGCGATCAGGGGAAGATGCGCCTCCTGAATGCCAACCTAGAACAGGTGAGAATAATAGTGCTCAGAAGAAGGGGTAAAGTCACTGAAGAACAACCTAAACTAGGAAGACTTTTTTTTTAAACTTGGGACTTCCCGCGGGCCTTAATTTGGGGACCCCTGTTCTCGAAGCTTTTTGTGAAAACCAAGCTAGTAGAATACATATTCAGTTAAGTAAGTTAAAGTCAAAGTAGCAATGATTGTCACACACACTAGGTGTGGTGAAATTTGTCCTCTGCAATAAGACCCATCCCCTTGAAGACCCCCTGGGAGTTGAGGGGGGCAGTGAGCAGCAGCATTGGCCGCGCCCAGGAAATCATTTTGTGATTTAACTCCCCAATTCCAACCCTCGATGCTGAGTTGCAAGCAGGGATGTAATGGCTCATTTTTATAGTCTTTGGTATGAATTCACAACCTACCGATCTCAGGGCGGGACACTCTAACCACAAGGCCACTGAGCAGGTTCAACCAGGCAGAACACATTTTGGTTTTGGAATATTTTAGTTTCATCATACTAAGTTACTAAATCTGCCTGATCAGGTCCTTACCCAATGCATATGGTTCTTTCTAGCACACCCAGTGGTCAAAGCAAACTGCACAACAGTGCGCACCAGGGCTCTCATGTAACAAGTTTGCATAGTCACAAAAACCTGCCATGCACCCTTTTGGTTGAGATACAGTACATCAAGACTGACGTTAGCACGAAGTGTGCGCTGCTTCAAGCCAACTCCATAGCCGCCATACGTACATTTCTGCAGGCTGTGGATACTTTAGCAACACACACAGCTGATGTTGGGTGACAGTTCACGTAAAAAAGTGATAACTGGGTTTCCGGAGTTGGGAGGGACACACACTCTGGTGAGGGAGGAAGGGGACAGCTGCAGCGACTATCTTTTCAAACGCTCGTCTTTTTTGGCGATGTTCAGCGTTCTATTTCTTCACTCATAACCTGACGCTTGACCATTGTTCATTTTATTTTTTTTTAGCGTCTTCCTCTCAGGGAATGAAACACACTGGTCAATCCCAATTTTTTTTTGAATGACATATATGTTGAGTAAAAAGACCCCAGAGACAGAATGGTACTTGGCCAAGTTTTACTAAAGCTTTAGGAGACCAGCCCTTACAACACCACAATAGCATCAGAAAGAAGAGGTCTAAATTCAAACAAAAGTCAGCTTATATAGAGTGAAAACAGCCCCTCCCGCCTTGAAAGACCTACAACTGCTACTTCAAAACAGATAAGGAACTGACCAAAACAGCTCTGTGAGCCGACCAACAGGAGCCCTTAAGACAAAACAAAGAGTTTACTAGCGGACATAAGATAAAAGCAGGGAGGTCACGAGAAGACATGATACATGGGAAAATACTAACTGCTTTAAACATGACTATAGAGAATGAAAAACACTTAAAAATATATAATTCTCACAGTTTTTAATTTTATGTGCATTTTTATAAGGGGGCTTGCCTAGCAACGCAGACATCTGGGGTCGATTCTAAGTTGATTGCGATCAAATCAAATCAAATCAACTTTATTTATAAAGCACATTTAAAATGGGCAGGTTAAAAGATAATACGAGGACCGAGCAAACAACGCAACACAAACAGAACATGATAAAAAATAAATAAAACATAAAAACAGGTTCACAACAGGTGTATAATGGGGCACCATTGTAGGATGGATATCACTCCGTGTTAAAAGCCAAGGAGTAAAAGTATATTTTTAAGAGAGATTTTTAAAACAGGAAGCGAGGAGGCTTGTCTAACACTCAGGAGTAGGTCGTTCATGTAACAGACTCCTCAAAGATGGACGCTTTTGACCTTCCTTTTTGCCAACAACACCTGGGGTCGAAGTTTAGATCGGCCTCAGTCAATAAAAAACGTTTCACCATCTCTCCTAAGTTAGTTGGGTATACATGCACACACGGCCCCCCACCCTCGAATCACCGCCTAATTCCTCTGGGGCTGTGGATAGCTGAGCAGCGCTATATAGCGGCAGTGGGTCACCTCAAACCCACCCATCCATCTGTTGCAAGTTGGTGTGATTTATTTACTATGTTTGTGTGCCATGCTATGTGAGTTTTTTTCCTTGGATTCAGTTTGGACCCCTCCTGAGGGTCTAGCCTTGGACTGATATTTTTTTTACTTCCCTCCCTCTCCCAATGTCGCCATTTTCTCACCTTTTTATGGAGCGCTGCAAGTGGCTGATCCGTTGGCGGTCTCGTCTTATCCCCCCCCTATAACGTATGTCTGCTCTTAGCGGGACTGTGCCAGAAATGAAATTGTAGTTCTTATGTGTATTGTACATGTTGGAATGGACAAATAAAGGATTGTCAATGTCAAATGTGCCTGGATTTGTTCCATCCATCCATCCATCCATCCATCTTCTTCTGCTTATCCGAGGTCGGGTCGCGTGGGTAGCAGCCTAAGCAGGGATGCCCAGACTTCCCTCTCCCCAGCCACTTTGTCCAGCTCTTCGCTGGGGATCCCGAGGCATTCCCAGGCCAGCCGGGAGACATTGTCTTCCCAACGTGTCCTGGGTCTTCCCCGTGACCTCCTACCGGTCAGAAACACCTCCCTAGGCTGGCGTTTGGGTGGCATCCTGACCAGATGCCCGAACCACCTTATCTGGCTCTTCTCGATGTGGAGGAGCAGCGGCTTTACTTTGAGCTCTTCCCGGATGGCAGAGCTTCTCACCCTATCTCAAAGGGAGAACCCCGCCACCCGGCAAAATAAATTAATTTCGGCCGCATGTACCCGTGATCTTGTCCTTTTGGTCATAACCGAAAGCTCATGACCATAGGTGAAGATGGGAACGTGGATCAACCGGTAAATTGAAAGCTTGGTGATCTTCAGCTCTCACTAGATCGGTTCGCAGCCGAGTGTGAAGCGGCCGGAATGAGAATCAGCACCTCCAAATCCGAGTCCATGGTTCTCTCCCGGAAAAGGGTGGAGTGCCATCTCCAGGTTGGGGAGGAGACCCTGCCCCAAGTGGAGGAGTTCAAGTACCTAGGAGTCTTGTTCACGAGTGGGGGAAGAGTGGATCGTGAGATCGACAGGCGGATCGGTGCGGCGTCTTCAGTAATGCGGACGTTGTACCGATCTGTTGTGGTGAAGAAGGAGCTGAGCCGGAAGGCAAAGCTCTCAATTTACCGGTCGATCTACGTTCCCATCCTCACCTATGGTCATGAGCTTTGGGTCATGACCGAAAGGATAAGATCACGGGTACAAGCGGCCGAAATGAGTTTCCTCCGCCGTGTGGCGGGGCTCTCCCTTAGAGATAGGGTGAGAAGCTCTGTCATCCGGGAGGAACTCAAAGTAAAGCCGCTGCTCCTCCACATCGAGAGGAGCCAGATGAGGTGGTTCGGGCATCTGGTCAGGATGCCACCCGAATGCCTCCCGAGGGTGGTGTTTAGGGCACGTCCAACCGGTAGGAGGCCTCGGGGAAGACCCAGGACACGTTGGGAAGACTATGTCTCCCGGCTGGCCTGGGAACGCCTCGGGATCCCCCGGGAAGAGCTAGACGAAGTGGCTGGGGAGAGGGAAGTCTGGGCTTCCCTGCTTAGGCTGCTGCCCCCGCGACCCGACCTCGGATAAGCGGAAGAAGATGGATGGATGGATGGATGGATGGATATATATATATATATATATATATATATATATATATATATATATATATATATATATATATATATATATATATATATATATATATATATATATATATATAAGAAGAAAAATTAAATATTATTTTTGTGTGATTTTTTTTCTGCCCAGGCAAAGACATAAAACTGCTTAAAATGCATCTCTGATTTAAGCTTTACGCAAACAAGCAGTGAACTAGAGCCAGACTCTTCAGACAGATTTTCCATTGATTAAAGTGAGCCTATGCAGGCTGCAAGAAAACGACTGTTTTCACATTCAGATATCCTCTGCTGAATAATTCTGAGATGACACCTGCCTTGCAGTGTATGTTTGGATTGTGTTGCCAATGTTTGCTATATTGTATAATAGATGACGCTTATATCCATCCATCCATCCATTTTCTACCGCTTATTCCCTTTCGGGGTCGCGGGGGGCGCTGGCGCCTATCTCAGCTACAATCGGGCGGAAGGCAGGGTACACCCTGGACAAGTCGCCACCTCATCGCAGGGCCAACACAGATAGACAGACAACATTCACACTCACATTCACACACTAGGGCCAATTTAGTGTTGCCAATCAACCTATCCCCAGGTGCATGTCTTTGGAGGTGGGAGGAAGCCGGAGTACCCGGAGGGAACCCACGCATTCACGGGGAGAACATGCAAACTCCACACAGAAAGATCCCGAGCCTGGATTTGAACCCAGGACTGCAGGACCTTCGTATTGTGAGGCAGACGCACTAACCCCTCTGCCACCGTGAAGCCATGACGCTTATAATGATAAATAATTGACTCACACCACTGACAAATGGGCTTCAATTACAGCTATGGTTCATCTGATCAGGTGTAAAAGCCATCATCCCAAACTTTAGTGGCATGGTTGCACATGCTTGAGGTTGGCATGACCCCAGGATGTAGAGAGACAGCAGGCGAAGAGCAGATCAGAACGTCATTTAATTAAGTACCAGGCAGAAGACAATAATACAGGTCTTGCAAACAGCAACGTTTATCTACCAGAGGCAGTCGACTCTGGTAGATAAACCTTCCTGATTGGCGATCAGGGGAAGATGCGCCTCCTGAATGCCAACCTAGAACAGGTGAGAATAATAGTGCTCAGAAGAAGGGGTAAAGTCACTGAAGAACAAACTAAACTAGGAAGACTTTTTTTTTAAACTTGGGACTTCCCGCGGGCCTTAATTTGGGGACCCCTGTTCTCGAAGCTTTTTGTGAAAACCAAGCTAGTAGAATACATATTCAGTTAAGTAAGTTAAAGTCAAAGTAGCAATGATTGTCACACACACTAGGTGTGGTGAAATTTGTCCTCTGCAATAAGACCCATCCCCTTGAAGACCCCCTGGGAGTTGAGGGGGGCAGTGAGCAGCAGCATTGGCCGCGCCCAGGAAATCATTTTGTGATTTAACTCCCCAATTCCAACCCTCGATGCTGAGTTGCAAGCAGGGATGTAATGGCTCATTTTTATAGTCTTTGGTATGAATTCACAACCTACCGATCTCAGGGCGGGACACTCTAACCACAAGGCCACTGAGCAGGTTCAACCAGGCAGAACACATTTTGGTTTTGGAATATTTTAGTTTCATCATACTAAGTTACTAAATCTGCCTGATCAGGTCCTTACCCAATGCATATGGTTCTTTCTAGCACACCCAGTGGTCAAAGCAAACTGCACAACAGTGCGCACCAGGGCTCTCATGTAACAAGTTTGCATAGTCACAAAAACCTGCCATGCACCCTTTTGGTTGAGATACAGTACATCAAGACTGACGTTAGCACGAAGTGTGCGCTGCTTCAAGCCAACTCCATAGCCGCCATACGTACATTTCTGCAGGCTGTGGATACTTTAGCAACACACACAGCTGATGTTGGGTGACAGTTCACGTAAAAAAGTGATAACTGGGTTTCCGGAGTTGGGAGGGACACACACTCTGGTGAGGGAGGAAGGGGACAGCTGCAGCGACTATCTTTTCAAACGCTCGTCTTTTTTGGCGATGTTCAGCGTTCTATTTCTTCACTCATAACCTGACGCTTGACCATTGTTCATTTTATTTTTTTTTAGCGTCTTCCTCTCAGGGAATGAAACACACTGGTCAATCCCAATTTTTTTTTGAATGACATATATGTTGAGTAAAAAGACCCCAGAGACAGAATGGTACTTGGCCAAGTTTTACTAAAGCTTTAGGAGACCAGCCCTTACAACACCACAATAGCATCAGAAAGAAGAGGTCTAAATTCAAACAAAAGTCAGCTTATATAGAGTGAAAACAGCCCCTCCCGCCTTGAAAGACCTACAACTGCTACTTCAAAACAGATAAGGAACTGACCAAAACAGCTCTGTGAGCCGACCAACAGGAGCCCTTAAGACAAAACAAAGAGTTTACTAGCGGACATAAGATAAAAGCAGGGAGGTCACGAGAAGACATGATACATGGGAAAATACTAACTGCTTTAAACATGACTATAGAGAATGAAAAACACTTAAAAATATATAATTCTCACAGTTTTTAATTTTATGTGCATTTTTATAAGGGGGCTTGCCTAGCAACGCAGACATCTGGGGTCGATTCTAAGTTGATTGCGATCAAATCAAATCAAATCAACTTTATTTATAAAGCACATTTAAAATGGGCAGGTTAAAAGATAATACGAGGACCGAGCAAACAACGCAACACAAACAGAACATGATAAAAAATAAATAAAACATAAAAACAGGTTCACAACAGGTGTATAATGGGGCACCATTGTAGGATGGATATCACTCCGTGTTAAAAGCCAAGGAGTAAAAGTATATTTTTAAGAGAGATTTTTAAAACAGGAAGCGAGGAGGCTTGTCTAACACTCAGGAGTAGGTCGTTCATGTAACAGACTCCTCAAAGATGGACGCTTTTGACCTTCCTTTTTGCCAACAACACCTGGGGTCGAAGTTTAGATCGGCCTCAGTCAATAAAAAACGTTTCACCATCTCTCCTAAGTTAGTTGGGTATACATGCACACACGGCCCCCCACCCTCGAATCACCGCCTAATTCCTCTGGGGCTGTGGATAGCTGAGCAGCGCTATATAGCGGCAGTGGGTCACCTCAAACCCACCCATCCATCTGTTGCAAGTTGGTGTGATTTATTTACTATGTTTGTGTGCCATGCTATGTGAGTTTTTTTCCTTGGATTCAGTTTGGACCCCTCCTGAGGGTCTAGCCTTGGACTGATATTTTTTTTACTTCCCTCCCTCTCCCAATGTCGCCATTTTCTCACCTTTTTATGGAGCGCTGCAAGTGGCTGATCCGTTGGCGGTCTCGTCTTATCCCCCCCCTATAACGTATGTCTGCTCTTAGCGGGACTGTGCCAGAAATGAAATTGTAGTTCTTATGTGTATTGTACATGTTGGAATGGACAAATAAAGGATTGTCAATGTCAAATGTGCCTGGATTTGTTCCATCCATCCATCCATCCATCCATCTTCTTCTGCTTATCCGAGGTCGGGTCGCGTGGGTAGCAGCCTAAGCAGGGATGCCCAGACTTCCCTCTCCCCAGCCACTTTGTCCAGCTCTTCGCTGGGGATCCCGAGGCATTCCCAGGCCAGCCGGGAGACATTGTCTTCCCAACGTGTCCTGGGTCTTCCCCGTGACCTCCTACCGGTCAGAAACACCTCCCTAGGCTGGCGTTTGGGTGGCATCCTGACCAGATGCCCGAACCACCTTATCTGGCTCTTCTCGATGTGGAGGAGCAGCGGCTTTACTTTGAGCTCTTCCCGGATGGCAGAGCTTCTCACCCTATCTCAAAGGGAGAACCCCGCCACCCGGCAAAATAAATTAATTTCGGCCGCATGTACCCGTGATCTTGTCCTTTTGGTCATAACCGAAAGCTCATGACCATAGGTGAAGATGGGAACGTGGATCAACCGGTAAATTGAAAGCTTTGCCTTTCGGCTCACCTCTTTCTTCACCACAATGGATCAATACAGCGTCCGCATTACTGAAGACGCCGCCGCGATCCGCCTGTCGATCTCACCATCCACTCTTCCCTCACTTGTGAACAAGACTCCAAGTTACTTGAACTCCTCCACTTGGGGCAGGGTCTCCTCCCCAACCCGAAGATTGGCACTCCACCCTTTTCTGGGCGAGAACCATGGACTCGGACTTGGAAGTTCTGATTTTCATCCCAGTCGCTTCACACTCGGCTGTGAACCGATCCAGTGAGAGCTGAAGATCCTTGCCAGATGAAGCCATCCGGACCACATCATCTGAAGCAGAGACCTAATCCTGCAGCCACCAAACCCAATCCCCTCAATGCCTTGACTGCCTTGAAATTCTGTCCATAAAAGTTATGGACAGAATCGGTGACAAAGGGGAACCTTGGCGGAGTCCAACCCTCACTAGAAACGTGTCCGACTTACAGCCGGCAATGCGGACCAAGCTCTGACACTGACCATACAGCGAGCGGCAAGATTTGTTTCTGTGAACACTTTAAAAGATCAGATTTTTACTTGCGTACGTCATTGTCTGGATTTAAACATGCGTCTGTTTTTGGTAGAAAAGCTATGCAACGCTTGTTACTTGAGGGCCCTGGTCTCTGTTTTATACTTTTGGTCCAAACCACAAATCTGTATGCAGCCTCAATGACATTGACACAGAACAGAGGATGGACCACATCCTTCTGGCAATATTTCGCCTTTGGGGCTAATCTCAGAGTTGTAACGCAGGATTCCTTTGTGAAAGGGAATGCCATATAACCTGGGACTCAAGCACCCTGTTCTGATTAAAGCAAAAGTTATTAAGACTCGCTTTAAACAAGTGTTTTATGATGATGTCACACATGGAATTATCTGACAGCAAGGTTTTGCTTAGTTGTGCAGAAGCGCACACATTTTCAGTTTACAATTAAGTAAATGGATGTCTAATCTACTGTACGGGTCTGATGTGGCAGTTTTATTTAACCTTTCTGTGAAAGAGCCTACGGATAACTTGAAATGTATGGTTTTCGTAGACCACCACAATCTCTCCTCCATTGTGAATTTAGCTCAAATAGTGGCCTTAACTCCAACAGACAGCTGCTTTACAACCTTATGGTTCGAAAATCCTATACTATTGTTCACACTGGGCTAATTCCATTGCTAACCAAAACAGCAGCACTGACAGTTTCTCCGAGAAATCAAAATGTGTATCCTTACTGCCATCCACTTGTTCATTTCTACTATTGTGTTCCAGTCAAAATATATCAAAATATATCTCTGTTTTGCCATAGTTCCTGGCATCTTCCAAGGGCGATGGCGAGCGGGTGCAGTCGGAGCTCGGCAGGCTGCAGTCGGAGAACGAGTGCGTCAAGACGGAGGTGAAGGAGGTGCTCCAGGCCCTGGAGGAGCTGGCGGTCAACTACGACCAGAAGAGCCTTGAGGTGGAAGAGAAGAGCATGCAGAACAAGCTGTTGGCTGAGGAGCTGGCCAAGAAAATGGTGGGCGAAATACTTTATATTGTTGAGTGAAACCGACACAATGTTCTGTGGTAAATGTACCCTATTATATAGAGTGTATTTTTCAAAGACTTTTGAATGAGTCTTAGAGGGCCCACAGATCAGAGGTGGTCCTCGCTAGATTTACGCTTGTGTGACCTATCCCTTGGCGCAATAACCCTCCACAAGAGAGAGGGGGGCAGAGGAGAAAAGAAAAGAAACAGCAGATCAACTGGTCTAAAAGGTGTGTCTATTTAAAGGCTAGAGTATACAAATGAGTTTTAAGATAGGACTTAAATGCTTCTACTGAGGTAGCATCTCGAACTGTTACCGGGAGGGCATTCCAAAGTACTGGAGCCCGAATAGATAACTGATGCACACATGCGTGGCTTATCCTGGGTCCCGACTTTGAACAGCTAGCGAATTGTCCGTGGTCGTCTGTGGGGGGCAGCACAGAAAAAAGACGGCAGATCAACTGGTCTAAAAGTAGGTCTATTTAAAGATGGGACGTAAATGCTTCTACTGAGGAAGCATCTCTTACTGTTACTTGGAGGGCATTACAAAGTACTGGAGCCCCAATAGAAAACTATATAGCCTGCAGATTTTTGGGTGCTCTGGGAATCACTCAGCCGGAGTTCCTTGAATGCAGATTTCTTGCCAGGACATATGGAACAATACAATCAGCAAGATAGGATCCAATGGATCCACGATTCAAGAAGGGTTCAGCTGCAGCCCAGACATTTCTGTCATGACAGAAAAACACACAATGGGGGGTTCCATATAGCGTTTCATCAACCAATTGTGAAGAGTTTTGCAAGGCTTAGCAGATATTATGTAATTTTTTCCTTCCATATTGGCAATTTTACGTCGTGGTATGTTTTCTGGAGAAAACTTTTAATGAAAGATTGCCAGTAAGCAGGCAATTGTTTATTTTTTGTTTTGTCATATTTTGTACGCATGTGGGTTCATACAGACTTCAAGGGGTGTTCTACCAGGCAAATCTTTATTTGCTCAACATCAGCTCCGTGCAACACATCCTTTAGCTGCTTCCCCCCTTCCCCCCAGCAGGCACAAGACATTGAAACAACGTTGCAAAATAGTTGTATTTGTAAATTGAGATTACGTTGATCTCCAATGTTGGATCCATGTTGTTGGTTGGGAAATTACCAAATTTTAAAGGTCAAATCAACGTCCCAACCTGACATTGAATAAAAGTTGTCAAAAAGCATGTTGTATCAACGTTGTATTTGTGTTGTAGAATATTGGTTTGGAAATGACCAAAAATTAATGGTCGAATCAACGTCAGAACCAAATACTGATTAAACATTGTCAAAAGGCAACGTTATGTTTGAGTGGCTCAACGTCAGGACCTAATTCAACAAGTTTTCAACTTTGTTTCAATGTCTTGTGCCTACATGGCCGGACTTTAAAATGAAAGTATGACACTTTATAGCAGGAATACACCTCACTTTGTCTTTTTCTAAGTATGGCCTTCCCCTTTTTTCCTCACCCAAACGCTAAGCAACTCTTGACTTGGACTAAGGTTCTTTAGAGGGCTTAGTTAGTTAGTTCTACGTTGGTTCTACGGGACCTGTACAGACTGAATAATTTATTTTAAGAGAGCGTATGTTAGGAAGAAAACGAAAACGGCCACAGTTGGATGACATTGGCTAATACGGGACAGTGACACACAACCTCACAGCACAAGTTGACGTGATAGTAAGGACGCCCCTGCGACCAACGCTCACTTTGCTAACTTGACAAGGAAATGGAGCAGTCTTGAGAAGTGGCAATGTTTTCTTCTCCCCAGGTGAAAACATTACACCCACATTTTAGCAGCCACATAATGCTAGATTAGCCTATTTGCTGAAGGAAAGCTAAATGATCAAACCTATTGCTCCCTCTGTATTTCTGACTGACAAAAAGTTTTATATAGATTAAATAAATGGGTTGTACTTTTATAGCGCTTTTCTACCTTCAAGGTACTCAAAGCGCTTTGACACTATTTCCACATTTACCCATTCACACACACATTCACACACTGATGGAGGGAGCTGCCATGCAAGGCGCTAACCATCACCCATCAGGAGCAAGGGTGAAGTGTCTTGCTCAGGACACAACGGACGTGACGAGGTTGGTACTGGGTGGGGATTGAACCAGGGACCCTCGGGTTGCGCACAGCCACTCTTCCACTGCACCACGCCGACCCAGATTACTTAATATAGATTCTAGGAAGTGGGGGGCAGTGCAGTCAACAGGATTAGTACGGGTGCTTAAAAACCTGGGAAATGCATGGATTTTAAAGGCCTACTGAAACCTACTACTACCGACCACGCAATCTGATAATTTATACATCAATGATGAAATATTAACATTGCAACACATGTCGATACGGTCTTTTTAGTTTACTAAATTGCAATTTTATATTTCCCGCGAGTTTCATGTTGAAAATGTCGCGGAATGATGACGCGTACGCATGACGTCACAGACTGTAAGGAAATATTAGCGCTGCACCAAACACGGCTAAAAGTCGTCTCTGTTCATGGCGTAATTTTTTACACAGTATTTTGGACATCTGTGTTGCTGAATCTTTTGCAATTTGTTCATTTAATAATGGAGACTATAAAGAACAATGCTGTTGGTGGAAAACGGTGGATTGCAGCTGTTTTTAGCACCGAGACACAGCTGGTGTTTCTTTGTTTGTTGTGAAGCTTTAACACAGAGCGGTCAAGCGAACATGTTTTCTCTACGTCAACCAGCATGTTTTTGGATGGGGAAATTGTGATATATATCTTACTGGAGACATCAATGGATTATTTGTTTTTTTAACTTTATTTATTTATTTATTTATTTTTTTCTAGTTCTTCGCTATCAATATCATCAGCCACAAATCTTACATCCTCGCTCAAATTAATGGGGAAATTGTCCTTTTCTCGGTCCGAATAGCTCTTTTTGTTGCAGGCTTCCATTATAAACAATGTGATAATGTGAGGAGCCCTCACACGGGTGACGTCATTGTCTGCGACTTCCGGTACAGGCAAAGCTTTTTTATTAGCGACCAAAAGTTGCGAACTTTATCGTCGATGTTCTCTACTAAATCCTTTCAGCAATAATATGGCAATATCTCAAAATGATCAAGTATGACACATAGAATGGACCTGCTATCCCTGTTTAAATAAGACAATCTCATTTCAGTAGGCCTTTAATGTTGTGTTTTCAAGGTTTGAAAAATGTTTGAATTTTGGGTGAAGTGCTTGGAAATGCTTGGAAATGTTCATCATATTTCTTGGCAGTCTTTCTCAAAAGGCTAATTATAAAATGGAAAAAAATAAAATACCTTCCCTTAAAAATGAAAGCTACACGTTTGATCTGTGGGCTTTGCACGAGCTCTTACATTAGGTTGTTGTCATACCAGAGCCGTATATACTGTAGAGGACAGTGGTGCATCGTTTCATCATGCCGGGAGGTTGTCGTTTCAATGAACATTGGATGGAAAATGAAAAATACAAACTTTGGATAAAACATAGACCAAATCCAGGTGTAGCCTGCTGCAAAGTAGGCAAAAAGAAAATCAAACAATGGTTCAAGGTATTTTTTGCTCCATTATTTTGGTTGTCTACTTAACTTGTCTGACTACCTCAGTTATCGCAAACATGTTACATTTTGTCGTTTTGGTTAATTGCATTAAAATGGTTACATTATTGGACTTGTTTGTACTGTGAAGGTCATGTAATGTGTCATTTGTAACCTTGTTCACAACTTAGAGCTGAGTTAATATGAATGATTTTGTAGTTTTTACACAACATGGTCGTATGCATTTCTTGCTCTATTATTTTGGTTGTCTACTTAACTTGTCTGGCTACCTCAGTGAACGCAAAAAAAGGAAACTTTTGTCTTTTTGTTAATTTCTTATCATAGCCACAGTTATAACGCTAGATGTGCGTAATGAAAGGTGACCGAGGTGTTGGGAAACAAAATAAATATTTTAATTTTATTTTTTATGTGGAATAGTTTTGTTAATAAATGAGTGAAATTGACATTTTGAGGGTGCGAGTATTGATATCACATTATGCAGTTTACAAGCACAAATACGCTGTGAATCAATCCGTAATGTTCCATGTCATTGAGTGCTGTAAGTAAGAAAAAGAACAAGAAAATAAAAAAGCAACACAAATGGAGACGCGTTTGCAAAAACCAATGAACACCATTGAATAGTCACACTGCTTCATTTTCTATGCCCCATTCAGTTAATGATAACTGCTGCTTCAATTTATTGAACCAAAACTCATTCATCGATTCATGGTTCGACCATGAATTGATTAACGTGGACCCCGACTTAAACAAGTTGAAAAACTTATTCAGGTATTACCATTTACTGGTCCATTGTACGGAATATGTACTGTAGTATGTAATCTACTAATAGAAGTTTCAATCAATCAAATAATGTTGGGCTTTGGTTTTAGTAGATTTTCCCTATTTTTCCTACAGACAGCATTTGGTGACCTCAAACAACAAGGCTATGGATTGATTCACATTGGTTTTTGCCTTTTGAAGGCTACTGGAAAAACTGGAAAATTGATCTTGGAGGTCCTTAAAAACTGCTTGAATTCGGCCATGGAAAAGGTGTACAAACCCTGAGTCAAAGGCATGTCCGTGATTAAGAAGTTTTTTTTTTTTTTTTTTTTTTGCCATAACGCCATAAAAACACAGAATTGTATACTCAACCAATTGAGCGCCTATTCCTTTTAAAGTGTAGCAAACAAGTGAGGGAGACAATATGTTTTTCTCCATTTTGTTTCTCATAAACTGGACCTTCTATTTATTTTAGAACATAATTAAAATGTAAATTCAACAAAGAACATCAGTTTTGATAATTGCAGTTGTTAGTATTTAGGCTTTTCTGCCTTCATTCTAACATAATGAGGTTCCTGCTAATGACTTAATTACTAAATTAATGGAGAGAAAAGCTCACAATAGAACTGCTTGCTTGGTCAACTTATGACTACATGAGCTTTAGGCAGCAGTTTCTCTAGGATGCTGATTGAAGTCTCAAGGGTCGTCTGTCAGCAATTATTCATATCAACTCTCCCCGTTCGACTACTTATTCATGCTCTCTCTTGGTTCCTGCAGTGGTGTCCTCGCATTTTTAAGAGGCTGCGTCTGACTCCTGTAAAGGTTGAAATAAATTCTGCTTTGTCACTTTTGTTTGCACATTTTTTAGCTGATTAGATCCAAATACAGTATGTCCATCCAAAGTAACATTGATGTAATTACTTAGACATGCTGTATGTCTCCCTGTACCACTTATTGGGATTCATTTTGATTTGCCTCTTTATTGGGTGAAGATCCATATTAGTAACTCAAGGTGTGGCTCCCATTGAGTCACACTTTGTGATACAACTGCATTCATAACTGGCGGAAGAAATATCACATTGATTACACAATTTGTCTTCACTGCTAACCCCCATGCATATGCAATAGTTATAGTCACCTCCAGTGTTGCTTTGTGTGCAAGTTCGTGAAATTTTAACTTATCTGAACCATATCCAGTGTTGTGGTGTTTCAATGAACTGGAATTAAATATGGACTGGACTCTCACACTATTATGTCAGATCCACTACAGACTGGACTCTCACTATTATGTTAGATCCACTATGGACTGGACTCTACCAATATTTTGCTAGATCCACTATGGACTATGAGGGTCACCAATTTGTAAGCAAATTGTCGAACAGTTTTAGAACAACATTTCTCAACGAGCTATTGCAAGGAATTTAGGGATTTTACCACCTACTGTCCATAAAATCATGAAAAGGTTCAGAGAATCAGGAGAAATCACTCCACGTAAGCGATGATATTACGGACCGTTGGTCCCTCAGGCGGTACTGCAGCAAAAACAGACATCAGTGTGTAAAGGATATCACCACATGGGCTCAGGAACACTTAATAAAACCACTGTCAGTAACTACAGTTGGTTGCTACATCTGTAAGTTCAAGTTAAAACTCTACTATGCAAAGCAAAACATATTCATCAACAACATCAAGGAACGCCGCCGGCTTCGCTGGGCCCGAGCTCATCTAAAATGGACTGATGCAAAGTGGAAAAGTGTTCTGTGGTCTGACCAGTCCACATTTTGAATTATATTTGGAAACTGTGGACGTGGTGTCCTCCCAAACAAAGAGGAAAAAAAAAACATCCGGATTGTTATAGGCGCGAACAGAGGTGGGTAGAGTAGCCAGAAATTGTACTCAAGTAAGAGTACTGTTACTTTAGAGATTTATTAAATGATAAATGATAAATGGGTTGTACTTGTATAGCGCTTTTCTACCTTCAAAGCGCTTTCACACTACTTCCACACTTACCCATTCACACATACATTCACACACTGATGGAGGGAGCTGCCATGCAAGGCGCCAACCAGCACCCATCAGGAGCAAGGGTGAAATGTCTTGCTCAGGACACAACGGGCGTGACGAGGTTGGTACTAGGTGGGATTTGAACCAGGTACCCTCGGGTTGCGCACAGCCACTCCTCCACTGCGCCACGCCGTCCCAACTCCCAACTCCTTACTTTTACTCAAGTAAAAGTAAGCAGTAGTCACCCAAATATTTACTTGAGTAAAAGTACAAAGTATGTTGTGAAAAAACTACTCAAGTACTGAGTAACTGTTGAGTAACCTGATTACGGCAACAAATAATGCACAAAAACATAAACATAGCAATGAGCAAATTCAGAGCCATGAATATCTCTTAAGCAACTAAAACACTAACATATTTTAAATAATAGTACATTAAAATAAATACAATTAAGGCACATTGAGCCACAATAACTTAACAGCACCATAGGCTCAATAGGCATTCATTGATTGATTGATTGATTGATTGAAACCTTTATTAGTAGATTGCACAGTACAGTACATATTCCATACAATTGACCACTAAATGGTAACACCCCAATAAGTTTTTCAACGTTAATCAATTACTTAATAAATGACCAAGTCGAGGTGATATACCTCATATATACATATACATACACACATATCATATATATATATATATATATATATATATATATATATATATATATATATATATATATATATATATACATACATTTATATATACAGTATATAATTTGTATTTATTTATTTTGCCGTTTTTGTTGACATGTTAAAGGTGTTTTAATGAATATACATGCATGTTTAACACAGATTCCTACCTTTCATGAAGACAAAAATATAAGTTGGTGTATTACCTGATTCTGATGACTTGCATTTTAGTGATGATAACGTCCACTTTTTCAAATGGAGGAGAAAAAAAGTTCCTGTTTTCTGTCTAATACCACATGAAAGTCGTTGGTTTTTGGCACCCTTTTTGTCCAGCTTCCATATTCGTTTTTATACACTTTACAAGAAATACATTGGCGGCAAACTCCGTAGCTTGCTAGCTTGTTTGCGCTGGCTTTCGGAGACTCTTATTCTGTTAGCGCAGGCGCAATGGAGCGGCACTTTTATTGCGAAGACAGGAAATGTGCGATCAGTCTTTAGGCTTTTGACGGGAAGTACAGTTGAAATAAAAAGTGTCTTTTTTCCTTTACACTTTAGATTGATTGATTGATTAATTGATACTTTTATTATTATATTGCACAGTACAGTACATATTCCGTACAATTGACCACTAAATGGTAACACCCCAATAAGTTTTTCAACTTGTTTAAGTCGGGTCATGTGACCGCCTGGCTCTGTTTGATTGGTCCAACGTCACCAGTGACTGCATGTGATTGGTGAAACGCTGGCATGCGCGGATCCTAATTTGAAGCTCTCATAAACCAAAACAAACATTAACAGATCGATAAAAAAAAAAGTAGCGAGTAGCGAGCTGAATGTAGATAAATGGAGCGGAATAAAAGTAGTGTTTCTTCTCTATAAATATACTCAGGTAAAAGTAAAAGTATGTTGCATAAAAACTACTCGTAGAAGTACAATTTATCCCAAAAGTTACTCAAGTAAATGTAACGGAGTAAATGTAGCGCGTTACTACCCACCTCTGGGCGCGAAGTTCAAAAGCCAGCATCTGTGAAGGTAAGGGGGTGTATTAGTGCCCAAGGCATGGGTAACTTACACATCTGTGAAGGCACCTTTAATGCTGAATGGTCCATATAGGTTTTGGAGCAACATATGTTGTCACCCAAGCAACGTTATCATGGACGCCCCTGCTTATATTAGGAAGACAATGCCAAACCATGTGTTACAACAGCGTGGTTTCGTAGTAAAAGAGTGTGGGTACTTTCCTGGCCCGCCTGCAGTCCAGACCTGTCTCCCATCGAAAATGTGTGGCGCATTATGAAGAGTAAAACACGACAGCGGAGACCCCGGACTGTTGAACGACTGAAACTCTACATAAAACAAGAATGGGAAATAATTCCCCTTTCAAAGCTTCAACAATTAGTTTCCTCAGCTCCTTTAACGTTTATTGAGTGTTGTTAAAAGAAAAGATGATGTAACACAGTGGTGAACATGCCCTTTCCCAACTACTTTGTCACGTGTTGCAGCCATGAAATTCTAAGTTAATTATTATTTGCAAAAAAAAAATAAAGTTTATGAGTTTGAACATCAAACATCTTGTCTTTGTAGTGCATTCAACTGAATATGAGTTGGAAAGGATTTGCAAATCATTGTATTCTGTTCATATTTACATCTAACACAATTTTCCAATTCATATGGAAACGGGTTTGTAATTGTGTGGCGCCTTAATCAAATGATGCCTACAAACCGTGACATAAAGCATCTTTAACACTTTGATTCAACCCAGTGCAGTCTCTCATAGTCGCCGGGAGCGCGGTGTAGCCTTTAATTGTGGCCTATAAAGGTTTAAAGTAGGATGCACTAAATTAGTGTTTACTCCAGTTTAGTCCAATGTAGGGTTGTACGTTATACCGGTGAGGTGAAGTGAATTATATTTATATAGCGCTTTTTCTCTAGTGACTCAAAGCGCTTTACATGGTGAAACCCAATATCTAATTTTTACATTTAAATCAGTGTGGGTGGCACTGGGAGCAGGTGGGTAAAGTGTCTTGCCCAAGGTCACAACGGCAGTGACTAGGATGGCTGAAGCGGGGATCGAACCTGCAACTCTCAAGTTGCTGGCACGGCCACTCTACCAACCGAGCTATACCGGTACTGGTATAGTATCACGGTACTAATTAATCAAAAACGGTACTATACTCTGTTTGAAAAGCACCGGTCCCCGGGCATGACGGCGCGTTGTCACGTCGGGACATTACTGGTTTTACGAGCAGAGGAGCGTGTTGAGCAGCGCACACACAGAGTACTTACAAGCAGACACATTCTGTAGACAGAAAAGGGAGAACGGACGCATTTTGGTGTAAAAAGTAAAGATAAAGTTGAAGTTATAACACTGAAACACCCTCAGGAAGAGGTGCGTTAAGACATGGTTAACTAGCTAGTGGCAAATGTCCATCCGTAGTGTTTTAGCTACTTCTAAATCACTACTCCTGGTCTCCATGGCGACAAATAAAGAATGTTTCTTACATGTAGTATTATCACTGGAGGATGAGGAATAGCTAAACATGCTTCACTACACATCTTAGCAGGATACAATAGCTAACCACTAACAGCAAACTAGCAACCTGAATGTAAACAAATGCAATGGGTGGATCTACACATGACATCTACTGTAATGATATTGAGTACAATAGCGTCGATACTACTAAGATTACATCGACATGTTTTATCTTCACAAAACATTTTTTCCTTTTTTTAAAATGTATATTTTGTTTATAAAGTCAGTTAATATGTCCCTGGACACATAAGGACTTTGAATATGACCAATGTATGAAACTGTAACTACTCGGTATCAGATCGATACCCACATTTGTGGTATCGTCCAAAATTAATATAAAGTATCAAAGAAGAGAAGAATAAGTAATTATTACATTTTAACAGAAGTGTAGATAGAGCATGTTGAAACAGAAAGTATGGAGGGAATGGAAGAATGGATTAATAATCAATTTTTACAGCTAGTCCCTCATAATGTTGACAACATAATGACACAATATGTTACTGCATATGTCAACGGACTAATTAGGAGTCTTTGTTCGTTTACTTACTACTAAAAGACAAACTGTCTTGTATTTTCACTATTTTATTTAAGGACAAACTTGCAATAATAAACATATGTTTCATGTAGAGTTGTCCGATAATATTGGACTGCCGATATTATCGACCGATAAATGCTTTAAAATGTAATATCGGAAATTATCGGTATCGGTTTCAAAATTAGTGGTATCGGTTTCAAAAAGTAAAATGTATGACTTTTTAAAACGCTGCTCTGTACACGGACGTAGGGAGAAGTTCAGAGCGCCAATAAATATTGAAGGCACTGCCTTTGCGTGCCGGCCCAAACACATCATATTTACGGCTTTTCCCAAACTCAAGTGAATGCAACGCATACTTGGTCAACAGCCATACAGGTCACACTGAGGGTGGCCGTATAAACAACTTTAACACTGTTACAAATATGCGCCACACTGTGAACCCACACCAAACAAGAATGACAAACACATTTCGGGAGAACATCCGCACCGTAACACAACATAAACACAACACAACAGAACACATACCCAGAACCCCTTGCAGCACTAACTCTTCCGGGACGCTACAATATACACCCCTGCTATCCCCTAGCCCCCCACACCTCAACCTCCTCATGCTCTCTCAGGGAGAGCATATCCCAAATTCCAAGCTGCGTTTTTTTTGTCATTTTTTCCCATAACTTGAATTGATTTATTTTGGAAAACCTTGTTTAATGCATCCAGCGGGGCATCACAACAAATTGACGCATAATAATGTGTTAATTCCACAACTGTATATATTGGAATCGGTTGATATCGGAATCGGTAATTAAGAGTTGGACAATATCGGAATATCGGATATCGGCAAAAAAGCCATTGTCGGACATCGCTAGTTTCATGTACTCTAAGATTTCTTGTTAAAATAAAGCCAATAATGCAATTTTTTGTGGGTGCCCCTTATTTAAAAAAGTACGAAAAAGTATCTAAGTACATTTTGGTACCGGTACTTAAAGGCCTACTGAAACCCACTACAACCGACCACGCAGTCTGATAGTTTATATATCAATGATGAAATATTAACATTGCTACACATGCCAATACGGCCTTTTTAGTTTACTAAATTACAATTTTAAATTTCCCGCGAGTTTTTTGTTGAAAACGTCACGGAATGACGTCACGGACTGTAAGGAAATATTAGCGCTGCACCAAACACGGCTAAAAGTCGTCTCTGTTCATGGCGTAATTACACAGTATTTTGGACATCTGTGTTGCAGAATCTTTTGCAATTTGTTCATTTAATAATGGAGACTATAAAGAACAATGCTGTTGGTGGATAGCGGTGGATTGCAGATGTCTTTAGCACCGAGAAACAGCCAGTGTTTCTTTGTTTGTTGTGAAGCTTTAACACAGAGCGGTCAAGCGAACATGTTTTCTCTACGTCAACCAGCATGTTTGTGGATGGGGAAATTGTGATATATATCTTACCGGAGAAATCATTGGATTATTCGTCGTTCTGCAGCAGCAGTTTAAAAGGCAGCTGTGAGCTTGGCTCCTCGGCTTCTCTCTGAGACACTTTGTGTTCACCGCAGCCATCCGACCTCGAGGTATGTCTTTACAGTCTTTAAAATCTCACTAAAACACTATTAAAACAATAAGCAGATAAGGGATCTTCCAGAATTATCCTAGTAAATGTGTCTAATTATATCTGAAACGCTCACACTGCCGCTGCCCGGAGCCGTCGCTTTTTTTTTCTTTTTTTTTTTCTAATCCTTCACTGTCAATATCCTAATTCACGAATCTTTCATCCTCGCTCAAATTAATGGGGAAATTGTCGCTTTCTCGGTCCGACTTACTCTTACTGCTGGTAGCTCCCATTAAAAACAACGGGAATATGTGTGGAGCACATACTTCCGGTAAAGGCAGCGATTTTCTATTAGCGACCAAAAGTTGCACACTTTATCGTCGATGTTCTCTACTAAATCCTTTCACCAAAAATATGTCAATATCGCGAAATGATCAAGTATGACACATAGAATGGACCTGCTATTCCCGTTTGAATAAGAAAATCTCATTTCAGTAGGCCTTTAAATATTGATATCGGGACAGCACTAGTCCGAAGTAAGGCTGCTAGATAATTACTCAGAGTGGAATATTGCAAATGGACAAATGTGCCATTGATTGGTGTCTCCACTTGGTTGTCACCTCAGCTGACTTCAGCTTGTTCTCACGAGGAGTCTCCTGCTGCAGGAGGTCCGGTCATCACTCACTGTCACTGGCGCTCATCTGCACCACCATTATCTTCTTCTCAACCGTGGAGACATTTAAGTTCTTCTGCAAACCGTGACCAAGCAGCATCATTCTCCCAATCCCGTATCATCTTCTATTCATCTCACATAACCCAGAATGTCCTTTTTTTTCCCCCGTCTTCTTAAACGGACTTCAGTTAATTTTTGACTTGCGCTGTTATGTCAAAGGCATAACAGTGCTGAGAAATAATTACATGTAAAATGAAGATGGACTGAATGATGCCGCGAGGCAAGGCTGGTTAATAGTGCTGCAGATTAATCATCTTTGGGAGCATCAAATGTGCCGGGATAATCTTTTAGCGCATCAATCCTGCTATTGTTAATGCTTGGCTTGAGATGAAATGGTGCACCATCGATAAAGGGAGGTAAATTGGCCACACTGAGCCAATAAACACATTTGTTATCATGTTTGTGTTGATGAAAGAACGCCTCATTTTTTAGGTCAAATCATCTGTTTTACTAGGAAATTAAATGTAATTTTCTCCCAAGGGTATTTAAGCGGCCCAGATTTTTAATTATGCAAGTAAAGCAAGGCTATTATTAGCCGCTTATTTTCTCTACAAAATGAGATGCGTGAAGTACAAGCTGGCAGCATCGCTCACCTTGTGCTCTAGCTCTGTTTTCATTGATTGGTCATTTAGTGGCCGTAAACCTTCAGCAGCCTGGGTTTCTGGGATGAGACAGAGTTTCAAATGTGTTACACAGGCGAGTGCTCCTCTCTTTATCATTTTTCCACTTTGAGATTTCAAAATTGGTTCAACAGAGCCATAACTTTAAAACGGGGTTATCCCAACTAGGGCCCAGCAGTCACTTCTCTCTGGCTCGCCTTGAGATATTTCTTTAATAACACCAACGTTTATCTATTGCGCAAATGCCCTTTTTGACTGGTGTTATAGACAGCTGGTCTTGTCCTACTCGTCCAGACCTGAGGACGACCTGGTGGTGAGAATGGACCAAAGATGACGTCGGTGAGGAATCGTTGAACAAAAGGCTTTTGTTTGATCAAGGGGGTTCTCACAATCACAGGTGCTTCAGCAAACCAGGTGGAGATGGTAGCCAAATGAAAACCTCTCTAGCTCGGTTAGGGGAACTTCTCCTTATATACTGTCAAGACATTCTCATTATTATTATTTTTTGTTTGTCCTAGTCTTCCAGCCAGTCTGGACAAAGGCCAGTTTGTTTGTACAAATGCAGATAACATCTGTGCGTTGTCACTCTGAATAGGGCTGGGCGATATGTTCGTTTTTTAATATCTCAATCTTTTTAGGCCATATCGCGATACACGATATATATATATATCTCGACATTTTGTCTTGGCCTTGAATTAACACTTGATACATATAATCACAGCAATATGGTGATTCTATGTGTGTACATTAAAACATTATTCTTCATACTGCATTAATATATGCTACTTTTACACTTTCATGCAGAGAGGGAAATCACAAGTCAATTGACCAAAACTGTATTTATTAAACAGTTATCAAGCAATGGCACAAACCTTCATGTCATTTCCAAAACAGAAAGTTCAAGATTGTCTGAGACATTTTAAGTGCCAAATAAAAGTGAGCTGCATAATAGGAAATCAAATAGTGTTCGTCCTTCGCTATGTGATAGGTTACTACAGACGCTATTAAATTCTGTTGTTGACTATTTTTTTCATACGGTGTTGATCTGGAAATGTTTGCCTCGGCATTTTGATGGTGTGGGTGTGTGGCACCGAATGAAGATGTTGACATGCGCAGTAAGCACTCTTCATTCTCTAGCAGTAACTTTTCAAATGATGCTACATACTAGCAGTAATGCTACTTTTTGTAGCAACGCTTTTGGCCCACACTTGACAAATTACGGTTGTCTGTTGACATATTCCCACTTGAAGCCAGACCACCGCCAGACGATGGACCCCCTGCTGTTTTTCTTGGGAATAATTCTTCCTTCATTCGCACCTTCTTTCTCTCATATTACCATTCACACGGCTCTGCTAGCATCACAGCTAACGTTACCCTTGCTGCTACCTCTCTGCTCCGCGAGGGCGTATACGTATGTGACGTATGACGTGACAGTATGTGACGTATGTAAGAAGGTGCGCTTGTTGTCTGTGAGAAGGAGAGACAGGAAAGAGCGAGAAGAGCCTGTAATGTAATGCCAGCAGCTAAAAGCAACTGCGTGAGAACTATATCACAATATAGTCATTTTCTATATCACACAGAGACAAACCCGTGATATATTGTGTATATCCATATATCGCCCAGCCCTAAGTCTGACCAATTGAGTCGGTAGAGGCTTCTACATGATGTCGCTAATGTGTTTATAGTTCTTACTAACAAGTTCCTCCTTGTTCTGGGCATGACGTTTAAGTGCATCCATCAGTGGAGGCTCCTCTATGGGGTCTTGGGGCACTAGGAGGTTAACCCAGTTACTACTGTTACCCCAGGTGGCCCTTAGCAAAGGCCTGGTACCTGACTGCCCCCTAGGCAGGGATATGGTGAAGACCTAAACGGTAGAGCAGGCGGAAGACGGTAGATTTAAGAACCACCACAACCGCTGCGAAGGCGGGAGAAGGCTGCAGCAGAAAAGGGTCTCCAGTCGTCTTGGACTCCATGCTACTTGACCCTGACCCAAATTTGTCAAGGATCGTGTAGTGACTGTCTGTGCACCAGTCTCCCCACGTTAAACTAAGTCACGCACAGGCATCCTCTAAAAAGGGATTCACCCCAACCAAGAGGATCGTCATACTCTTTCGAGTGACTGCCGATGAGTTCCTCCTAGAATCCATACCCTACATGTATTTAAGTCCCACAATGCCCTTGGGGCAAGAGCAGCAATCTCTGGATGAGTTGTGATTGACATCCGGACCTGAAACTATCTGAAGGCGTCTTCCCTTACTAGGAAAATCCCCTAACAAATTCTGTGACAAAGCTTTAAGTGCATGCTTGCTTACGATCTTATAACAAAAAATGTGCGCACTAAAATTTACAGACACTAGCCTGCTAATACAGTCGTGGTCAAAAGTGTACATACACTTGTGAAGCACATAATGTCATGGCTGTCTTGAGTTTCCAATCATTTGTACAACTCTTTTTTTTTGTCATACTTGTTGGTCACAAAGAACATTCATGAAGTTTGCTTCTTTTATGAATTCATGATGGGTCTACTGAAAATGTGAGCATATCTGCTGGGTAAAATGTATACATACAGCAATGTTAATATTTGCTTACATGTCCCTTGGCAAGTTTCACTGCAATAAGGCACTTTTGGTAGCCATCCACAAGCTTCTGCTTGAATTTTTCACCACTCCTCTTGACAAAATTGGTGCAGTTCAGCTGAATTTGTTGGTTTTCTGACATGGACTTGCTTCTTCAGCAATGTCCACATGTTTAAGTCAGGACTGTGGGAAGGCCATTCTGAAACCTTAATTCTAGCCTGATTTAGCCATTCCTTTACCACTTTTGATGTCTGTTTGGTGTCATTGTCTTGTTGGAACACCCAACTGCGCCCAATACCCAACCTCCTACCCAACCTGATGCTTTTAGCTTGTCCTGAAGAATTTGGAGGTAATCCTCCTTTTTCATTGTCCCATTTAAAGCAGCAGTTCCATTGGCAGCAACACAGGCCCAGAGCATAATACCACCACCACCATGCTTGACGGTAGGTGTGGTGTTCTTGGGATTAAAGACCTCACCTATTCCCCTTCAAACATATTGCTGGCTATTGTGGCCAAACAGCTCAATTGTTGTTTTATCTGACCACAGAACTTTCCTCCCAAAGGTCTCATCTTTGTCCATGTCAGATGTCAATGTGGACCCCCGAGTCAAAATAATTGCTCAGGTCTGCACTATATGCATTGTATTTGCACTGAAATCCATAGTACATAGTACATAATCCTATATGATGTCATCTTTTTTTTTTTGTTTCTATGGCTACCTTTACAACAACAGCACGGCCCTTTTGTGCTCGCTATCCCGGTACTTTCCATCTACAAATGCCATGATGTTCATGTCATCATGAAAGAGATGAACATCAAGTACAAAAAGAAAGAAAACTGTTGTCATCCGTTGACCCCCGTGCTGCTGATACGGGAAAAAGAAGCTGAAAGGACGCACATTGTGTAAATGACGTTTGTGCATTGAGATGTTTTCAGTGTAAACACGACAGTGACAACAGATGGAATTAAAATGTATTCCACAGCCCATCCATCCATCCATCCATCCATCTTCTTCTGCTTATCTGAGGTCAGGTCGCGGGGGCAGCAGCCTAAGCAGGGAAGCCCAGACTTTCCTCTCCCCAGCCACTTTGTCCAGCTCTTCCCGGGGATCCCACAGCCCCAAACATGTATTTACTTTTTTATTATTAAATCCTAATTTTTTTAAAATGTTTTTATATTATTTTGTGTAAAACCCCCCCACAAATAAAGACATTTGAGTTTAGTTCAGTTTCAGTTTATTGGGAACATGCATAGGATACAATGTGATGCATCACATATTTCCAGTTGTTTCAGTACAGCACTTTCCGAAAAGGAGTAGGAAGAAACTGAGTTTATTTAATCCTACCTCTTTTCATACCATAGCAATTATACCCCATTTTGTTGTTCTCTATAACAGAACAGTGAATGAATAAATAATAAATAAATAATATACCATAGTAAGTAAACAAATATTAAAATACATAAAACATTTTTATGGAAAAAAAAAGGGTTGAAGATGTTCATCATGATTCTTATTCTGTGTACTTTGTGAACACTTGTAGTTTAAACAGTTTGTTAAACTGAATCATATTGCTGCTTTGTTTAATTTATTTTGCTTTAATTCCACATATGTTTTATGCTAAAGGAGTAGATTGGATTTTTTTCGGCAAAGCTTTTTTTGTGGAAGACATGAAGCGGCCCAGCCTCACCCCGAAAAGTGTGTCTGACATTAACCTGATTTCGTTGCAGGGTCTTCATCTTTTATTTAAGTACAAATGATTGATGTTACGTTACGATCAATGCTCTAATGCTTGGTGAGAAAATGGCGCCTGTGTGGGCGTGTGCATGATTGTGTGTTGGTGATTTCCCCTGAAAACTACTTTATATCTGTTTGTACTGTATTTTTACATGTTTATAATGTCTGGTAAACTGCCCTCTTCAATTTGGCCTTCGACTAATACGCAGACTTAAATATTTGCAATCACTGATCAGAAAAGTTTGTCAGCACACACGCACATCATGGTCAGCACACTGACTTGGAATAAATAAGAAAGAAACAGAGGTTTTGTCTTAAAAATCTAACTACAGGTAACTGTACATTTATTTGTACAGTTCTGAAGTTAGTGTAGTTATTTAGCTACTACGTGTATATACAGTGGTGGTCAAAAGTGTACATACACTTGTAAAGAACATCATGTCATGGCTGTCGTGAGTTTCCAATCATTTCTTGTTTTTTTTGTGATAGAGTGATTGGAGCACATACTTGTTAGTCACAAAAACATTCATGAAGTTTGCTTCTTTTATGAATTTATTATGGGTCTACTGAAAACGTGAGCAAATCTGCTGGGTCAAAAGTATACATTCAGCAAAGTTATTATTTGCTTACATGTCCCTTGGCAAGTTTCACTGCAATAAGGCGCTTTTGGTGGCCATCCACAAGCTTCTGCTTGAATTGTTGACCACAAAATTAGTGCAGTTCAGCTAAATGTGTTGGTTTTTCTGATATGGACTTGTTTCTTCAGCATTGTCCACACGTTTGAGTCAGGACTTTGGGAAGACCATTCTAAAACTTTCATTCTAGCCTGATTAAGCCATTCCTTTTACCACATTTGAGGTGTGTTTGGGGTCATTGTCCTGTTGGATCACCCAACTGCGCCCAAGACCCAACCTCCGGGCTGATGATTTTAGCTTGTTCTAAAGAATTTGAGGGTAAATCAAGGGCGCTGCACAGAAACCCATCACACTGCGACGGGTTGAAGTGGCGAAAGTGTGGGATGGGGATTTTTAGTAGTCTACAAGTGCGTGTTTTGTCCATAAGGCAAGGCAAGGCAAATGTATTTAAAGAGCACAATTCACAGGGGATAGTGCATGTGCCTCTCAATACGAAGGTCCTGAGCAATGTTCCCTCTAAGGTACACGCCTGTGCAATTGCACACTGCTCACGCGTCCTCTGCGCACGGCAGATCTAGGCCGCGCACAAAATTTAAGAAAAAGATAAGCGCATAACAGTGTGTAGGTCTGCCGTCGCTCACATGTGCGCCACTGAATGCGTTTGTTCACACATATGAAAAATTGGAGGGAAAATTGGTCCTGTGTAGTCCTGAGTTCAATCCCGGGCTCGGGACCTTTCTGTTTGGAGTTTGCATGTTCTCCCCGTGAATGTGTGGGTTCCCTCCAGGTACTCCGGTTTCGTCCCACCTCCAAAAACATGCACCTGGCGATAGGCCCCTCCCACCACCAAAGACATGCACATGGGGATAGGCCCCTCCCACCTCCAAAAACATGCACCTGGGAATAGGCCCCTCCCACCTCCAAAGACATGCACCTGGGGATAGGCCCCTCCCACCTCTAAAGACATGCACCTGGGGATAGGTTGTGTTGCACCTTTCCTGCTTCCGACGCCTAGACCGTAGTCAAGGAGCGCAGGGGAGATACTTCTCCAGGGCTGATGAGTCTCGGAGCAACACCTTTCACTTTACCCGGCAGTGGGTCTTCACAATTCCAGACTCTCTGGAGATAATGACGAGTCCAGTTATTAGTTTCAAAATCGTGGCTCTTTTATTTTTGGTCTCTCTCCACCGTCAAATCCCACACACACCAACACTAGCCACTCCCCCGCCCTCAGCGACCGCTCCCTCTCTTGCTCGCCCACTCACTCACTGACGTCACTCACCCGCTGCCACACACACATACGCTACTCTCATAACAATTGATTGGCAACACTAAATTGGCCCTAGTGTGTGAATGTGAGTGTGAATGTTGTCTGTCTATCTGTGTTGGGCCTGCGGTGAGGTGGCGACTTGTCCAGGGTGTACACTGCCTTCCGCCCAAATGCAGCTGAGATAGGATCCTGCACCCCCCGCGACCCTAAAAGGGACAAGCGGTAGAAAATTGATGGATGGATGGAATTCGTACACAAGACAAATTAAAAAAAGACAAAAGTAAATACCGTATTTCCTTGAGTTATATAGTATGCGCCTGCCTTGAATTACTGCCGGGTCAAGTTATGGGGCGCCATGGCGTAGTGGGTAGAGCGGCCGTGCCAGAAACCTGAGGGTTGCAGGTTCCCTTCCCAGCTATTAACATCCAAATCGCTGCCGTTGTGTCCTTGGGCAGGACACTTCACCCTTTGCCCCCGGTGCCGCTCACACTGGTGAATGAATGATGAATGAATGATTGGTGGTGGTCGGAGGGGCCGTAGGCGCAAACTGGCAGCCACGCTTCCGTCAGTCTACCCCAGGGCAGCTGTGGCTACGGATGTAGCTTACCACCACCAGGTGTGAATGAATGATGGGTTCCCACTTCTCTGTGAGCGCTTTGAATATCTAACAATAGAAAAGCGCGATATAAATTTAATCCATTATTATTATTATTATTACTTCCCAAAATAATTACCGCATGCTTAGTATTACCGCCTGGTCAAACTCGTGACGTCACAAGTGACACTTCCTCTGTCATCATTTTCAAAATGGAGGAGGCTGATTTCAATACCGGTAATTTGAAATCGCATAAAGGGAAGAAGATTAAGAGCTATTCAGTTGGATTTAAGGTCCAGCTTACATCACACTCAAATTTTTACTGGATGTTTTTGGTAAGTGCCGGAGTGAGAAGAGGTTTTAAAATAATTAGCGCATGCTTACTTTTACCGCATGCCTTTGGTAAACGCAGGAGTGAGAATAAGTTTTAAATTAATTAGCGCCACGGCGGAAATTCAAGGAAATACGGTATATAAAATCATACCTCAAGACTGAGAATTTTCCTGCGTTTGTGTTCAGGTGGATATCATTTATTTGTCACCCTGAAGAGCACTGTTTCAGTGCTGTGGTGGGGCCTAAAGCCTGATTGGAAAGTATCAAACACACACAGGAAAAAATCACAAAGCTGTTGGTATATGACTTTTTTAGGATTTTACCCCAAAAATGGCAGGTTTGTAATGACCATATAGTTGTTTAGTACAGTGCCATCAAGACTACTCATCTTTAAGAGGGGTTTATAAGCCTAAATGTTGCTCCACTTGTTGTCCCACAAACACCGTCAAGATCCCAGTTGTCTTTGAAGAAGGAGGGAGGAATCTTTCAGAGCGTCTTTGGCTGCACTGGTCTCGCTGGGGTGTTTGTAGCATGACCCTGACAAAGCCATTGCAGAGGGAGCTGAATTGTTGATAAAACTTGTTTTTGTTCGGCCCAGCAAAAAAAATGGTTGTCAGCTCTAATTGTCCAATCTGGCTGTCTAATTGATCATAATTTCAATTAGCGAAGATTTTATCACGCAGGTGACACCCTGCTTTGTTACGGCTAAATTTGGTGCATCATAGCCTGAACACTTTGCTTTGTATGCACAACCCAGCTAGATGGGATACTGCTGGAACTGTGTGCATTTTTACACAAATGGACTGTCCCACCTCTCAGGCCGCTTTTATACAGACACTATCATGCCTGTTCTTAAACATCTTTAACGCAAAGACCCACAAAATTTGGAACATTGGAGCTGTAGCATGGATTCAGCATTGATGGACTTTTCCTTTTGTACAGAACCCAGAAAAACAGTACCGTATTTTCCGGATCATCGGGAGCATCGGATTTAAAGGCGCACTGTCGATGAGCAGGTCTCGTTAGGTCTATTTTCATACAAAATGCGCATGAAAAGAGTCATATTATTATTATTATTTTTTTTTAAATGTAACATGTTATGTAGACCTTGTGGTCTACATAATGGTGTAATGGTGCTTCTTTGGTCAAAATGTTGCATAGATGATGTTTTTTTACATCATCTTCAAGTCGCTTTCTGACAGTTTCTTCAGGATGCACTGTTTTGTGGGGGCTCTTATTTACGTGCCTCACCTTCGACAGCGTCTTCTCCACATCATCTTTGTTGTAGTGGTGTAGCGTGCAAGGACATTCAGACTTTACTTTCATCAATAACGGAACAGCATCTCTCATGGCTCACTAGTGTAAGAACAAGGCCGGAAATGTGTCCCCTGAAAAACCGTACGGCCGGAACTCTCTATTGTCTAAAGTTCCTTGGGTGAATAATGTAAGGTCACTACACCGGTATGTTTTAGTGCTTTCATGGCGAGTTTACTGACAGATATAAGTAAGAACTTCACACTACTTTATATTAAAAATGACAACAGGGGAGGATGAATGTCCCATAACAAGAAGATAGAGAAAAAGAAAAAGCTTATAGACTACGGTGTCACCACAAACTACAAAAGCGGATGCGCGCACATTTTCAGGACATATGCAGATCCCAAATACAGATCAGCAAGTACCAGAATGTAAGAAAAGTTGCTTTTGCTTAATATTGTAAAACAAAACGCCAGATAATGTCTTACCTTATACACACACTATTATACTCCTATGTTGAAGCACAGTACAATCCATCAAGCGATGTGGCTTCATAGCTTACCAAAGTCCTACTAAAACATGTGGACGGACTTTTGAGCGCCGTGTGTAATGTTCTCTATTTTGAAAGGAACACATAAAATGTTGGTGTTGTTGAGTCATACACGTATCTCTTATTTGTGACTACCATCTACTTGTCACACATATCATTACACCATATACCAAATTAAATTGCTTTGAGGTCAGTAAGCACAACCAACATTACTCCGTACATTAGGCGCACCGGGTTATGAGGCGCACTGTCGATTTTTGAGAAAATTAAAGGATTTTAAGTGCACCTTATAGTTAAAAAAATAAAGTATACGTGGACAACTCTGTGCACTGTCACAAAGGGACATAACATCCAGCATTAAATTATCAGGGTTTATTCGTCAGTACATTTCATACACCGCCTAGTGAAAGGGAATATTGCCACTGATGCTTTCACACAGCAAAGCGGCATCCAGATGCAGTCAGATAATTAGATGCCTCAGGGTCAGCATTACATGAAATATGTGTTGGACACCCACAGTTGTTAACACAACCAAGCTGGAAAAGTAGGTATTAAACTTTGTATTCGGGTCCCAGCATAGCAGGATACACTTTTCTTACGTTTCCGAAGCCTTGCTGCAAGATTATGTCTCTGCTCTTTGCAGCTGATGTGGTCTTGATTGCTTCATCCGGCCAGGATCTTCAGCTCTCACTGGATCGGTTGGCAGCCGAGTGTGAAGCAACTAGGATGGGAATCTGCAACTCAATGTCCGAGTCCATGGTTCTTGGCCGGAAAAGGGTGGAGTGCTTGGGGAGGAGATCTTGCCCCAAGTGGAGGAGTTCAAGTACCTCGGAAGTTCACGAGTGAGGGAAGAGTGGACGGAGAGCTCGACAAGCGGATCAGTGCGGCGTCTTCAGTAATGCGGAAGCTGTATCGATCCGTTGTGGTGAAAAAGGAGCTGATCCGGAAGGCAAAGTTCTCAATATATCGGTCGATCAATGTTCCAATCCATGAGCTTTGGGTTATGACCGAAAGTACAAGATCACGGGTACAAGCGGCCGAAATGAGTTTCATCCGCCGGGTGGTGGGGCTCTCCCTTTGAGATAGGGTGAGAAGCTCTGTCATCTGGGAGGAAGTCAAAGTAAAGCCGCTGCTCCTCCACATCGAGAGGAGCCAGATGAGGTGTTCCGGGCATCTGGTCAGGATACCACCCAAACGCCTTCTTAGGGAGGTGTTTAGGGCACGTCCGACTGGTATGAGGTCATGGGGAAGACCCAAGACACGTTGGGAAGACTATGTCTCCCGGCTAGCCTGGGAACGCCTTGGGATCCCCGGGAGGAGCTGGACGAAGTGGCTGGAGAGAGGGAAGTCTGGGCTTCCCTGCTTAGGTGGCTGCCCCCGCGACCCGACCTCAAGTAAGCTGAAGAAGATGGATGAATGGATGGACAAAGAAATCAGCACGTCAGAGCTTTAGCAGTAGTTACTCCATTTATCACAGAATCCAGCAGTGTTGGCACAATTCTTTCAGAAAGACAACATTCTGCCTCTCTTAGAGCTCTGAAGCCTTTCTGGGACATCAGAGTAATATTTTTTCTGCTTTTGCCTTTTATATAGAACCTAAAGAAGACCTTTAATTAGAAGTAGCTTCATGTGTTGAACTTCAGATGACGGCATTGCGGATATGCTGTTACACAAGTGCAGTCTTACAACCCACAAAGTCATATATTTCAAGTTGGTGCTGTTCACAGAAAAAAACACAGGAAAATTATGTTTTTTTAGGGTGGCGTGAAAGTGTTTTTTTTTCCTTCTTATTTACCCTCTCTCCTCTCTTACCCTTCAGGCTCGCCTCATGGCGTTGGAGGTGGAGCTCTCTCGCCTTCAGGAGGCAAGCCGCCAGCAGAGAAAACGCATTGCAGAGGTCCTCAATGGGCTGATGAGGGACCTAAGCGAGTTCAGCACCATCGTGGGCAACAGGGACATCAAACTGGTGAGAGGAGACGAGATGCTCGCCGTGGCCAAACATGACGTGCATTTAAAATTCTCACATTTTTACACATTTATGGATGCAGTTTTGAAATATTCATCAGCATCATTTGCATCGAGCCCGAGCACGTTCATCCTCATGTTGTTGCAATATTTAATTATTTACGTCAATCCACCCAGTAATGTGAACAATGAACATGGTTGGGAGCTCATACAGTTGTTGCATAAATGGAAATTTAAAAATAAAGTACTTTAGAAATGTGGTTAAAGTGACAAAATCTGTGTCATTTAAACCGTTTTACAATGTATTTTATGTTTTAATGTTTTTATACTGGTACAGTGCCAGGCTGTGTCATTTGGTTCGTGGGCCTTTAATGGAGATTAAACCAATTTAATCGACCTCTTAATACCACCTCTATCACTTGGCAATCATACAAACCATCAATAATATACAAAAAATAAATATAACACGGTTTAGCATTGCAAACAGGGCGGTATTCGTGTATTTTGGATACATATTTTTATTACTCAAGCAAAAAACCCATAGTTAAACGTAAATGTTTCTTTACTGCATAGTCTTGAACAATAGCGTGACTTAAAGTAGTTTACAAAGTTTATGCGTTCCAAAAATCAGGCATTTCTGTTGAGCGATAACGGGACAGTACACCGGTACACCAAAAGTATTTGACCACCTGCCTTGACTCACATATGAATTTAGTGCCATCCCATTCCTAACCCATGGGGTTTAATTGGAGTTGAGGGTTAAATCACCAAAAATGATTCCCAGGTGCGGAACCACTGCTGCCCACTGCTCCCCTCACCTCCCAGGGCATGAACAAGGCGATGGGTCAAATGCAGAGGACAATTTTCACCACAGCTAGTGGGTGTGTGACTATCATTGGTACTTTAACATTAACTGAACTTTTAATATGATGTGGGTCCACCTTTTGCAACTATTACTGCTTCAACTCTTCTGGGAAGGCTGTCCACAAGGTTCCGGAGTGTGTTTATAGGAATTTTCCACCATTCTTCCAAAATCGCATTGGTGAGGTCACACACTGATGTTGGTGGAGAAGGCCTGGTGTTCTGTCTGGTTCAGGTAGAATAGAATTGAATAGAATTGACTTTATTGTCAATATATTTGCATACAACCAGATTAAGGACGGGCTTTACGGTGGAAGAGGGGTTAGTGCGTCTGCCTCACAATACGAAGGTCCTGAGTAGTCAGGGTTCAATCCTGGGCACGGGCTCTTTCTGTGTGGAGTTTGCATGTCCTCCCCGTGAATGCGTGGGTTCCCTCCGGGTACTCCGGCTTCCTCCCACCTCCAAAAACATGCACCTGGGGATAGGTTGATTGGCAACACTAAATTGGCCCTAGTGTGTGAATGTGAGCGTGAATGTTGTCTGTCTATCTGTGTTGACCCTGTGATGAGGTGGCGAATTGTCCAGGGTGTACACCGCCTTACGCCCGATTGTAGCTGAGATAGACACCAGTGCCCCCTGCGACCCAAAAGGGAATAAGCGGTAAACATGGATGGATGGATGGAGATTAAGGACTCCACCTGAAGGTGCGGTAGTGGAAACATATAAAAATAAATCACACAAGTAGTAGTAAAAATAAAAAATAAGAAATTAATTAAACAGGCTACTATACAATACAATAATAAGCATTTCTAATCCTGTACAATATACAAAATACTGGAGAATATACAGAACAAAACAAGAGTAACAAAGTATCAATCAGTGTTGGACATATTGCACTAGAAGGGTAATATTGCACAGTAGGGTATTAGGGTAGGAAATTGCACAGTGGGTGGATATGGGGTGAATTATTCATTACAAGTTTGAGTTCAAAATGGTGACAGCTCTGGGAAAGAAGCTGTCTCTGAGCCTGTTTGTTCTGGCTCTGATGTACCTGTAACGCCTGCCCGATGGTAGCAGGTCGAACAGGTGGAAGCCAAGGTGTGTGCTGTCCTTGGTGATGTTTTTTGCTCTGTTGAGGCAGGGAGTTGTGTCAATCCTTCAGGGAGAGGAGGGGGCAGCCAATTATTTTTTGTGCAGTGTTTATGACCCTCTGAATCGCCTTCCTGTCTGCTTCAGTGCCGCGTACCACGCTGTTATGCAGTACCACACTGTTATGCAGTACCACACTGTTATGCAGTACCACAATGTTATGCAGTACCACAATGTTATGCAGTACCACAATGTTATGCAGTACGTCAGCAGGCTCTCGACAGCCGAGCGATAGGTCACCATCAGCTGCCTCTCCAGTCTGTTCTTCCTCAGCACCCTCAGGTTGTGGAGTCTCTGGTGGGCCTTCCGGATGACCGCAGTTGTATTTGGGGTCCATGAGATGTCCGCAGATATGAGGGTGCCGAGGAACTTGAAAGAGCTGACTCGCTCCACCTCCTCGCCGTTGATGTAGAGGAGGGGGCGGGGTCTGCAGTGTATTTTCTAAAATCAAAGAGGAGTTCCTTGGTTTTTGTGGTGTTCAGTGCCAGGTTATTCACTGAATACCACGCTTTTAGTTTCAGACAGGGGTCCCCAAACTTTTTGACTCGGGGGCCGCATTGTGTTAAAACAATTTGGCTGGGGGCCAGGCTGTATATTTATACACACACACACACACATATATATATATAAACATGCACACGCATACACAAGTCTACAAAAACATTAACCACCATGTTGCTACAATGAAATATATATTAACGTGCACACACATACACAGGTCTCCAAAACGTTAACCACCATATGGCTACAATAAAAACAAACAAAAGAAAATATAAAAAGTGGTTCTGTTTTTATAGTATATGTATATATATATATATATATATATATATATATATATATATATATATATATATATATATATATATATATATATATATATATATATCGCGCACTAATTGACTGAAAGGGCGCGCACTTGCCGCTAATGATGTCACATTATCAATGAGAGAATGCATTTTTTGACAAAATTATTTGCCTGAGCAACTTGGAGACACCGAGAGTAACAAGAGTAAAATGGATTAGAAAGGACGGATTTAAAAACATACAAAAATAAAAAAATTAAATGTAATCACTTTTATTTTTTTTAACTTGGGAATTCCCGCGGCCGTAGTTTGAGGTACCCCTGGTTTAAGGACTTGATTTCCGTATGCAGACTTATCACCCCCTGTAATGGGTCCAACCACTGTTGTGTCTTCAGCGAATATGATGATGGTGTTCTATGGGTGGGCTGGAATACAGTCATGGGTGTAGAGGGAATACAGCAAAGGGCTAAGTGCACAGCCCTTTGGAAAGCCGATTCTGAGTGTACGGGAGGAGGAGAGATGGGGACCGAGTTTCACCGTCTGGGGTCGGTTGGTCAGGAAGTCCTTAATCCAAAGACAGGTTGGTGCGGGGAGGCCTAAGTCCAGCAGTTTGGTGACCAGGATGTCTGGTATGATTGTATTGAAGGCGGAGCTATAGTCGATGAAAATCATCCTGATATAGCTCCCCTGGGGTTCCAGGTGGCTCACTGCAGAGTGGAGAGCTATGGTTATGGCGTTGTCTGTGGATCTCTTTGCCTGGTAGGTAAACTGTTGTGGGTCTAGAGTGAGGGAGTAGGCAGGCTTGGACGTGGTGTAGGACCAGTCTTATGAAGCACTTCATGATGACAGGTCTGAGGGCTACTGGCCGATAGTCATTGTCTGTGGCAGCTTTCTTGGGTACCGGGATAATTGTGGCGGATTTAAGGCAGGGTGGGATGAGTGCCTGTGCCAAGGAGAGGTTGAAGAAGACAGTGACAATGTCGGAGAGCTGGTCAGCGCTTGCTTTGAGCACCTTCCTGGGTACTCCGTCTGGACCAGCCGCCTTCCTGGGGTTCACTGCCCTGAGCACCCGCCTGACCTGATGCTCCAAAGAGTGAGTGTGGGAGTGCTGGGAGCTGGGGGGAGTTGGGGGGATGGGAGTGGTGCGGCTGTGACTGGTTGTAATGTCTCAAAGCGAGCAGTTTAAAGAAGCAGTTCAGCTCCTCTGCCAGCGATACATCTCAGTCCCCGGTTGTTGCATCACAGCCTCTGTAGTTGGTGATGTGCTCTATGCCCTGCCACATCTGCCGTGGATTGTTGCTTGAGAGATGGTCTCCTCTCCTCGTAGTCCATCTTGGCTTCTTTGAGTCCTCTTTTCAGTCCAGCTCGTGCAAATCTTAGGGTACATTAAACATATGTTTCTTATTGCTGTTAAGTCCTTAAATAAAATAGTGAACATAGTAGACAACTTGTCTTTTAGTAGTAAGTAAACAAACAAAGATTCCTAATTAGTCTGCTGAAGTATACAATAAACTATTGTGTCATTCACCTACCTATTATTTTGGAAATATTTTTAAGGACAAGTGGTAGAAAATTAATTATGAATCTACTTGTTTATTTACTGTTAATAATTGCTAACTTTGTCTTTTAGCATGTTATATCTACACTTCTGTTAAAATGTAATAATCACTTTTTCTTCTCCTCTTTTATACTTTACATTAGTTTTGGATGATACCACACATTTAGGTATCAATCCTTTACCAAGTAGTTACAGGATCATACATCGGTCATATTCAAAGTCCAAATGTGTCCAGGGACATATTTACTGACTTTATAAACATAATATACATTTAAAAAAAAAAAACGAAATAAGATTTTGTGATGTTAAAAAATATCGATGTAATCACAGTAGTATCGACTAGATACACTATTACACGCAGTATCATTACAGTGGCTATCAGGTGTAGATCCACCAATGGCGTTTGTTTATATTGTAGCGTCCTGAAAGAGTTGGTGCTGCAGGGAATTCTGGAAATGTGTTCTGTTCTGTTTATGTTGTTTTGCGGTGCAAATATTCTTCCAAAATGTGTTTGTCGTTATTGTTTAGTGTGGCTTCACTATACGGCACATATTTATCACAGTGTTGTTTAGTGCGGTTTCACTATTTGGCAGATGTTTATGACAGTGTTGTTTAGTGAGGTTTCACTATATGGCATATCAATCAATCAATCAATGTTCATTTATATAGCCCTAAATCACTAGTGTCTCAAAGGGCTGCACAAACCACAGCACAAACCACTATGACATCCTCGGTAGGCCCACATAAGGGGAAGGTATGTTAATGACAACGTTGTTTAGTGTGGCTTCACTAGACGGCACATATTTATGACAGTGTTGTTTAGTGTGGTTTCACTATTTGGCAGATATTTATGACAGTGTTGTTTAGTGACGTTTCACTATATGGCATATGTTTATGACAATGTTGTTTAGTGTGGTTTCACTATACGGCACACGTTTATGACAGTGTTGGCATTGTTCATACTGCCACCCTTGGTGTGACATGAATGGCTGTATGCACTTCATTTGGTCATGTGCACTGTTCTGAGTCAAATGATTGTGTCATTAGTTCGTTATCGAATAAAATGAAATCTCGGTTAGGATTTATTAATCATAGACTATATCAATTTGTGACTTTTTTTATTGTGTAAAATGTACCAAACTCGCCAGAAAAAATTAACAACAGCAAGATGCAACATTAAATTAGCCCTAGTGTGTGAATATGAGTGTGAATGTTGTCTGTCTATCTGTGTTGGCCCTGTGATGAGGTGGCGACTTGTCCAGGGTGTAAAACGCCTTCTGCCCGAGTGCAGCTGAGATAGGCTCCAGCACCCCCCGCGACCCCAAAAGGGACAAGCGGTAGAAAATGGATGGATGGAAGATTGATTTTTCAGAATGTATTTTAAAGCTATGCATCCATCCATCCATCCATCCAGCTGAAATAGGCACCAGCGCCCCCCGCCACCCCGAAGGGAATAAGCGGTAGAAAGCTATGCACATATTATATCTATATTAGCCATAATCGCAGTCACCAATCTGATTCTACGTTGACTTCAATGTAACAGAAAAATGTAATTGCATGTGTTAGTGTGCACACTTTAATACATCTGAATGTTTTCTTGCGTATTATATTTTCTATATCTGTAAAAGTATCCTCTTCATCAAAATCCACAAACCTCTCAATACACGAGGCCCCAGGTGCTGTCGATTTGCTTCCACGCCACAATAAACAAGACAAGTTGTCGTTATTACAAAACCCCAGCACAAATAATACATTTTCAAAATATGCGGGATCTTACCCTACACTCTCAGATGCCATTTCGAGAATGTTAAATAATGGTTTATTCTCCCTCGGCTCTCTTTCCAGTCCATTGAGTTCTCGGGCGTCATCGAGGAGGAGTTCACGGTTGCCAGGCTCTACATCAGCAAGCTTAAGTCGGAGGTGAAGTCCATGGTGAAGCGCTGCCGCCAGCTGGAGAACCTTCAGGCTGAGTGTCACCGCAAGATGGAGGAGACGGGCCGAGAAATGTCCTCCTGCCACCTCCTCATTGCCCAGGTAGGACGCCGTAACTCATTGCTCCATCAGGCTGAGTGCAGGCAGGCTTGTCACTCGGACAGAATCATTCTACTAAGTGCGTGATGTATGGCAGAGAAGCGGCAAATCAACTGGTCTGAAAAGGGGTCTATTGCTGGTAGGGCATTGCAGCAGAGGCGATTGCTCCAACACTGGGCCGTGTACAGAAAAGTTGAAGGCTCTAGGGACCACTTTGCACTTTTCATGTACATTCAACTTCTTATATGCCAGGTATTGTTATTTTTTTATTTTTTTATTTTGCATGTTTTCCAGTCCAGCACTCTCATTTTTTACTACTCAATGGCCTAGTGGTTAAAGTGTCCGCCCTGAGGTGGGTAGGTTATGAGTTCAAACCCCGGCCGAGTCATACCATCCATCTTCTTCCGCTTATCCGAGGTTGGGCCGCGGGGTCAGCAGCCTAAGCAGGGAATCCCAGACTTTCCTCTCCAGAGCCACTTCGTCCAGCTCTTCCCAGGTGATCCCGAGGCGTTCCCAGGCCATTCGGGAGACATAGTCTTCCCAACGTGTCCTGGGTCTTCCTCGTGGCCTGCCACTGGTTGGACGTGCCCTAAACAGCTCCCTAGGGAGGCGTTCGGGTGGCATCCTGACCAGATGCCTGAACCATTCATCTGGCTCCTCTTGATGTGGAAGAGCAGCGGCTTTACTTTGAGCTCCCTACGGATGACAGAGCTTCTCACCCTATCTCTAAGGGAGGGACCCGCCACCCAGCGGAGGAAACTCATTCCGGCCGCTTGTACCTGTGATCTTGTTCT
Organism: Nerophis ophidion; assembly: GCF_033978795.1. NCBI lineage: Eukaryota > Metazoa > Chordata > Actinopteri > Syngnathiformes > Syngnathidae > Nerophis > Nerophis ophidion. The sequence goes on along the minus strand of NC_084612.1, from coordinate 53,909,982 downwards.
TTCGGTCATAACCCAAAGTTCATGACCATAAGTGAGGATGGGAACGTAGATCGACCGGTAAATTGGGAGCTTTGCCTTCCGGCTCAGCTCCTTCTTCACCACAACGGATCGATACAGCGTCCGCATTACAGAAGACGACGCACCGATCCGCCTGTCAATCTCACCGTCCACTCTTCCCTCACTCGTGAACAAGACTCCTACTTACTTGAACTCCTCCACTTGGGGCAGAGTCTCCTCCCCCAACCCGGAGATGGCGCTCCACCCTTTTCTGGACGGGAACCATGGAATCTGCTGCGAACTGATCCAGTGAGAGCTGAAGATTCTGGCCAGATGAAGCCATAAGGACCACATCATCTGCAAAAAGCAGAGACCTAATCCTGCAGCCACCAAACCGGAGTCATACCAAAGAGTATAAAAATGGGAGCCATTACCTCCCTGCTTGGCACTCAACATCAAGGGTTGGAATTGGGGGTTAAATCACCAAAAATGATCCCCGGGCGCGGCACCGCTGCTGCCCACTGGTCCCCTCACCTCCCAGGGGTTGAAGAAGGAGATGGGTCAAATGCAGAGGACAAATTTCACCATCACCTAGTGTGTGTGACTATCCTTGGTACTTTACCTTAACTTTTGTTCCACGTCCTTTTTCCCTCCATTTGCCAGCTGAGCACCTGTCCCTGGTTGCCAATCAGGATGCTTTTGGAGACTGGATTATTTTGCTTTGTACCTCAACGTTGTACCTTTGTACTTCATACGTCTCATTTCCATTTGCGCACCTGCCTTTCTCTGGTAATGAAGACTTATTTTTTGCATTTGCCTGCCCTCTCTGCATCCCGGAATGCCTAACGTAATAAAAATTAATACAATGTAGTTGAATAAATTATTCTTAATACAATTATTTGATTGATTGATTGAAACTTTTATTAGTAGATTGCACAGTACAGTACATATTACGTACAATTGACCACTAAAGGGTAACACCCCAATAAGTTTTTCAACTTGTTCAAGTCGGGGTCCACGTTAATCAATTCATGGTACAAATATATACTATCAGCATAATACAGACATCACACAAGTTCATCATCAGAGTATATACATGGAATTATTAAAAATCCTTGGGGTGGGATGTGGAGGAGGCTGAGGGGGTGGGGGTTAGTTTGGGTTGCTATTAGCATTCTTCAGTCATCAACAATTATATGATCTGAGAATTTGACATTGAAACCGTGTAGGTCTGACTTGGTAGGATATGTACAGTGAGCGGTGAACATAGTGCGCTCAGAAAGCACAATAACAAGTATATACATTTGATTATTTACAATCCGGGCAGGTGGAATGTGGTAGAGTGAGGGGGTTAGGCTAGGGTTGTAGCTGCCTGAAGGTGTTCTTTTAGTGTGGTTTTGAAGTTAGTATCAGTATTACCATTAATAATAGTATGATTATTACATTATAAGGCTTAGCACACTCAAAATCTTACCATTACCAGGGGTAGGGAACCTATGGCTCTAGAGCCAGATGTGGCTCTTTTGATGACTGCCCCTAGCTCTCAGATAAATCTTAGCTGACATTGCTTAACACCATAAGTAATTAATAACTCCCCTGGTAATCACAGTGTTAAAAAATAACGTTTAAAATATAAAATATTCTCATGCATTTTCTACTGCACCCGTTCAAGGAGTCGCATTAATGGTAAGAAGTATTTTATTTATTATTGGTTAGCTTCAGAAGAACAATGTATTTTAAAACAATAATATACTTATCATACTCAAAAAATGTTGGTCTTACTTAAAAATGCACGCATTTAGTTGTATTCAGTGTTAAAAAATATTATATGGCTCTCACGGGAATACATTTTAAAATATTTGGTTTCCATGGCTCTCTCAGCCAGAAAGGTTCCCGACCCCTGCCATTACCATTCTTTTCTGCTCTTGCCTGCCGTCTTTGTATCCTGGAGTGCACACATACAACGAAACGTAACAAAAAGATCTAGTACAATGTAGTTCAATTAATTATTCATCTCATAATTAGTCTATACTTATTATTATTAATATTTAGCTTTCACAAACTCAAAATCTTACCATATCTTGCAAACAATGTGTACATATGTTCAGCAAACACCATGTAAAAGACGCACAGGTCAACAGCAATTTAGTTTTTTTTCAGGTCCCATTTTGGGGAAATTTGGTCTGGTTCCATTATTCGTAAGCACAAATTGTATTTTGTCGGTGTCGCGGGCCAATTAAAAACGAGCTGCGGGCCGCAAATGGCCCCCGGGCAACACTTTAGACACTCCTGCCCTAAAATGGCAAAAGATAAGTGATTAAATATATAGTGTTGTGTGTACACGTTATTGACTATCAATCAATCAATCAACGTTTACTTATATAGCCCTAAATCACGAGTGTCTCAAAGGGCTGCACAAGCCACAACGGCATCCTGGGCTCAGATCTCACATCAGGGCAAGGGAAAAAAAATCAATCCAATGGGATGACAATGAGAAACCCATCCATCCATCAATGGTCTACCACTTGTCCCTTTTCAGGGTCACGGGGGATGCTGGAGCCTATCTCAGCTGCATTCGGGCAGAAAGCGGGGTACACTCTGGAGAAGTCGCTACCTCATCGCAGACAATGAGACACCTTAACTAAATATATGCTACAACGCGCTCTTTTGTTTTGAATCAGCTTCTTATCACCATATTTGCCAACTTTGAGCTGCTTTTATACATGGCTAGCTAGTGTAGCCGAGTGTCCTGGGTTCGCATAATTTGGGTACTGATAAAATAAAATAATAAAAGGGAGTCATGAGAGCAGGTCCGGTCTCCACCACTTTATTGTCCCCTTCTTTACACCTATCTCCATACCCATCTATCACCTTCTTCAACAACCCGCCTTCATATAGACCTCTTACGTCACAGCCTTACGGCAACACTGGAGGGACACCCTGAACTGTTTGTTACATACGTCCCCCCCTCAATTAGAAACGTCCCCGTTTCATCACAAACAAAATAGGTAACAAACAAGGGGAAATAGAACAGAGAAAGGAAAAAAAAATTCAAAATTCACAATAAATCAACAATATATATATTTTTTTTACACCGTATTGCATAGGCTAACTCACTGGCCCCTCAAAACATGCAAAAACTCCCAGATGCGAAGGATGTCACTCCAATCGCCCCATTTGTAAGATAGTTCAATTATGTGGAGGAGGTCGCCCCCAGCGAGATTGTCCGATGGTGCGCAGGAGGTTATCCCTGTCACCCCCTGCGAGATAGTCCGATGGTGCGCAGGAGGTTACCCCTGTCACCCCCTGCGAGATAGTCCGATGGTGCGCAGGAGGTTACCCCTGTCACCCCCTGCGAGATAGTCCGATTGTGCGCAGGAGGTCGCTCCAGTGACCCCCTGCAAGATAGTCCGTTTGTGAGATAGTTCGTTTATGACGCTCCATCATGCCATCCGACTTGGGGTTATAGCCAGTGGTGCACGTCCTTTTTTTTTTTCAAGCAACATACAGAGTCTAATTGAAGGGGAAACACCCTGGGGCCCTCACGGCCCCCATGGGAACCTCCGGGCCACATCCAGAACGTCCATGACCACCCTCCGGGTGGGCCGACAAACCTGGGACCCGCCCACGGGGACGTTAAGGGCACCGACGGGTCCGACACGCTCTGTACTTCTCACGCCACCGTCGGCGGTCTCTCAGCGCGAAGGGCCAGCAGCAAGACCGCGGGAACGCCTCCGCAACCAGCCGGGCCACGCCCGCAGCAAACACCTCCACGCTCTCTCCCGGAGCACGCACACTCGCCGACAGGTTGGCCCCGAACTGGTCCATTGTCTTTGTTTAAAAGCTGCCCCCAGTCTCCCACGGGACGAGTTGGGAGGATCCGAAAATCCTCACCAGCTCCTGGTTGCAGTCGGCTCCCTCCGTCGGTGAAAGGAGCGGTTACACAAAAAAAAAAAAGTCCACTTTCGACATCCATGCCGTGTGAGTGTCCGTCAAACAGCGCCTCCGGGCTTAAAAAGAGTCGTGGTCACCACACCACGTGTCCGCAAAATGGCCGGGAAGCTTAGCAGCTAACTCGAAACTCACGTGTCCCGTGTAAAACTTTCTTCTTCTTTTTTTTTCAACACAGCAGTTAAAATAATCCCACCGCTGCCACCAATGTAGCCGAGTGTCCTGGGTTCGCATAATTTGGGTACTGATAAAATAAAATAATAAAAGGGAGTCATGAGAGCAGGTCCGGTCTCCACCACTTTATTGTCCCCTTCTTTACACCTATCTCCATACCCATCTATCACCTTCTTCAACAACCCGCCTTCATATAGACCTCTTACGTCACAGCCTTACGGCAACACTGGAGGGACACCCTGAACTGTTTGTTAAACTAGCTAGCAGCTAACATCCATCCTCAGTGTTTTAGCTATTTCTAAATCACTAATCCTGGTTTCCATGGCGACAAATAAAGTATGTTTCTTACATTTACCATTATCACTGCAGGACGAGGAATAGCTAAACATGCTTCACTACACACCGTCGCTCACCCGGATCAAAATGTAATTCAAACACCATTGTAATGATATCAAGTACAGGCACGTATCTAGTCAATACTACTATGATTACATCAATATTTTTGGGCATCACATCTTCTTTCGTTCTTTAAAAATGTATATTATGTTTATAAAGTCAGGAAATATGTCCCTGTACACATGAGAACTTTGAATATGACCAATGTATGATCTTGTAACTACTTGGTATCGGATTGATACCCAAATGTGTGGTATCATCCAAAACTAAAGTAAAGTATCAAAGAAGAGAAGAATAAGTGATTATAACATTTTAACAGAAGTGTAGATAGAACATGTTAAAACAGAAAATAAGCAGAAATTAATAGTAAATGAACAAGTAGATTAATGATCAATGTTTACAGTTTGTCCCTCATAATGTAGACAAAATAATGTTTAGATAAATGACACAATATGTTACTGCATACGTCAGCAGATTAATTATGGAGTCTTTGTTTGTTCACTTACTACTAAAAGACAAGTTGTCTCGTACAGTGGTTCTCAACCTTTTTTTTCAGTGATGTACCCCCGTGAACATTTTTTTTAATTCAAGTACCCTCTAATCAGAGCAAAGCATTTTTGCTTGAAAAAAAACCCAAAGAGATAAATAGGTAAAATACAGCACTATGTCATCAGTTTCTGATTTATTAAAACATAACTCAAAACTTGTTGAAAAATAAACAAGTGATTCAATTATAAATGAAGATTTCTACACATAGAAGTAATCATCACCTTAATGTGCCCTCTTTGGGGATTGTAATAGAGGTCCATCTGGATTCATCAACTTCATTCCAAACATTTCTTCATAAAAAAAAAAAAAATCTTTAACTTCAATATTTATGGAACATGTCCACAAAAAAATCTAGCTGTCAACACTGAATATTGCATTGTTGCATTTCTTTTCACAGTTTATGAACTTTCATTCATATTTTGTTGAAGTATTATTCGATAAATATATTTATAAAGGACTTTTAATTGTTGCTATTTTTAGAATATTTTTTTTTAAATCTCACGTACCCATTAGCATACCTTTAAGAACCACTGGTCTAGTTTGTTCACTATTTTATTTAAGGACTTAACTACAATAACATATGTTTCATGGCTGCGACATCGCGGAGCTCCTGGTAAAGATGGAACATTTGGCAGAAACAATTCTGCAAGTTTCATGATCACTTACGACCGCCAGACACTTCTAGATGTGGATGGATCTGGCCGTTTTGGACTGATAGACGCGTGCTTGCTGGACCTGCTAGCTAGCACGGGAATACTTCGCTGGCTACATCCAGCGGCAGGGGAGTATAGTAGCAGCCGGGGCCGTCTACGAAACAGACGCAAGCGGTGTGATCGGAAACGTGGATGCCGAGCGGGGCTAAAAACAAAGCTAAAGGCTAATCCCCACTGAACACCACTTCCCTCCATCCTGAAGCCGGATTTAAAAGGAAGATACAAGACTACTGATCTGGGTAGGGAGTCAGTTTGATTGTTTCAGAGTTGGACATGTGTTCTACTGAAGTGGCAAACTATGATGCGTTCAGTTTATCAAAGCACCAAACAAACAATCCGAAAATTCCCGTCGTATCAATTCCTAGATATGGTCGTAATTATATTAGGTGCACTGGGCATAATAAACACAACACTATTAATATTGCTACTACGGATAATTTGATCAAAAATGCTCTAAAACAGTCCACTACCTATAATATAGGTTTTTTTAAACATAAGATCATTGTCTCCCAAAACGTTGTTAGTTAATGAGGTCATCAGCGACAACAATCTTAACGTCATGGGTCTCAGCAAAACCTGGCTTAAACCAGACGACTTTTTTGCGCTAAATGAGGCATCTCCTCCTAACTATACATATGAGCATATTGCCTGTCCCCTTAAAAGGGGTGGATAAGTCGCAATAATATATAACAAAAACTTTAACCTTAGTCCTAGCATAAATAATAAGTATAAATCATTTGAGGTGCTTACTATGAGGTCTGTCACACCGCTGCCTCTATACCTGGCTGTTATCTACCGCCCCACAGGGCCCTTTTCGGACTTTATCAATGAATTCTCAGAGTTCATTGCTGATCTAGTAACGCACGCCGATAATATAATTATAATGGGGGACTTTAATATCCATATGAATACCCCATTGGACCCACCGTGCGTACCGCTCCAGACTATAATTGATAGCTGTGGTCTTACACAAATATGACATAAACCCACACATTGCAACGGTAATACGATAGACCTAGTGCTTTCCAAAGTTACGATACTCCAGTATACTAAAGTATTGTCCGATCATTACCTTATAAAAATCGAGGTTCAGACGCATGTTTGTCAAACTAATAATAATAATAACTGCTATAGCAGCCGCAACATTAATACGACCACAACGACAACTCTTGCTGGCCTACTGCCCTCGGTAACGGCACCATTCCCAAAGTATGTGGGCTCTATTGATAACCTCACTAACAACTTTAACGACGCCCTGACAGCGAAACCATTGATAACATAGCACCGCTAAAGTTAAAAAAGGCTCCAAAAAAGCGTAACCCGCGGTTTACAGAAGAAACTAGAGCTCAGAAATTATTATGTAGAAAGCTGGAACGCAAATGGCGCAAGACTAAACTTGAGGTGCACCATCAAGCATGGAGTGATGGTTTAATAACTTATAAACGCATGCTTACCCTAGCTAAAGCTAAATATTACTCAAATCTCATCCACCTTAATAAAAACGATCCTAAATTTTTGTTTAGTACGGTAACATCGCTAACCCAACAAGGGACCCCTTCCAGTAGCTCCACCCACTCAGCAAATGACTTTATGCAATTCTTTAATAAGAAAATTGAAGTCATTAGAAAGGAGATTAAAGACAATGCGTCCTAACTACAACTGGGTTCTATTAACACAGACACGATTGTAGATACGGCGGATACTGCCCTCCAAAATAGTTTCTCTCGTTTTGAGGAAATAATATTAGAGGAATTGTTACAACGTGTAAATGGAATAAAACCAACAACATGTTTACTTGACCCACTTCCTGGGAAACTTATCAAGGAGCTCTTTGTGTTATTAGGTCCATCAGTGCTAAATATTATAAACTTATCACTTTCCTCTTGCACTGTTCCCCTAGCATTAAAAAAAGTGGTTATTCATCCTCTCCTTAAAAGACCTAACCTCGATCCTGACCTCATGGTAAACTACCGACCGGCGTCTCACCTTTATTTCAAAAGTCCTCGAAAAAATTGTTGCAGAGCAGCTAAATGAACACTTAGCGTCTAACAATCTATGTGAAACCTTTCAATCCGGTTTCAGGGCAAATCCCTCTACGGAGACAGCCCTCGCAAAAATGACTAATGATCTATTGCTAACGGTGGATTCTGATGCGTCATCTATATTGATGCGCCTCAATCTCAGTGCTGCTTTCGATACCGTCGATCATAATATTTTATTAGAACGTTTTAAAACACAAATTGGTATGCCAGACTTAGCCCTGTCTTGGTTTAACTCTTATCTTACTGACAGAATGCAGTGCGTCTCCCATAACAATGTGACCTCAGACTACGTTAAGGTAACGTGTGGAGTTCCCCAGGGTTCGGTCCTTGGCCTTGCACTCTTCAGCATCTACATGCTGCCGCTAGGTGACATCATACGCAAATACGGTGTTAGCTTTCACTGTTATGCTGATGACACCAAACTCTACATGCCCCTGAAGCTGACCAACACGCCGGATTGTAGTCTGCTGGAGGCGTGTCTTAATGAAATTAAACAATGGATGTCCACTAACTTTTTGCAACTCACTCCCAAAAAAACGGAAACGCTGATTATCGGTCCTGCTAGACACCGACCTCTATTTAATAATACAACTTTAACATTTGACAACCAAACAATTAAACAAGGCGACTCTGTAAAGAATCTGGGTGTTATCTTCGACCCAACTCTCTCCTTTGAGCCACACATTAAAAGCGTTACTAAAACGGCCTTCTTTCATCTCCGTAATATCGCTAAAATTCGCTCCATTCTGTCCACTAACAACGCTGAGATCATTATCCATGCGTTTGTTACGTCTCGCCTCGATTACTGTAACGTATTATTTTCGGGTCTCCCCATGTCTAGCATTAAAAGATTACAGTTTGGTCATATTACGCCCATACTGGCCCACCTGCACTGGCTTCCTGTGCACTTAAGATGTGACTTTAAGGTTTTACTACTTACGTGTAAAATACTACACGGTCTAGCTCCATCCTATCTTGCCGATTGTATTGTACCATATGTCCCGGCAAGAAATCTGCGTTCAAAGGACTCCGGCTTATTAGTGATTCCCAAAGCCCAAAAAAAGTCTGCGGGCTATAGAGCATTTTCAATTCGGGCTCCAGTACTTTGGAATGCCCTCCCGGTAACAGTTCGAGATGCCACCTCAGTAGAAGCATTTAAGTCTCACCTTAAACCTCATTTGTATACTCTAGCCTTTAAATAGACTCCCTTTTTAGACCAGTTGATCTGCCGTTTCTTTTCTTTTTTTCCTATGTCCCACTCTCCCTTGTGGAGGGGGTCCGGTCCGCTGGCCATGGATGACGTACTGGCTGTCCAAAGTCGGGACCCAGGATGGACTGCTCGTCCAGAGTCAGGACCCAGGATGGATCGCTCGCCTGTGTATCGGCTTGGGACATCTCTGCGCTACTGATCCGCCTCCGCTTGGGATGGTTTCCTGCTGGCTCCGCTGTGGACGGGATTCTCGCTGCTGTGCTGAATCCGCTTTGGATTGAACTTTCACAGTATCATGTTAGACCCGCTCGACAGCCATTGCTTTCGGTCCCCTAGAAGGGACTGGGTGTGAGTTTTCCTTGCCCTTATGTGGGCCTACCGAGGATGTCGTAGTGGTTTGTGTTGTGGTTTGTGCAGCCCTTTGAGACACTAGTGATTTAGGGCTATATAAGTAAACATTGATTGATTGATTGATTCATTGAAATAAAGACAATAATGCCATTTTTTTGTGGTGCCTGTTGTTGTTTGTGGTTACTCGTAGGAAGAATCATGCCGAGCTAGATTAATAACTTGGCTTTAATTAAGACTTCATGGGGACAGCAATTGTACATACCACTGCATGAGAGGGTGGTAGTAACTGATTCCCCGATGTGCACACCCTGGTGTTGTGTTCGAAAATTACAACAACAATACAGTCATTTTACCTAATGATCTACAAACCCCGTTTCCATATGAGTTGGGAAATTGTGTTTGATGTAAATATAAACGGAATATAATGATTTGCAAATCATTTTCAACCCATATTCAATTGAACTGATACAATTTTATTTTTTTTTGCAAATAATCATTAACTTTAGAATTTTATGCCAGCAACACGTGGCAAAGAAATTGGGAAAGGTGGCAATAAATACTGATAAAGTTGAGGAATGCTAATCAAACACTTATATGGAACATCCCACAGGTGTGCAGGCTAATTTAGAACAGTTGGATGCCATGATTGGGTATAAAAGCAGCTTCCATGAAATGTTAAGTAAATCACAAACAACAATAGGGTGAGGGTCACCACTTTGTTAGCAAATTATCGAACAGTTTTAGAACAACATTTCTCAACGAGCTATTGCAAGGAATTTAGGGATTTTACCATCGAGGGTCCGTAAAATCATCAAAAATTTCAGAGAATCTGGAGAAATCACTGCACGTAAGCGATGATATTACGGACTTTTGATCCATCAGGTGGTACTGTATCAAAAACTGACATCAGTGTGTAAAGGATATCACCACATGGACTCAGGAACACTTCATAAAACCACTGTCAGTGACTACAGTTGGTCGCTACATCTGTAAGTGCAAGTTAAAACACTACTACGCAAAGCCAAACCCATTGATCAACAATATCCTGAAATGCCGCCGGCTTGACTGGGCCTACGCTCACCTAAGATGGACTGATGCAAAGTGAGAAGGTGTTCTGTGTTCTGACGAGTCCACATTTCAAACTATATTTGGAAACAGAGGTTGGAACAAAGAGGCAAATAACCATTCGGATAGTTATAGGCGCAAAGTTCAAAAGCCAGCATCTGTGATGGTATGGGGGTGTATTAGTGCCCAAGGCATGGGTAACTTACACATCTGTGAAGGCACCATTAATGCTGAATGGTCCATACAGGTTTTGGAGCAACATATGTTGTCATCCATGCAACGTTATCATAGACGCCCCTGCTTATTTCAGCAAGACAAGTGTTACAACAGCGTAGCTTCGTAAAAAAAGAGTGTGGGTACTTTCCTGGCCCGCCTGCAGTCCAGACCTGTCTCCCATCGAAAATGTGTGGCACATTATGAAGCGTAAAATACGACAGCGGAGACCCCGGACTGTTTAACAACTGAAGCTCTACATAACACAAGAATGGGAAAGAATTCCACTTTCAAAGCTTCAAAAATTAGTTTCCTCAGTTCCCAAACGATTATTGAGTGTTGTTAAAAGAAAAGGTGATGTAACACAGTGGTAAACATGCCCTTTCCCAACAACTTTGTCACGTGTTGCAGCCATGAAATTCTAAGTTAATTATTATTTGCAAAAAAAAACAATGTTTATGAGTTTGAACATTAAATATCTTGTCTTTGTAGAGCATTCAATTTAATATGGGTTTAAAAGGATTTGCAAATCATTATATTCTGTTTATATTTACATCTAACACAATTTTCCAACTCATATGGAAACGGGGTTTGTATGTCCTTTTCTTTTAGTTAAGAGTCCTTGAAAACAAAACAAAAGAATATCAGTAAAATGAATATCTATATGTAACTGAGATCAAATCTCTTAACTGTGTAGGGTGAGTAAATGGTAAATGGTAAATTGGTTGTACTTGTATAGCGCTTTTTTTTCTTTCACCTTTTTTAAGGAACTCAAATAGCTTTGACACTATTTCCACATTTACCCATTCACACACACACATTCACACACTGATGGCGGAAGCTGCCATGCAAGGCGCTAACCAGGAGCCATCAGGAGCAAGGGTGAAGTGTCTTGCTCAAGGACACAACCAACGTGACTAGGATGGTAGAAGGTGGGGATTGAACCAGTAACCCTCAGATTGCTGGCACGGCCACTCCCACAACTTCACCACGCCGGGCTCTTACTGTTTTGAATTAGGGGCTCTTGAAAGAGTGTCAGTTAAGTACATATGCTTTCCTTTTTTTTTTTTTTTTTAAACTAAGTTTATGTCATAGCTTTGCAGACGTAGCAGCATCCACTGAAAACGGGCAGGAGCATTGTGAATTGGTTTCTTCAAGATAGTCGGTCTTACTATGGTGGGCTTGCCATACACATAGTCTCTGAACTTGGTGCGTGCAAGCACAACAGCTTGAATCTCTTTCTCAATTTGAGCGTATCGAGTTTCTGTTTCTGCAAGGGTGGGGGATGCAAAGGCTACTGGCCTTCCATTTTACATGCAAGCAGCTCCGAGTCCAAAGCATGACACGTCACAGGTCAGCGTGACTGGCTCTTTGACATTGTAGTAGGCCAATACTGGAGGAAAGGAGAGACATGCCTTTAGGCAGTCGAAAGCATCTTGGTGTTGCTGGAACCAGCACCATGCGGTCTCTTTGTAAGTCAGCTTCCTCAGTGGCGTTGCGATGTCACTGGGGTTTGGAATGTACTTGCCAAGATAGTTGACCATTCTTAGGAAACGTTGAAGTGAGGTGACATCTGTGGGGACTGGCATGTCAGTGATAGCAGCAGTTTTGGAGGGGTCAGCTTTAAAACCTTTACTTGTGAAGATATGACCAACGTAGCATACTGGGTCAAGCTGAAACTTGCATTTCTGCGATTTGAGTTTGAGGTTGGGCTTCACGGTGGTAGAGGGGTTAGTGCGTCTGCCTCACAATACGAAGGTCCTGCAGTCCTGGGTTCAATCCCAAACTCGGGATGTTTCTGTGTGGAGTTTGCATGTTCTCCCCGTGAATGCGTGGGTTCCCTCCGGGTGCTCCGGCTTCCTCCCACTTCCAAAGACATGCACCTGGGGATAGGTTGATTGGCAACACTAATTTGGCCCTAGTGTGTGAATGTGAGTGTGAATGTTGTCTGTCTATCTGTGTTGGCCCTGCAATGAGGTGGCGACTTGTCCAGGGTGTACCCCGCCTACCGCCCGAATGCAGCTGAGATAGGCGCCAGCGCCCCCGCGACCCCAAAAAGGAATAAGCGGTAGAACATGGATGGATGGATGGAGTTTGAGGTTTATTTCCTTCACACGTTCAAGCACTTTTTTTAGGTTGGCGTCATGCTCCGCTACATTACGGCCTCCGATGATGATGTCATCGACAATGACTGAGCATGGATATCCAGCAAACAGCTGATCCATTGTGCGCTGGAATACTTCGCTTGCAGAGTTAATTCCAAAAAGCATGCGAAGAAATCTGTAATTTTCAAAAGGAGTACTGAATGTGGTCTTTATTGAGGACTTCTTGTCCAGCCGGATCTGCCAGAATGATTTTTTTGCATCTAGCACTGAAAATACTGTCGCACTTGACCTTTGTGCTGCTAGCTCCTGCACACTTCTCATGGGGTTGTGGGGATGTTTTAGTGCTTCATTTAAATCTTTGGGGTCGATGCACAATCTGATTTCTGATTTGCCTTTCTTGTGTGCAGCGACCATGGATGACACCCAATCTGTTGGTTCGGTGACTGAAGTAATAACGCCTATGCGTTGCATGCGTTCAAGTTCGGCTTTCACACAATCTTGCATTGCTAAGGGGATGCGGTGGGCCGGCCAAATAACAGGCAGCACATTGGGGTCCACTGTCATTGTGTAAACAACTGGTAGTTCTCCGAGCTCTTCACTGAAAATGTCTTCGTATTGTGTGAGGATCCGTGCGCTGAACTCCCCAGTGTTCTCTGTGGTGACATGATGCACATGGGGATTCAACTCGACTAGCCCCATACGCAGGCATGCAACAGTGATGTCACATTTTTATCCACTATGAAAAATGTCAATAAGTGGCGTTGTCCCTTTAAAAAGCATGTCAGTGTAGCTTCACCTTGTGTCTCGATTTTGGCTCCTCCGTAAGCAACCAAATGTGTGCTTTTTGTGTTGTTTGGCAAGTTTCACGCCGCTGTTTATTCTATTGAAAGTCGTCAGTGACATTACATTGCATTTAGCACCTGTATCCACTTTCATTTCGGTTGGCATGTAATTTATGCACACTGTGACAAATCCTTCATTTTGGTCTCTTTTTTGTAGATGTACAGAGTCAACGCAATTTTCAATTTCCAAGCCATCCACATAGAACGTGTCATTTTCCCTTTGGCTGTGTTGTTACATCATGCACAGACTGTCCATAGCGTTTGTTTGTGGTAAACTTGGACTGACTCTGTGGCTTTGACTTGCAGCATTTTTTGTAGTGATTTCTTTTTTTTGCAATTGTGATATTGTTGTCCAAAAGCTGGTAACATTTCCCTTTTTGCTGTGTGACTCCCTCCACAATTGTTACACTTCGTGATAGTCTGGGAAATATTCTGGAATTTGCCTTACTGAAACGCACTACTACCCACCACACAGTCTGATAGTTTATACATCAATGATGAAATATTAACATTGCAACACATGCCAATACGGCCTTTTTAGTTTACTAAATTGCAATTTTAAATTTCCCGGGATTTTTTTTTAAAAACATTGCGTGATGATGACGTGTACGCGTGACGTCACAGACTGTTATGAACATGAGCGCTGCACACACACAGCTAAAGGTCGTCTGCTTTAACGGCATAATTACACAGTCTTTTGGAGTTCTGTGTTGCTGATTCTTTTGCAATTTGTTCAATTAATATTGGATAATTCAAAGTAGAAAGACGGAGTTTGGAAGCTTTAGCCTTTAGCCACACAAAAACACGGGGATTCCTTGTTTAAATTTCACGGAGGTGAAACTTTACTATGGATCAGAGCGGACATGGATCCCAACCGAATGTCAACCAGCAGGTTTCGGTGAGAAAACTGTGGCTAAAAAGTCGCTTCTTACCGGATATCAGCTGAGCTTGCGCCTCCCGTACAGCTACCGTCGACTTCCCCGAGACACTGCGCGTCAACACCAGGCTTTGGACGTACACTTCCGACTAACTGGTACTGTTAACTCACTAAAACACTAGCAACACAATAGAAAGATAAGGGATTTCCCAGAATTATCCTTGTAAATGTCTCTAAAAACATATGAATCCGTCTCAATGCAACGCGATTGCAATCGTGTTTTTTTTTTTAAACTTTTTTTTTCTTTTTTTTTTCTAGTCCGTCGCTTTCAATATCCTCAAACACGAATCTTTCATCCTCACTCAAATTAATGGTGAAATTGTCGTTTTTTCGGTCCGAATAGCTGTTTTTGTTGGAGGCTTCCATTAAAATCAATGTGAATATCTGAGGAGCCATCAACATGTGACGTCATCGTCTGCGACTTCCGGTAGAGGCAGAGCTTTTCTCCACTTGCGAACTTTATCGTGGATGTTCTCTACTAAATCCTTTCAGCAAAAATATGGCAATATAGAATGGACCTGCTATCCCCGTTTAAATAAGAACATTTCATTTCAGTAGGCCTTTAATCTCATCAACATTAGTAGCTTGTGTAGCCAATGTTTTGATATTTTCCTCTGTCATTTCGTGAATTCGGCAGATTGAGATCGCCTTGGCAAGAGTCAATTCACTGTCCCTCAGTAATGTCTTTCTCAAAGAGTCGTTTGTGATGCCATACACAATTTTGTCACATAGGAATCCGTCAGTTAGATCTCCAAAATGACATGTTTCAGCTTTAATCTTCAAATCACTGATGAATGATTCCATGCTTTCCCCATGCTTTTGAATTCTCAAATGGAACTTGTGCCTTTCAATTGTTTTGTTTGTTTGCGGATTGCACATTTCTCTGAACTTCCTCTTCAGATCTTCCCGCGACTCCGCAGGTGCGAGAATGGCACCGCCCGTGTCGGCGTCACGCACCTCTGCCGCGTACACATACGAGCACTCCCTCTCAATCGCTTCTGGACCAGCGAGGTTTAATAGGATGCATGCAGGGGTCTTCGTGAGTTCGTCTGAGTGAGCAGCAGCAATGAAAATGTCATATTCTTGCTCAAAAATGCCCCAGTTCTCCGCGACATCTGGATGACGAAACCCGTCCGCCATTAGTACAAAAAGTACTCACAGGCGAGAAGCTTGTCCACTACTCTGACACCCTGTTGTTGTTTGAGGTTACCTGTAGGAAGAACCAGGCTGAGCTGCATGAATAACTTGATTTTAATTACAAACCCTGTTTCCATATGAGTTGGGAAATTGTGTTAGATGTAAATATAAACGGAATACAATGATTTGCAAATAATTTTCAACACATATTCAGTTTAATATGCTACAAAGACAACATATTTGATGTTCAAACTGATCAACATTTTTTTTTTGCAAATAAACATTAACTTTGGAATTTGATGCCAGCAACACGTGACAAAGAAGTTGTGAAAGGTGGCAATAAATACTGATAAAGTTGAATAATGCTCATCAAACACTTATTTGGAACATCACACAGGTGTGGAGGCTAATTCGGAACAGGTGGGTGTCATGATTGGGTATACAAGCAGCTTCCATGAAACGCTAAGTAATTCACAAACAAGAATGGGGCGAGGGTCCCCACTTTGTAAGCAAATAGTCCAACAGTTTTAGAACAACATTTCTCAACGAGCTATTGCAAGGAATTTAGGGATTTTACCCTCTGCGGTCCGTAAAATCATCAAAAGGTTCAGAGAATCTTGAGAAATCACTGCACTTAAGTGATGATATTACGGACCTTTGATCCCTCAGGCGGTACTGCATCAAAAAGCAACATCAGTGTGTAAAGGATATCACCACATGGGCTCAGGAACACTTAATAAAACCACTGTCAGTAACTACAGTTGCTTGCTACATCTGTAAAGGCTAGTTAAAACCATACTTTGCAACACCCAGGAACGCCGCCGGCTTCGCTGGGCCCGAGATCATCTAAAATGGACTGAAGCACAGTGGAAAATTGTTCTGTGGTCTGAAGAGTCCAGATTTCAAATTATATTTGGAAACTGTGGACGTGGTGTCCTCCGGAACAAAGAGGACAGTAACCGTCCGGATTGTTATAGGCGCAAAGTTCAAAAGCCAGCATCTGTGATGGTGAGGGGGTGTATTAGTGCTCAAGGCATGGGTAACCTGTGAAGGCACCATTGATGCTGAATGGTCCATACAGGTTTTGGAGCAACATATGATAAATAAATAAATGGGTTGTACTTGTATAGCGCTTTTCTACCTTCAAGGTACTCAAAGCGCTTTGACACTACTTCCACATTTACCCATTCACACACACATTCACACACTGATGGAGGGAGCTGCCATGCAAGGCGCTAACCAGCACCCATCAGGAGCAAGGGTGAAGTGTCTTGCTCAGGACACAACGGACGTGACGAGATTGGTACTAGGTGGGGCTTGAACCAGGGACCCTCGGGTTGCGCACGGCTACTCTCCCTCTGCGCCACGCCGTCCCCTTTGCCTGGATGATGTCATCCAAGCAACGTTATCATCGATGGCCTTGCTTATTTCAGCAAAACAATGCCAAGCCACGTGTTACAACAGCGTGGCTTTGTAGTAAAAGAGTGCGGGTACTTTCCTGGCCCGCCTGCAGTCCAGACATGTCTACCATCGAAAAAGTGTGGCGCATTATGAAGCGTATAATACGACAACAAGACCCCGGACAGTTGAACAACTTAAGCTGTAAATCAAGCAAGAATGGAAAAGAATTCCACTTTCAAAGCTTCAACAATTTGTTTCCTCAGTTCCCAAACGTTTATTGAGTGTTGTTAAAAGAAAATGTGATGTAACGCAGTGGTTAACATGCCCTTTCCCAACTACTTTGGCATGTCTTGCAGCCGTGAAATTTTAAGTTATTATTTGCAAAAAAAAATAAAGTTTATGAGTTTGAACACGAAATATCTTTTCTTTGTAGTGCATTCAATTGAATATGGGTTGAAAAAGATTTGCAAATCATTGTATTCCGTTTATATTTACATCTAACACAATTTCCCAACTCATATGGAAACGGGACAGCAATCGTATGTTTGTACATACGCACTGCATGAGAGGGTGGTAGTTACTGATTCCCCGATGTGCACGCCCTGGTGGTTTGTTCGAAAATTACAACAACAAAGCAGTCATTTTACCAAATGATCTACAGTGACCTTTATACCGAAAAGTATAGAAACAATTTTAGTACCGGTACCAGAATATTGGTATCGTTACAACACTACCTCCAATTGTTATCTATTTAATGTTTTTTTTCCTGCTCTGCTCTTTTCAAAGCACGAGGCCAAGATCTGCTCGCTCAGCGAGTACACACACAACATGGAGAGGAAGAGGAGACAGTTGGAGGAAAGCTACGACTCTCTGGCAGACCAGCTGGACAAAGTCCGAGTTGGAGGTAGAGCAATATGTAAATATGGCGTGGATGATTATTACATCTGTGCTGGGGATAAAAACATCCTGAGGTGACAACATAACATGTCAATACCTGAATTGACTGTTTATCCTTTATCTGGAAAAAAACGATCGTAAGAAGTTATGTCAGCCAGAGTCACGCAAAGTTCGCACCATTTTGCTAATTTTATAGGACAATTTGAGAAAAATTACTTAATTTGATCCAATGGAAGGATATTGTAAAACATTTTGAAAAACTATACTTTTGAAACATTGAATATTCCTGTATAGAAAAAATTAAATGAGTAATTTTTATGTATGCATAACTTCTTACAGCTGCTGAAATATATATTCAACTCATAAAAAATGCATTTAAATTCAAAATTCAACCAGTTAATGCAAAAAAGAAGGGCTGAACTGTACTATAAGATGGACAAAATATGTATATTATTAACTTTTTAAAACAAGTTACAGGTTGCAAAAGCTCCCCTTGGCTGCTGATGTATGATGTATATGCACAGCGTGTAAACGCAGAGATGGCCTAAAAAATTACACACACGCATATACATATATATATATATATATATATATATATATATATATATATATATATATATATATATGTGTGTGTGTGTGTGCGTGTGTGTGTGTATGTGTATGTATATCCGTTTGTATATATAGTCACGATCAAAAGTAAACATACACTTGTAAAGAACAATAATGTCATGGCCCTCTTTAGTTTCCAATCACTTCTACAACTCTTATTTTTTTGCGATATAGTGATTGGAGCACATATTTATTTGTTGGTCACGGAAATATCACATGGACAAATGTAAGACCTTCTGGACGAAAGTTCTGTGGTCAGATGAAACAAAAATGTTGCTGTTTGGCCACAATACCCAGCAATATGTTTGGAGGAGAAAAGGTGAGGCTTTTAATACCAGGACCAAGTATGGTGGTAGTAGTATTATGCTTTGGGCCTGTTTTGCTGCCAATGGAACTGGTGCTTTAAATGGGACGATGAAAAAGGAAGATTACCTCCAAATTCTTCAGGACAAGCTAAAATCATCAGCTCGGAGGTTGGGTCTTGGGCGCAGTTGGGTGTTCCAACAGGACAATGACACCCAACATACCTCAAAAGTGGTAAAGGGACGATGAAAAAGGAAGATTACCTCCAAATTCTTCAGGACAAGCTAAAATCATCAGCTCGGAGGTTGGGTCTTGGGCGCAGTTGGGTGTTCCAACAGGACAATGACACCCAACACACCTCAAAAGTGGTAAAGGAATGGCTAAATCAGGCTAGAATGAAGGTTTTAGAATGGCCTTCCCAAAGTTCTGACTTAAACGTGTTGGACAATGCTGAAGAAACGAGTCCATATCAGAAAAAACAACATATTTAGCTGAACTGCACCAATTTCAAAAATTCAAGCAGAAGCTTGTGGGTGGCTTCCAAAATCCCCTTATTGTAAGCAAATATTAACATTGCTGTATGTATACTTTTGACCCAGCAGATTTGCTCACATTTTCAGTAGACCCATAATAAATTCCTAAAAGAAGCAAACTTCATGAATGTTTTTTTGTAACCAACATTTTTTTTTCTATTTTCCTGAAGTAATTCTCCTGAAGGAATCAAGAGTATACTATCTATCTATCTAACACAGGGGTCTCAGACACGCGGCCCGTGGGCCAAATGCGGCCCGCGAGACGTTATTTTGCGGCCCCCACCTTAATATGAAAGTTTAATGTTATTGCAGCGCTTGACAGCGTTGTGTGCGGAGCTGAAGGAATCTACCAATCACGGTGTGGTATGTGGCTCTCAAGGGCCAAACATTGACGTCACTTGCATGATGCTATCCCCCTTTTGCTCCAGACAGAGACGATTTTTGTTATTTCGGTCCAAAATGGCTCTTTCAATGTTCTGGGTTGCTTACCCCTGCGTTAGTGGAAAAGCGGCAAATGAGTGAAAGTGGCAGAGACGTTGCCATGGAGATGAGGGCTTCTAACATGGCTGGCTACAGTCACACCGCGACACCTGTCCGTCAGTAATACCGTCAGTAATGACAGTCCCCCGATAACCTGGACCAATTGTTTTTTTTTTAATTTAATTTGGATTGCCTCACATTTCTAAATCCTCATTTTGTTCATTTATATTTTGATTTTATTTTGTGTTTAAAATAAAAATAAAGACATTTAAAAATATTTTTTTTAAGAAATATTTTCTTGCGGCCCAGCCTCACCCAGACTCTGCATCCAGTGGCCCCCAGGTAAATTGAGTTTAAGACCCCTGATCTAACAAGTATGTGCTCCAATCACTTCATCACAAAAAAATAAGGGTTGTAGAAATGATTGGAAACTCAAGCCAGCCATGACATTATGTTCTTTACAAGTGTATGTACACTTTTGATCACGACTGTATGCGTTTGTGTGTGTGTGTGTGTGTGTGTGTGTGTGTGTGTGCGCGTGTGTGTGTGTGTGTGTGTGCGTGCATGCTTGCGTGCGTGCGTGTGTGTTGTGTGTGTGGATATGTATAAACGTAAAACAACATTTACAAATTATGTTTTTGTATTAGGTTAACACGTTTTAATTTTTTTTCTATTTGAGTCTTGAAAATTATGTATAGTATTTGATTCAGAACAAATAACTGCAATCAGTACTCATTTTTTTAAGCACCCTTACTGTACCATACAATTTAAAATAAATGAATGACTGTGTGTGTGTTGGCCCTGTCATGAAGTGGCTGGACAGGCTTCAGCGACCCTGAGAGGGACGAGCGGTAAAACAATGAATGGATGCAAAAAAAAAATACCCCTTCACTTTATTTATTTATTTTTTATTATGATCAAATACAGTTTGTACATTAAATGAAAATATAGTGCAATTAGAATACAGTATAATATGTTTTAATAAAATGAGAATATAATACAACATCAAAATGTAGCTTTAATCTGTTAGCACAGTTTAAGTTTTTTTTCTTTTTTTCTACTATTTGTGTTATTTGGGCCTGAGTCATATACCTGCCCGTTTTAATGAGATCAAATACAGGAAAATGTCACAAAAAAACCTGCCACAAAAACCATAAACTACAACAAATACTATCTTAATAGACTTTGCAGGTGTACCTAATTAATTGACAATATAATGCAATTAGAATACAGTTTAATACGATATAATACAAATAGAATATGATACAACATCAAAATGTAGTTATAATCTGTTTTTTTTCTACTATTTATGTCATTTGCTGTCTAAAATATAGCTAGGATATGAGTTATTTGGAACTTAATCACACACCTGCCCAATTTAATGAGATCAAATATAGGAAAATGTCACAAAAAATCTGCCACTAAAACAAATATTGAAATGCTGTCTTATTAGACTTTGCAGGTGTACCCAATTAAATGAAAATATGATGCAATTAGAATGCGATATAATATAATTTAATAACATGAGAATATTATACAACATCCAAATTTTGCTAAAATTTGTTAGCACAGTTTAAGTTTTTTTTTCTATTATTTGTGACATTTGCGTCTAAAATGTAGCCAGGGTATGAGTTATTTGGGCCTTAATCATACACCTGCCCATTTTAGTGAGATCAAATACAGGAAAATGTCACAAAAAATCTGCCACAAAAACCATAAACTAAAACAAATACTATCTTATTAGACTTTGCAGGTGTACCTAATTAATTGACAAAATAATGCAATTAGTATACAGTTGAATATGATTTAATACAAATAGAATCTGATACAACATCAAAATGTAGCTATAATCAGTTTTTTTTTCCTACTATTTGTGCCATTTGCCGTCTAAAAATGTAGCCAGGATATGAGTTTTTGGGCCTGAATCATACACCTGCCCAATTTAATGAGATCAAATACAGGAAAATGTCACAAATAATCTGCCACAAAAAACATAAACTAAAACAAACATTGAAATACTTTCTTATTAGACTTATTAGACAGATAAGTTGCATTAAGATGCATGAGCGATGGCCCCCATTAACATGCATCTTAGTGGCTGCAGAAACAGGTTGTGCTTGAAAATACACATTTACCCTCCTAGGAGAGGGATGATGTCATCCATATCCGTCAAGAAGAAGACTAAATGTGAGGTTAATAAATAAGTAAAAGCACAAAGAGTGCAAGTAAATCTAGTTCAAGTCGGCAGCTTTTTAAAGAATAGTTTAAAGCACAAAGTGTTACATCCGTACTCACAAAGCGATTAGATGAACAAAATTTCACGACAAAATCATTGGAAAAAAAATGTAAAGAAAACTGTCAGAACGAGAGGAAGCCAGTTCATGCTTACCAACGTTTCACTACAGTGGAGTTTTTATTTTTATTTTTTTTATTTTACGGGGAGGAAACAAAGCTTTAAACAACTGAACAGGACTGGATCAATTCATGAATAGTTCCCGTTCACAGGCCATGTGAGAAGTATTGACAGTAACATGCCTGAGGCCATGAGAAAACCACACAAAGCCAGCTGTGGAATTTAGGTCAGGTCAGTCAATATGTGCTTCATTCCTAAACCAGCCTGCAGTAATATGGCTCAAAGGCACATGCTTCATGTTAATAAAATTAGATTAGATTAGATTAGATCAGATAGTACTTTATTTATTCCGTCAGGAGAGTTCCTTCAGGAAAATTAAAATTTTCAGCACAATCCCATTCAAGATCAGACAAACATTACAGGGAGACAGAACAGGATGGCTGAGGGGTCTGCCGGCTTCTGGCGCCCCTTACAAAAAAGGTGAGATACAGGTAAACAAGGGGGGGGGGGGGGGGGGGATTAAAATAAAATAAAAAAAATCGGTCTAAGCCTGGGCCCTGGAGAGGGGGTCCAGACTGAGGCCAAGGAAAAAAAAAACAACTCATAGCCATAGTACACATCCCTCTTACAAGTGTTCAAGAGGGAAACATCAAACATCAAAGAACACAAAGGACATTAAAGACATTAAAGCAGCAGATACAACCAGCCACTTCTAAATACAGCTATGAATAAAAAGTAAAGGAAACATATACACTGTGGTGGCCTCTGCGGTGTTCCACGCCATCGTCCGCTTGGGTGGAGGGAGCATGGCCAGAGACAGGAGCAGACCCAACAAAGCAACCAAGAGAGCCGACTCCACTTTAGGCCGCCAACCAACTGTCGGCCAGTGTCCAGTCCGCATGGATGAGCGAGGATACGTCCAAGGAGACTGAGGTGTCCGACACCTGCTCACCCAGCCAAGACACCGCGAAGCCTCTCCGTTCCGGCACTCAGGGCTAGCTCCGCAGTCTTGTCCCCTCATCCGCATCTCCTCCAGTCCCTCCAAACCGACTCCGGTGTGGCAGAGACCCAGCAGCTGGTCTCCATGGCCAAACGGCTCCCGGGAGGCAGATCCAAAAGTCCACTAAAAAGCACCGCAGAGGTCACGAAAGTGCCACCCCTTGTCACACAGTTCCAAAGGGCCCCGGACAAAAAGGCAAAAAAATATAACAACACATGAAAACAAGAGGAAAACACAAAAGGATGACACAAGAGCACAGAGTTCCTGCCAACAGCAGCCACTACAGCAGCGCCATTTTGGAAAAAAAAAAAAAAAGGACCAGCCGTGGTAACAAATGGCATTTAATTGTGCTATTTTGCATAGTTTTTCAAATCTTCACATGTCCTTTAACTCAAGTATGCTTACTTTCAAGTACCCTATATTGCCAAAAGTATTTGGCCACCTGCCTTGACTCACATATGAACTTGAAGTGCCATCCCATTCCTAACCCATAGGGTTCAATATGATGTGGGTCCGCCTTTTGCAGCTATTACAGCTTCAACTCTTCTAGGACGGCTGTCCACAAGGTGGCAGAGTGTGTTTTTAGGAATTTTCATTGGTGAGGTCACACACTGATGTTGGTGGAGAAGGCCTGGCTCTCACTCTCCGTTCTAGTTCATCCCAAAGGTTTTCTATCGGGTTCAAGTCAGGACTCTGTGCAGGCCAGTCAAGTTCATCCACACCAGACTCTGTCATCCATGTGTTTATGGACCTTGCTTTGTGCACTGGTGCACAGTCATGTTGGAAGAGGAAGAGGCCCGCTCCAGGAGTTAGGCTTAACCCCTTAGTTTTTCAGGCATTCTTTACTCACAATTTAAGTGGGGGATGAGTCAAAAACTAGTCCAGATACTTTTGACATACCATATTGCCAAAAGTACTTGGCCACCTGCCTTGACTCACATATGAACTTGAAGTGCCATCCCATTCCTAACCCATAGGGTTCAATATGATGTGGGTCCACCTTTTGCAGCTATTACAGCTTCAACTCTTCTGGGAAGGCTGTCCACAATACTTTTTACTTCATTCCCTTTTTACTTCTGATTAGGGATGGGCAATATGGCCTAAAATGTATAATTTGATAAATATTGCAGCCTCCTGCGAAAAGGATGTATATCATGGCATATTTAATTGATGTGTAAAAGATAATAGAACGTGGGCTAATTGGAAGGTCACATGAAGTTTGGAGCTCTGTAGCAACTGACTGTGCAGAAAGTCTTTGCACTATGCGCTTCAGCATTCGCTGACCCCTCTCTGTCAGTTTACGTGGCCTACCACTTGGTGGCTGACTTGCTGTTGTTCCCAAACTCTTCACTTTTCTTATAATAAAGTTGACTCCGGAATATTTAGGAGCGAGGAAATTGCACAACTGGATTTGTTGCACAGGTGGCATCCTATGACATTTCCTCACAGGAAATCAATGAGAGTGGCCCATTCTTTCAGAAACGTTTGTAGAAACAGTCTCCATGCCTAAGTGCTTGATTTTATAAACATGTGGCCAAGGGATTAGGACACCTGATTCTCATCATTTGAATGGGTGGCCAAATTTTTGGGGGCAATTTAGTGTACAAACGTTTGTATATCTATCTATACTTCTATTAAAT
Source organism: Nerophis ophidion (assembly GCF_033978795.1). Lineage (NCBI taxonomy): Eukaryota > Metazoa > Chordata > Actinopteri > Syngnathiformes > Syngnathidae > Nerophis > Nerophis ophidion. Next base: position 53,885,084 of record NC_084612.1, on the reverse strand, counting down.
ATAATATATAACGCACTTATTATGTTGTTATTATGTTGTTTCACTGTTGAAATTGGTACACTTTTGATCACATTTACAATCATACAAAAACACATAAAATGTAATAATTGCTATTAAATAATTGTATAATTTCCTACTATTGGCTGTGACATAAATATTTGAGTTTATGCCCTTAAAGGTACTTTTTTTTAAATTTGTAATTTGTAAATGATAAGTAAAAAATGGGTTGTACTTGTATAGCGCTTTTCTACCTTCAAGGTAATCAAAGCGCTTTGACACTACTTTCACATTTACCCATTCACACACACATTAACACACTGATGGAGGAAGCTGCCATGCAAGTGTCTTGCTCAGGACAAAACGGACGTGACGAGGTTGGTACTATACATAATTTTCAAGACCGTCCCTGTATATATATATATATATATATATATATATATATATATATATATATATATATACATATATATATATATATATATATATATATATATATATATATATATATATGTATATATATATATATATATATATACATATATATACCTATATATACATATATATATATATATATATATATATACATATATATATATATATATATATATATATTATATATATATATAATATATAAACAATAACAAAAAAGTGACAAAACATGTTTTTGATGACACAAGATATTGACACAACCTAGTGCTTCTAAGATTAAGATTAAGATGAGTTTATTTCAAAGGGTCAATGGAAATTTTTAAAACACATGACTACAAATGGTTAAAAAAAACAAAAAACTGAATCAATTATGTAAAAAGGCAGTGGAATTACAATTCTAAAGAATGGGAGAAAGGTAAGAGAGTGAAAAAGAAAGAATACACACAATAAATATAGAATATGATACAACATTTAATTACAACATCAAAACATAACGTTTATTTCAGCATCAAAACAGGCTCATCATTTAGTGCTGGCAGCTGTAGGCGTTGATAAGCCACATTTTACATTTTTTTGTGAATGCCTTGTAAGTGGTGAGCAGTTTAACCTCCTCAGGTACTGACTTCCACACATTTTTGCCCTTTGCCCTTTGCCCACACCAACCCCACTTACTGAAAGTGCTCCTGCGCAGAGGAATATAACAGTCACCTCTGACAGAGCCTGGAGGGACACGCCCATGGCTGTTTCTTTGGCTGATGAACTCTGCCAGAGGATCTGGAGCCAATTCATGCAGAACTTTATAGCTCACTTTTAAGTCTGCTAATGTGTGAAGATTGTCCCACTTTAAAATACTGTATTTTTTTTTAGAATGGCACAGTGATGATAGTGTCTAGGTTTTTTATCCTTAACCTTAATTGCGTGTTTGTACAAAATCTCAAATGTTTTTGTTTTTGTTTGTTTTTTAACTCTGAGCAGACTGACACCAGCTGGTAAGGCAATAGTTGAAGTGGCTGAAAATCAGGGAACGCAAATACAATTTTGCAGCTTCAGTTGACATTTCATTTCAAATTGCACGGAAATTTTCCAGATTAAACTTGATTATTTTACACAATTTACAAATATAGGCTTTAAAGGAAAGCTCTGAATCTATTATTAAACTAAGATATTTATATTGGCTGACAATTTGTATTCTTTCTACATTAATATGTATGTCGGGGTCAGATGGTTTTTTTTTTTTGTTTTAGTTACATACATGTCTACAGTTTTAGAAAGGTTTAGCTGGAGACAGCACTCCTGCAAGCAAGTTGTAACATAGGAGATTCTTTTAGTGAGTTTAGCAGCAACAATGTCTTTGGTGTGACCATGAAGGAAGAAAAGTGTGTTGTCTGCACACATTAAGCATTCAGCTTCAGGACAAACAGTGGGCAAATCGTTAACATAGAGACAAAATAAAAGGGGGCCTAATATTGACCCCTGAGGAACTCCGGAGGTTAGCCTAAGAGAGTCTGATCTACAGTTGTTAACTGCTAAACTTTGTGTTCCATCACGCAGATATGATTCAAACCAGCTCACAGCATTTTTCAGAGAAGTTACATTTTGAGAGCTGGGTAAGAATAACAGAATGATTTACTGTATCAAATGCTTCTCTGAATTATTACTTTCTCAATTATTTTCCGCCATGCGCCCCCTCAGAAGAGGGAAATATTTTTGTGCGAACCTCCTGCCCCCACTCTCCACTGCATCTTTGTCTGTATATTCAAATAATATTACACTATAAGTGTGTTTTTTCAGTATGATTTTACTGGGACAACCATCCATCCATCCATCCATCCATTTTCTACTACTGCTTGTCCCTCTCGGGGTCGCCAAGGTGCTGGAGCCTATGAAGTGGACAGGTCACCCCCTCATCTCAGGACTGACAGATAGACAACATTCACTCACTAGGGACCATTTAGTGCTGCCAATTAAATTATCCCCAGGTGCATGTCTATGGAGGTGGGAGGGGCCTATCCCCAGGTGCATGTCTTTGGAGGTGGGAGGGGCCTATCCCCAGGTGCATGTCTTTGGAGGTGGGAGGAAGCCGGAGTACCCGGAGGGAACACGCGCAGTAACGGGGAGAACATGCAAACTCCTGTTATAATCACTTAATCATTTTATTGGTGTCACTACCTGTTGGCTCAACTTGTATTAGAACAGAACCCACTAAACTGGTACAACACATGTAATGTCACTCCTTCCATTTTCTTCACCGCTTACCCTCGTTAAGGTGTGGACTATGGGTGAGAGACGGTGTACATGCATAATGTGTATGTAAATAAGTACAATGAGGGGAATTGTAATACTGTGACTTTGAAAATGCCATCTTTTTTGTGAATTAAAAATAAATTATATATATATATATATATATATATATATATATATATATATATATATATATATATATATATACCAGCAAATATTTCCAACACTTGTAATTTACGGCGAAGCTCTGAGTTGTATCAACCAACAAAGCATATTGTGTGTTTGTTGCAGAGACCTTTTCACAGTTGGCCAGGAGGGAGGATCACTCAGTCCAGGAACCCTGTGACATCCAGGTAACCATGGCAACAAGTGAACATAACCCATACATTGGCCATCTTTTACATCAGCTACTGCAGTGTCTGCGCTAGTTTGTTACTCTGACTACTGTTTTTTTTTTTTATATACTGTATATAATGACCTGATCGGCCGTCATCACTGATGAAAAGTGGCCTAGAAACCAAATTACATTTATTTTCAATATTAAAAAATAATCATTATACCCAAGAAGTAAACCAGACATTGTTTACAAATCCTATGCCACGAAGAAAAAACTTTTACGATTTATCAACCAAAAACCTATTTGACATTTTTTTTTCAATAGATTCATATTTATAACATGGATGCATACAACATGATGTATCACACATGCATGCAAACAACATGATGCATCACACATGCATGCATACAAAATGATACACCACACATGCATGCATACAACATGATGCATCACACATGCATGCATACACCATGATGCATCACACATGCATGCATACACCATGATGCATCACACATGCATGCATACAACATGATGCATCACACATGCATGCATACAACATGATGCATCACACATGCATTCATACAACATGATACATCACACATGCATGCATGCAACATGATGCATCCCACATGCATGCATACACCATGATGCATCCCACATGCATGCATACAACATGACACATCACACATGCATGCATACACCATGATGCATCACACATGCATGCATACACCATGATGCATCACACATGCATGCATACAACATGATGCATCACACATGCATGCATACAACATGATGCATCACACATGCATTCATACAACATGATACATCACACATGCATGCATGCAACATGATGCATCCCACATGCATGCATACACCATGATGCATCCCACATGCATGCATACAACATGACACATCCCACATGCATGCATACAACATGACACATCACACAAGCATGCATACAACATGATACATCAACATTTCCAGTTTTTCTATTCAACATGTTCGAAAAGGAGTAGGGAGAAGCAGAGCTTATTTATTCCTACCTTTTTTCCTTTACAAAACAGTTGCTAAAACTTGTGTACACTTCCTGTTCTCAATGTATGCAAAATATACTACATAAGTAATAACATTAAATAAATAATAATTGGTAAAGTAAGTTGTATTTCATATGCTGAGATGAGTAATATTATCTTGAAAATGAATGTTTATCATGGTTCTTTGTACTTTCTAATCACTTTAAGTGCGAAAAGTTTCTTGAAGTGGATCATAATAGTACATTGTTTAATTTCTTTGCTTAATCCATTCCATCATTTAATTCCACTTACTGATTTACTGAAGGTTTTAAGTGTTGTACACGCATACAAATGTTAAAAATTACCTTTTTCTCTAAGATTATATTTCTCCTCTTTTGTTGAGAATAATTGTTGTATATTCTTGGCTAGCAGGTTCTCGTTTGCTTTGTGTATTATTTTAGCTGTTTGCAAATTCACTATGTCGTGGAATTTCAGTATTTATGATTCAATAAATAAACATTGTGTATGTTCTCTATATCCAACATTATGTATTATTATAAATGATCTTTTTTGTAACACAGTTAATGAATGAAGTGTACTTTTGTAGTTATTTCCCATATTTCTACACAATAGGTCAGATATGTAACACTAATGAGCAGTAGAGAATACGATGTGATTTTTGGTCAAGAACATGTTTTGCTTTTTTCCATTATTGTCGTATTTCTTAATACTTTATGTTTTTACAGTACTTCATTTACAAAACTGATACTATACTTGTTACCATTACTGCCAATATTTGTATTGATTAGTTTTGAACTACTACAGTCTGCTAGTGTGTATTTTTTTGTTTTATCATTATTGTGATGTTTATGCTACATCTCTCTCATAAAACAGTGGAAAAAAAACCCACCTGTGTGTACAGTACACACTTTTGTAATTTTTGCGATGGGTTCCCTTTTTTGTGGCTGAAAGGGGAACTTCACTTTTTGGGGATTTGTACCTTTTGTTCACAATCCTTATGAGGGACAAGAACACGTCTGTTATTTAACAATTTAGATGATAAAAAAACACTTGGAAGATGTGGCTAATGGGAGTCACTGTTGTAGCCTTCAAAGTATCTAACACGACTTCACAGCCCTTCATCAGCGTTTTATATACACACTGCAAGTCTATTGTATAATGTAGTAACAGACACCTTCATAACAATATATACAATATTTACGGTATTTTGGCAATTTAAGGCACAGCTGGAACTAATTTCTCTGCGCAATGATTTCCGTTTCCATAGCAGCGCACATCTGACTTCTGGCATCAAGTGTGGTCCTACTTCCAGATACAAAGTTGTGTGTTCTAATCATGGCAGACTTAATAACAGACAACCAAGACCACTATTTGTCGACAGATAAGAGTTAACAACCTTATCTTTTTGAAGCTAAACATACGGAAGGTGAACGATTGCTTCGAGGCGCGAACATGAAGGAAAAGGTAGACGTTGGAGCAGATGGAAGGGGATCGAAGTTTGCAAAATGTGGAAATTGAAGACAAGCTACACTATATTCCACTTGCCTTGACTCACATATGAACTTGAAATGCCATCTCATTCTTAACCCATTAGGGTTCAATATGAAGTGGGTCCACCTTTTGCAGCTATTACAGCTTCAACTCTTCTAGGAAGGCTGTCCACGAGGTTGCCGAGTGTGTTTATAGCAATTTTCCACCATTCTTCCAAAAGCGCATTGGTGAAGTCACACACTGAAGGCCTGGCTCTCAGTCTCCGTTCTAATTCATCCCAAAGGTGTTCTATCGGGTTCAGGTCAGGACTCTGTGCAGGCCAGTCAAGGTCATCCACACCTGACTCTCTCATCCATGTTCTTATGGACCTTGCTTCGTGCACTGGTGCATAGTCATGTTGGAAAAGCAAGGTTGGGAGCATGGAATTGTCCAAAATGTTTTGTTATCCTGGAGCACTCAAAGTTTCTTTCACTGGAACTAAGGCGCCAATCCCAACTCCTGAAAAACAACCCCACACCATAATTCCTCCACCACAATGCAGTTTGAAATGTAGCGTTCTTCTGGCAACCTTAAAGTTCCTTTCACTGGAACTAAGAGCCCAACCCCACAACGTGATTCCTCCTCCACCAAATGTCACACTCGGCACAATGCAGTCCAAAATGTAGCGTGTTTCTGGCAACCCCCAAACCCAGACTGGTCCATCTGATTGCCAGATGGAAAAGTGTGGTTCATCACTTCAGAGAAGGCGTCTCCACTGCTCTAGACTCTTTACACCATTGTCTCCCACACTTTGCATTGGACTTGGTGTTGTACTCCATGAAGCTCTCTGCGTACTCTACGTGGGCTAATTGGAAGGTCACATGCAGTTTGGAGCTCTGTAGCAACTGACTGTGCAGAAAGTCTTTGCACTATGCAGACTTTCTGCAGTCAGTTGCTACAGAGCACCAAACTTCATGTGACCTTCCAATTAGCCCACGTACGGTACGCAAAGAGCTTTATGGAATAGGTTTCCATGGCCGAACAGCTACATCCAAGCTATACATCACCAAGTCCAAAGCAAAGTGTGGGATGCAGTTGTGTGAAGTGGAACTGTCATAGCATGCCACCTGTGCAACAAATCCAGTCATGAAATTTCTGATGGACAAGTCTGGGTTTAGAGGTGGCCAGGAGAACGCTACATTTTGGACTACATTGTGCCGATTCTGAAATTTAGTGGCGGAGAAATTATGGTGTGGAGTTGTTTTTTCAGGAGTTGGGCTTTGCCCCTCAGATTCAGTGAAATGAACTTTGAATGCTCCCGGATACCAAAACATTTTGGACACTTCCATGCTCCCAAGCTTGTGGGAACAGTTTGGAAAGGGTCACTACCTTTTCCAGCATGACTGTGCACCAGTGCACAAACCAAGGTCCATGAAGACAGGGCTGACAGAGTCTGGTGTGGATGAACTTGACTGGCCTGCACAGAGTCCTGACTTGAACCCGATCAAACACCTTTGGGATGAACTAGAATGGAGAGTGAGAGCCAGGCCTTCTCCACCAACATCAGTGTGTGACCTCACCAATGCGCTTTTGGAAGAAGGGGTGGAACATTGCTATAAACACACTCTGCAACCTTGTGGACAGTCTTCCCAGAAGAGTTGAAGCTGTATTAGCTGCAAAAGGTGGACCTACTATTGAACCCTATGGGTTAGGAATGGGATGGCACTTCAAGTTCATATGTGAGTCAAGGCACGTGGGCATATACTTTCAGCAATATAGTGTGTCTGCGATGGACAATCAAACGTAACTGTAGCTGCAATTTTTTGAAAAAGCTAACGCTATATTAAACATTTTAGGGTTTGACAATCACCAAAAAAAGTGTGCGTAATCTTGTTGAGACAATTTCATGAATTCTTCTTTGTGGTTTTGGAAAGCCTGCTTGTGGTCCAGCATTACATGACATGCTTGGAGGATTGTGGTGTGCCCATGAAATACTTTTTAGATGATTTGGAACAGGGCTGGTTAGCAAGCAGGGTAAACATCAGTTTTGACAAGGTATTATTTAAGTCCATATTGTGTGTGTGTTGTTCTTTATTGTTTGCTGGGATTGTTAACTCTTGTCTGGTTCTTCCTCAGAAGGTTCTGGAGCAGCAGATGGAGTTGCACCGCGCGGCGCACACCAAGCAGCTGGGCCGTCTACGCGACAAGATCAATGAGCAGCAGCGGCTCATCCACGACTTAACAGAGTCAGTACCTCATTGTCACTCCTATCCTTCTCGGAACTTTTCTTTAGGAAGTATAACTTTAACTGCAAAGGCACCTGTAATAGGCGAGCACATTTCACAACGTAACCATACTTGCTAACCCGCCCGATTTTCTCGGGAGACTCACGAATTTCAGTGTCCCTCTCGAAAAATCTCTCGAGGCAACTATTGTCCTGAATTTTTCCCGATTTCCACCCGGACAACAATATTGGATGCATGCCTTAAAGGCACTGCCTTCAGCGTCCTCTACAACCTGTCGTCACCTTCCCTTTTCTCCATACGAACAGTGTGTCAGCCCCATCACATAATAAATGCGGCTTTTAAACACAAAGTGAATGCAAAGCATATTTGGTCAACAGCCATACAGGTCACACTGAGGGTGGCCGTATAAACAACTTTAACACTGTTACAAATATGCGGCACACTGTGAAACCACACCAAACAAGAATGACAAACACATTTTGAGAGAACATCCGCACCGTAACACAACAGAACAAATACCCAGAAACCCTTGCAGCACTAACTTTTCCGGGACGCTACAATATACACTCCCAGCTGCTACCAAACCCAGCCCTCCTAACCCCGACCCACCCAAACCCGCCCACCTCAACCCCAACGCCGCCCCCTTCTCCATCTCTCGAATTCGGAGGTCTCAAGGTTGGCAAGTATGAATGTAACTGTGTGAATGCTCCAAAGCGTTCATACAGTTAATATGCTTTTTCTACACCAAAATTCATTCATTTATTATTAGACTTCTTCTTCAACAGAATTTGGCACCAATACCTTCCACATTTTTCACCCGATTCAAAGCGTCCCAACTTCAAACTGTACAGCCTATTCAGGAATCGCCGGTTTTTCTTTGTCAAATTCCCAAAAATTCCCAGATTTCCCAGAATTCTAGGTTTTTTGGGACATTTTTCCCATTCAAAATGAATTGGCCATTTTTCAAACTTCCACCATTTCCACATTTTTCCACCAATTCAAACCCTTCCACTTTCAACACATTCCACCATTCTGGAAACTCAAACTTTACCATGAATTGATTAATGTGGACCCCGACTTAAACAAGTTGAAAAACTTGTTCAGGTTTTATCATTTAGTGGTCAATTGTACGGAATATGTACTGAACTGTGCAATCTACTAATAAAAGTTTCAATGAATCAATCAATCAATCAATCAATCAAACTTCCCCGTTTCCAAATTCAAAAAAATTTCCAGGATTTTCCAGAATTCCTAATTTTCCAAAGCCCTATTTCCACTGATTTTTGTGGCGAGTACTCCTCCAACATTTTTCAATCCACTTCAACTGTTCCACCGTCACAACTTTCCTCTTAATCAGGACAAAGAACAAAGTTGTTTTTTTGAACTGGAAACATTTCCGGTTTCCCAAAATTCCAGGAAATCCGTAATACCATTTCTCAATTCAACATGTTACTACTTAAAATTTCTTGATGAGTTTGAAATCGGAAAAATATCGTTATTCAATCGAAAATCGAATTGAATCAAAAAAATCGATTTATTATCGAACCGTGACCCCAAGAATCAATATTGACTCGAATCGTGGGACACCCAAAGATTCATAGCCCTATTGTTTACTGTGACTAATCTTTACCAAAATAATAATTGCAATAATATATGGAGTTTTCCCAAGTCCAAGGAAGCCTCCATGGCAGGGGTACCCACACTTTTACTGCAGACGAGCTACTTTTCAATGGACCAAGTGGAGGGGATCATTCATATACACTATATTGTTAAAAGTATTTTGCCGCCCATCCAAATAATGAGAATCAGGTGTCCTAATCAATCAATCAATCAATCAATGTTTACTTATATAGCCCTAAATCACTAGTGTCTCAAAGGGCTGCACAAACCACCACGACATCCTCGGTAGGAAAACTCACACCCAGTGGGACATTGGTGACAATAATGACCCAGTGGGACGTCGGTGACAATGATGACTATGAGAACCTTAGAGAGGAGGAAAGCAATGGATGTCGAGCGGGTCTAACATGATACTGTGAAAGTTCAATCCACAATGGATACAACACAGTCGCGAGAGTCCAGTCCAAAGAGGATCCAAGACACAGCAGCGAGAGTCCCGTTCACAGCGGAGCCAGCAGGAAACCATCCCAAGCGTAGGCGGACCAGCAGCGCAGAGATGTCCCCAGCCGATACACAGGCGAGCAGTACATGGCCACCGGATCGGACCGGACCCCCTCCACACGGGAGAGTGGGACATAGAAGAAAAAGAAAAGAAACGGCAGATCAACTGGTCTAAAAAGGGAGTCTATTTAAAGGCTAGAGTATACAAATGAGTTTTAAGGTGAGACTTAAATGGCCCAGTGTATAAAATCAAGCACTTAGGCTTGGAGACTGTTTCTACAAACATTTGTGAGAGAATGGGCCGCTCTCAGTGATTTCCATCATGGAACTGTCATAGGATGCCACCTGTGCAACAAATCCAGTCGTGAAATTTCCTCGCTCCTAAATATTCCAAAGTCAACTGTCAACTTTATTATAAGAAAGGTGAAGAGTTTGGGAACAACAGCAACTCAGCCACCAAGTGGTAGGCCGCATAAACCGACAGAGAGGGGTCAGTGGATGCTGAAGCGCATAGTGCAAAGACTTTCTGCACAGTCAGTTGAAACAGAGCTCCATACTTCATGTGACTTTCCAATTAGCCCACGTACAGTACGCAGAGAGCTTCATGGAATGGGTTTCCATGGTCGAGCAGTTGCATCTAAGCCATACATCACCAAGTCCAATGCAAACCGTGGGATGCAGTGGTGTAAAGCACGTCACCACTGGACTCTAGGGCAGTGGAGACACGTTGTCTGGACTGATGACTCACGCTTTTCCATCTGGCAATCTGATGGACCAGTCTGGGTTAGGAGCTTGCCAGGAGAACGGTACATTTCGGACTGTGAAATTTAATAGAGGCGGAATTATGGTGTGGGGTTGTTTTGGCCCCTTAGCTCCAGTGAAAGGAACTGTAAATGCTCCCGGATATCAAAACATTTTGGACAATTCCATGCTCCCAACCTTGCGGGAACAGTTTGGAGTTAGCCCTTTTCTCTTCCAACATGACTGTGCACTAGTGCATAAAGCACGGTCTATAAAGACATGGATGACAGAGTCTGGTGTGGATTAACTGGACTGGCCTGCACAGAGTCGTGACCTGAACCCGATAGAACAGCTTTGGGATGAATTAGAACAGAGACTGAGAGCCAGGCCTTCCCCACCAACATCAGTGTGTGACCTCACCAATGTGCTTTTAGAAGAATGGTGAAAAATTCCTATAAACACACTCCGCAACCTTGTGGACAGCCTTCCCTGAAGAGTTGAAGCTGTATTAGCTGCAAAAGGCGGACCCACATCATATTGAACCCTATGGGTTAGGAATGGGATGGCACTTCAAGTTCATATGTGAGTCAAGGCAGGTGGCCAAATACTTGTGGCAATATAGTGTATATCATTTATATTGATTTACTTATGAAAGAGAAGTTAACAAGTGAAAGGTGTTCAATGATAATCCACAATGTTTAACACATTCCTTTCTTTCATGAAGACAAGAATATAAGTTGGTGTGATTGTGATGACTTGCATTGATTGGAATCAGAGAGTAATGATGATAACCTCCACATTTTCAAATGGAGGAGAAAAAAAGTCCTCCTTTCTGTCCAATACCACGAGTGCTTGACTTTTGTTTCTCCAGCCTCCATACTCTTTTTTTCATACACTTTGCAAGAAATACACTAGCTTTCTGAGACTCTTATTTTGTTAGCGCAGACAGGGTAAAGCAGGGCTTTTATTGTGAAGACATGAACTGTGCAATCAGTCTTTCGGGTTTTGACAGCAGGGGTTTGTTGAAATAATAAGTGTTTCTGGCCTTCCTGTAGGTCATTTATTTTTTTCTTATTAATGATCTAGCAGCAGCCAGCGTCATCCCTTGAAAATCAATCAAGTGACGAAAGTGACGTCTTGGTGAAGATATGATGATCGCTTCTTTTTTGGTCTATTTTTTTAATGCCAGGCTGGCGATGGACTGGCACCTATCGACCGGTAGTTCGCCATTGACACAATGGGCACCCTTGTTCCAGGGGGACATCAGATTCACTTTGGAGCTGATAATAAATATCAACGAGTTGTGGAGTATCAGATATGAAAATTGGGCCGCAGGCTGCTTCTCTTTCCCAGCAGATATGATACCCAAACAGCAGCAGCTGCACAGCTTCATGTGATTAAGAGCACCTTAATACGCCTGAATATGGAGCACCAATCAAAACATTAACAATATTATGTAAATGCTGTTCAGCTTTATTGTATTTCTCTTGATCTGTTGTCTTCTACCCATAACATCTCTTAGTAGTAATGTGCAATACAATTGATTTTCTTTCCGATCCAAAACCGCTTTTGGTAGCCATCCACAAGCTTCTGCTTGAATTTTTGACCACAAAATTGGTGCAGTTCAGCTAAATTTGTTGCTTTTCTGACATGGACTTGTTTCTTCAGCATTGTCCACATGTTTAAGTCAGGACTTTGGGAAGGCCATTCTAAAACCTTCATTGTAGCCTGATTTAGCAATTCCTTTACCGCTTTTGAAGAACTGGCCACAAAACTTTCCTCCAGAAGGTCTTATCTTTGTCTATGTGATGTCAGATGAAACAAAAATGGAGCTGTTTGGCCACAATACCCAGAACTGTGTTTGGAGGAGAACAGATGAGGCCTTTAATCCCAGAAACACCACACCTACCGTCAATCATGGTGGTGGTAGAATTATGCACTTTGCCTGTTTTGCTGCCAATGGAAGTAGTGCTTTAAATTGGACAATGAAAAAGGAGGATTGGCTCCAAATTTTCAGGACAACCTAAAATCACCAGCCCGGAGGTTGGGTTTTGGGCGTAGTTGGGTGTTCCAATGACCCCAAACACACGTCAAAAGTGGTAAAGGAATGGCTAAATCAGATTAGAATTAAGGTTTTAAAATGGCATTTCGCAAAGTCCTGACTTAAACATGTGGGCAATGCTGAAGAAACAAGTCAATGTCAAAACACCAACAAATTTAGATGAACAATTTTGTCAAGAGGAGTGGTCATAAATTCAACCAGAACCTTGCCAGAAACTTGTGGATGGCTACCAAAAGCGCCTTATTGCAGTGAAACTTGCCAAGGGACATGTATGCAAATATCAACATTGCTGTATGTATACTTTTGACCCAGCAGATTTTTTCACATTTTCAGTAGAACCATTAAAGAAACACTTCATGAATGTTTTTTGTGACCAACAAATATGTGCTCCAATCACTCTATCACAAAAAGTAAGAGTTGTAGAAATGATTGAAAACTATAGACAGCCATGACATTATGTTCTTTATAAGTGTAAACTTGTGAACAACCTTTGATCGCGACCGTACATGAAGTAAAACAATTAAATTTATTAAAACAAAGGGGCAACATCATAAAAGGATGCAAAGTGGATTAAAATAATAGTTGAAAGGTGCATTAACTAAAAGCTTTATCTAAAAGAAAAGTTATCAAATGTTTCTTAAATGTTTCAACAAATTGTTCCAGTGTATGGGAGCAATAGCCTAGAATGACAGGATTTTTTTTTTGTTGCAAGTTTTGGAATCTTTAGAAGACCCTGGCCCAAAGACCCTGAAGAGTAGGGGCATAACAAGTCAGTGATGTACTGAGGGGCCCCACCATGCAACGCACGGAATGTCAGGACTAAAATCTTAAACTCAATGCGGGATTTGACTTGACGCCAATGAAGACTGGATAGAACGGGGGCGATGTGGACTGTTCTAGCAGCCGCATTTTGTACCATCCGAAGTCTCTTTAGCGTTGACTTGTTGAAGAGAGTGAAGAGACAATTGCAATAGTCAATGGAAGACGTAATGAACGTGTAAACGATCATTTTTAGATCCAATTTTAACAACACATTTCTCACTTTAGAAATATTTCTGGGATAATAAAAACAGTTTTTGGTCAGTAGATGACAGAGACCCTCCAAAGACTGATCCAACACAAGCCGAAGGTTTCTGAGGCTGCTTTTAACAGATGCACCCAGAGCACTAAGGGTCTTGGTCAGGGGGATGTTTTTATCCGGAGCAATTACCATAGTTTCTGTTTTGTTTGAATTTATCTGGAGGAAATTTGAGGACAAGTCAGTTTTTAACTCAAGATATACACTCCAGAACTCAAATTAAAAGTGAAACTCTGAATCATTGAAGGAGCATAACAGTTGAATATCACCTGCATAGAAATGATAGGAAACATTTTTTAAACTACTGATCAAACTCCCAAGCGGCATCAGATACAACAAAAATAAAACGGTGCCCAGAACAGAACGCTGGGCCACACCACATGACAGGTTGGAAACATTGGACATTACATCATTAATAGTTCTTCCATTCATTTAGGAAGTAAACCACTGGAGAACTGCACCAAAAAAACCCATCTCAGATTCTGGACGATCTATCGGTATCCTGTGATCCACAATATTAAAGGCAGATGTCAAATCGAGTAAAACCAAAACTGTGTAACGACCAGAGTCAGCGGCCATCATCACGTCACTGGAAACTTTCAAAAGAGCAGTGTCGGTGGATTGAGATGATACAGATTCTGTTCATAACTTTTATGGACAGAATTTTTCGGCGCAGCCAGGGCGTTGAGGTGATCCGGTTTTGCTGGCTGCAGGATTAGGTCACTGCTTTTTGAGATGAGTGGTCCTGATGGCTTCATTTGGCCAAGAGCTTCAGCTGTCACTGAATCGATTCACAGCCGAGTGTGAAGCGACTGGGATAGGAATCAGCACCTTCAAGTCCGAGTCCGTGGTTCTCGCCCGTAAAAGGGTGGAGTGCCATCTCCAGGTTGGGGAGGATATCTTTCCCCAAGTGGAGGAGTTCAAGTACCTGGGAGTCTTGTTCACAAGTGAGGGAAGAGTTGATGGTGAGATCAGTGCGGCGTCTTCAGTAATGTGGACGCTGTATCGATCCGTTGTGGTGAAGAAGAAGCTAAGCCGGAAGGCAAAGCTCTCAATTTACCGGTCGATCTACGTTCCAATCCATGAGCTTTGGGTTATGACCGTAAGGACAAGATCACGGGTACAAGCGGCCCAAATGAGTTTCCTCCGCCGGGTGGCAGGTCTCCCTTAGAGATAGGGTGAGAAGCTCTGTCATCCGGTAGGAGCTCAAAGTAAAGCCGCTGCTCCTCCCCATGGAGAGGAACCAGATTAGGTGGTTCGGGCATCTGGTCAAAATGCCACCCGAACGCCTCCCTTGGGAGATGTTTAGGGCACGTCTAACCGATAGGATGCCACGGGGAAGACCCAGGACACGTTGGGAAGACTATGTCTACCGGCTGGCCTGGGAATGTCTCGGGATCCCCCGAGATGAGTTGGACGAAGTGGCTGGGGAGAGGTTAGTCTGGGCTTCTCTGCTTAGGTTGCTGCCCCCGCGACCCAACCTCAAATTAGCGGAAGAAGATGGATGGATGGATGGATGGATGGAAATAACCTAAAGCAGGATTGGAATTTATCGTAAAAATCTTGCTGTTCCAAAAATGAGGTTAGCTGCTTAGCTATCACTTTTTCAATGATAATGATAAGACCTGATAAGTCCAAAAGACAAAGAGATGATACAGTATTATCTGCTCACAAATGCTACCCAGTGGTTGTTTGAGCACACTGCAGCGAGTCCTGGGTAATCCTACTCCTTAATGCTTCAGTCACACACATGGTTCTCACGTGAATGAGGCAAAAATACAACCCTAACTACTGTATTTCCGGTCAAATGTAAAAAGCAGTGTGTTTCCACTGTTGCTGCTCTCGGGGAATCATTTTCAAATGATTTAAGATCTCAGGGCGAAACCAATGATGGCATTATTCTGCGCTGAATGCGTTATCTTATTTATATTCAACTCTGTATGAAGCCAAATAGCCTGCACCTGCTGTTATATAATACTGAATGGGTCCTTTTTATTGGCAGTAAAACAAATGACCAGATGATTGAGCACAGCACAGTGTGCCGCTGCACCCGCAAATCACACACTTGTCTAGGTGGAGGAAAACGTAGTTCCCACCTATCGCGTGTCAATTAATCCAGTGTTTTTCAACCACTGTGCCGTGAGATACAGCCTGGTGTGCCATGGGAGATCATGTAATTTCACCTAATGTATTTTGCAAGACAGTAATTATAATCCACAAATGATGTGTCTTTGTTGAGTGTTTGTACTGTCTCAAGCTCGGCAGAGTAACCATGTAATACTCTTCCATATTAATACGTGGCAGCCGGTAGCTAATTGTTTTGTAGATATCGGAAACAGCGGGAGGCAGTGTGCAGGTATAAAGGTGTCAAATGCTTAAACTAAAAATAAACAAAAGGTGAGTCCTCCTAAGAAAAGGCATTGAAACTTAGGGAAGGCTATGTAGAACCAAGCTAAAACTGAACTGGCTACAAAGTAAACAAAAACACAATGCTAGACGACAGCAAAGACTTACTGTGGAGCAAAGACGGCGTCCACAATGGACATCCGAACATGACATGACAATCAACAATGTCCCCACAAAGAAGGATAAAAACAACTGAAATATTGTTGATTGCTAAAATAAAGTACCTGTGGGAAATATCACCCAAAAAGGAAGACATGAAACTACTACAAGAAAATACCAAAACAATAGAAAAAGCCAGCAAAATAGGAGCGTAAGACAAGAAGTAAAACACCACACACTGGAAAACAGCAAACAAGTCCAAATAAGCCAGGGTGTGATGTGACAGGTGGTGACAGTACACCTACTTTGAGACAAGAGCTATAGTCATGCATGCTTGGTTATGCTTTAAAGTCATATCCAACAATTGCGACAATGACTTTTTACTGTCAACTGAATTTAGGTTTTAATGATTTCTACTGGTGGTGTTCCCCTGTGTGCCTTGGCTCAAAAAAGGTTGCAAAACACTGCTCTATACGACAAAAGGGCTTTTGAGGACCCTCTGAAAGGACAAGTTAATGCTCACATGATTTAAATTGGTCATGTCATTTATGTGGTCCAGCCCGTTTATGTGGCCCACTGGATCTCTTATTGTGGCCTGCCCCATCATTTTATGTGGCCTGCCACGTCAGAGTTGGTCAGACCTAGGCAAAAACCGGCCCGCTATGATTTTCAATCCGGCCCGCCGCATGTTCTACATAATTTTTTTTTAGAACTTTAACATCAAAAGTATTTTTGCCATTATGATGTGCAGTGATGTTTTTAAATGAGCCTAAGTCTTCCACTATAGAAAGTATTTTAATGGTTGAACTCTGCACTTTTGGGTGTTGTAGGAGTTATTACGGTAATCTACATCACAGCAGCTCAGACCAGGAACAAAGCAGAGTGGGCGGGGTTTGTTTTCAGAGCAGTGTTAGGAACAGATGCAGCAGGACATTTTTAAAATTAATATAACATATTGGAAGTGTTAATTACACTTTGCATTCATATTTTGCTGTTTTTTACATTTTTGTAGTTTTTTGCTTTAAATCTATGGAGGAGCTGGTCTGAGAAGTAAAACATGTTCCTTTGTTGTCAATATTCAGTGTTTGTTTGTTCGTAGTTAATATTGTAAATCCCACTTTCTCTATTTTCATGTACATTTTGGGTGTCCCATCCAGTAAAAAAGTGTAAAAATGTCATTCCGTTGTTTTGAGGTGTTCTGTCATAACTTGTTTAGAACTCTATCTCTTATTGTTGTCACGCCTATGGTTCATGTTTTGTTTTGGTCATGTTCGGTTTAGTTTTTTGGACATTTAGTTTTGCTTTGCATTTCCTTGTCTTGTTGCCATGCCAACTCATTAGTTTTCATCTGTCATGTCTGATCATGAGTTTGTATGTCCATACTACCCTGAGCATCCCCAATCTCGTTTGTTCTCAAAGCTAAACAGTGTCTGGCCTGGTTAGTACTTGGATGGGAGACTGCATAGGAATACCAGGTGCATTTGACCTTTGGACTCTAAGTTCCTTTTTTTCACTCCCTGTTTTGTCACCATGACGACCAGTCAGTTCACCTGTCTTGTCTCACACCTGTTTGCACTTATCATGTTCATTATTTAAGCCACAGTTACCAGGTAGTCAGTCTGGCAACATCACCTCCTTCACGCCCTCGATTATCTGCTTCAAGCCTTGCTATGCTGTCCATCTTGTCCACGTAAGTTATTGTTGTTCATGCCACTGCGCAAGTTTTTTTTTTTCATGTTTGTAGTTTATAGCCTTTGTGCTAGTCTTTTGTTTCATAGCCCAGTTTTTTGTACCACCATTGTGCGCGCTTTTGTTGGTTCCTGTTTTTAGTTTTATTATTAAAATAAAGAAGTCTTTACCTTCACGCCGTTTCCATTCCATTCGCTTTGCACCTCGGGAAAACAACCCAAGACCAAGTCCAAGCGTGATAATTGTGACTTTTGGTATTAGAGTCATGAAACAAAAGGGACCCAAACACACATATTGAACAGCAGGTTTTTAAAGCTAAATGTGTACGTATCATTTGTTCACACATACACATTGGACCCTAGATAAAAAATGTTCTCTCAATGTGGAGTCCAAATATTTGCCCAGCTTTGGTTTAGGTGATATGCCGCATTTGTTTATGTAGATAGAAAAAAAAAAAAAAAAAAAAAAACTGGGCAAATGCTTAAACCAAAAATAAAGAAAAGGTGAGTGCTCCTAAGAAAAGGCATTGGCGCTTAGGGAAAGTTATGCAGAACCAAGCTAAAACTGAACTGGCTACAAAGTAAACAAAAACAGGATGCTGGACGACAGCAAATACTTACTGTGGAGCAAAGACGGCGTCCACAATGGACATCTGAACATGACATGACAATCAACAATGTCCCCACAAAGAAGGATAGAAACAACTGAAATATTCTTGATTGCTAAAATAAATTTGATAATATTCCTCGGCACACCAGACTGTATCTCATGGAACACTAGTATTGGTTGAAAAACACTGATATAGAGAATATATCTTTTGCAGTATATATCTAAATAAAAGCTGGTACAGTAGTGTCTATAGTAGATGGTAAAAACACCAGAGCACTCTGTCACAAAGAGGAACTTTGACTAGTATTGTGCATTCCCTATGAGAATGGTGTTGTTATCGTTAAACTGACTGAGTAGGTAATTAATGTGCATCTTTGCAGCTGCAACCAGAAACAAGAGCTGGAGCTGGACCAACTGCACGGAGACTTTGAGTGTCTCTTGAGCCGAGAGCATCAAACGAGTCGACAGCTGGAGGAGCTGACGTGAGTTTTTTAGCTGTCGACCGTGTCGAGGGAAGCCTGGGGGCCACCTGCATCTTTTCTTTCATTGCCTCCATTTTTTTTCCCCTTTCATGTAATATTCTGTCTCTTTGAAAGTCGTTGTTATTGTGAATTTATTTCTGGACTTGTCATCCCCTCTCGGGGTCGAAAGAAGACGTAGTTGGATCAAAAGAGACGTCTGCTGAAGCAAAAGTTGCTTTATTGCAGGCGAGCGTCATTTAAACAGGTCTGCAGTTCCCTGGAGTAGCCTTGGTCAGATATGCAGGACTCCTAACTGGAGAAGCCAAAGCATCAGTTTATATATCCCCTCTTTGTCCGTCTGGGTGTGCGCTGAGTCCAAACAGCACCACCTGACCATTTAAGGAGATGTTCATGTGTGGTGGCTGGAAAACAACAGATGTATAGCATGACTTGTAGGCTTGACGTTAAAGGTAAACATGGAATCCCTCCGCCAGAATCGAGCTATACCTCTGGCATTCCAAAGCCTGGCTTTATTGCTTCTTCTCGGGAGTGAGCAAATTCCTGTCCACATGTGAATAAGGCTAAGAAATAAGTAAGAACTAAATGAGAACTAAGGCTCGTTCACAACCATTATTTATTCCAACCAGATGGTTTGCTTCCTCCAGGTTGGATATAAACATTAATTTTCATTCACTTCATTTACATTCCTGGTGTATATTGATTGCATCACGCAGCAAATCAAGTTTTTTCGAAGTGATCCTGGCAAGTATGCAGCGTTCACTTGTGGTAAAGGAACATTTATTGTGAATTCTCTGGTCTTCCTGGCAAACTTTAGATTCCTCCACGAGCGACATGAGCAGTCCAAGCAGGACCTGAAGGGACTTGAAGAGACGGTGGTAAGTGAGCACTTCAAGCAGGGGTCCCCAACCACCGGTCCAGGGACCGGTACCGATCCGTGACGCATTTGCTACTGGGCCGCAGAGAAACATTTGTAACACTTTAGTATTGGGGATATATACACCATTCATTAGTTGCTTATTAACATCCAAATTAGTACCATATTGGCTCTTAATTAGTCATTATTAAGTATGTATTAATGCCTTATTCTGCATTGCCCTATTATACCACAAGCCTAACCCTAACCCTAAAAACTTAACTCTAAATTACAGTTGTGCTCATAAGTTTACATACCCTGGGAGGATTTATGATTTGTTGGCCATTTGTCAGAGAATATGAATGATAACACAAATATTTCTTCCACTCATGCTTAATGGTTGTGTAAAGCTATTTATTGGCAAAGTAAAGTTAAAGTACCAATGATTGTCACACACACACTAGGTGTGGTGAAATTTGTCCTCTGCATTTGACCCATCCCCTTGATCACCCCTTGGAGGTGAGGGGAGCAGTGGGCAGCAGCGGTGCCACACCTGGGAATCATTTTTGGTGATTTAACCCCCAATTCCAACCCTTGATGCTGAGTGCCAAGCAGGGAGGCAATGGGTCCCATTTTTTTATAGTCTTTGGTATGACTCGGCCGGGGTTTGAACTCACAACCTACCCATCTCAGGGCGGACACTCTAATCACTAGGCCACTGAGTAGGCAAACAACTGTGATTACTATTTTTTAAGTCAAAATGACAAAAGAAAGTACCCAAATGACACTGATCAAAAGTTGACATACCTTCACGCACCTCCTTATTGTGCATTTTGAAACAGCCACACCACAATTTTTCAGAGATTCCTGTATTTCAGCTGAAGTTATTTGTGGATTTTTCTTTGCATCTCAAACCATTTTCCTAGCTGTTGTTGCTCAAATCTTTGCTGGTCTACCTGAAGCCCTCTTTCTCCACTTCTTAATAAGCGCTTGAACACTGCTGATTGGCATCCTCAGTTCTTTGGGTATATTTTTATACCCCTTTTCTTTTGTATGCAGTTCAATTAACTTTTATTGCAGATCCTTTTGACACTTCTTTTGCCTTCCACATGACTCAGAACCCAGAAACATCTGTGCAGCACTGGATGAAAGACGCAATGGTCTGTCAGAAGCCCAGGAACTCACTGACCTTTTATACACACACATTAATTACAAACAAACCGTTCACAGGTGAGGATTGGAACATTGATTAGCCATTCAAACCTGTTTGTGTCAACTTCTGTGCATGTTATCAGATCAAAGTCACTGGGGTATGTAAACTTTTTGTCAGGGTCATTTGGGTACTTTCTTTTGTCATTTTGATATAAAAAGAGTAAACACAGTTGTTTGCCAATAAATAGCTTCACACAACCATTAAGCATGAGTGGAAGAAAGGTTCTTGTGTTATCATCCATATTTTCTGAAGAATGGCCAAATAATGCCATATTCTCCCAGGGTTTGTAAACTTATGAGCATGACTGTTAAGTTTTTCTTACTTACAATATGTTCCCGTAGTGTCCAAATAACTAGTAATTAAGTCTTTGTTACTTAAAATATGTTCCCCTGACTAAAGTGTTACCGAAACATTAAATAATTTATATAAAGGACTGCATTTTCTCTGACTCAACTTGATCCGTCCCACCAGACCAGGGGTGTCAAACTTGTTTTCATTTAGGGCCGCAGTCACGGCTGCCATTAGAGGGTCGCTTGTAACAGTAAATAATTAACAAATTTGCCATTGAATTAAAATATTTAAAATTTTTGGTAACACTTTAGTATGGGAGCAGCACGGTGGCACAGGCGTTAGTGCAGTGGTTCTCACACTTTTTTTGTCATCCCCCACTTTGGACAAGGGGAAGTTTTGAAGCCCCACCTGCCCCCATCGCCTCAACAGAATGCTAATGCCAAGCTTAACATTTTCAAATTTATTGAACATCAAGTAACATCAAGTTGTGTACATTCAAAGTTTTGTTGTACTTGTGCAATGACAATAAAGACCTATCCTATCCTAAACTTAACAACATAAAATAACATCAAGTTCAATAATAAAAAAAATAACTGTGCAGCGGTGGTATAACTTTCATCAATTTCAATAAATAAAATAACTTGCATCAAGTTCAATAATAAATAAAATAAAAGCACCACTTTGCAATCTTTGCAAAAAAAAAAAGGAGGAGCTATGCATTTGGCAAGACAGAGCAAGTGAACATGAGTTTTACAGTACTCCAGCATTAGTGGCTGCAATGAGACTGTTTAGCACTGCAAAGCTTTTCAAATCGGGGTTGCAGGCTTGACACTGCCACTCTTAAGTCATGCTCAATGTTCAGCTGAGACCTGTACTTCGTTTTGAGTGAAGCAACAGCTGAAAAGTCTATCTCACACGGATAAGATGTGGCAAAGGGGAGAAGAATGGACACAGCTCTCTGCCCGATGAGTGGAGACTCCCTCTCCACTCCAAACCAGAATTGAGAAAGAGTCTGAGTGGTGAACCTCAGCCTCAGGGTGGAGTCAGATGTCAGTTCAATAAACTGGTCCTCCTCAGCAGACATGAAATCAGCAGGTGCTGCAGATAGATTATAAATTGATAGGCTTACAATATTTTTCACTACATAATAAATGCAAATAAATCTGTTTGACAACAATCATCTGGACACAACAATCTGGACTAACATTCCAGTTAGTAAGTAGCATACAACATAGATAAAATGCATGTATAATATATGAGTATAATATTCAATAAAAATGTCAAAATACCAACCTGCTGCATTGAATGGATCTATAACCCAGTTGTACTGAGGACTGATGATGGGGAAGTATTTGTGAAACATTTCTCTCAGGGAGGAGATGTGTTTCTTGAGGCAGGGGATCACTGTGGTGGCACCAGATTCGGTGGTTTCAGCAACCTCACTTAGGTTCTCAAAGGCATCAATATTTAGTTGATTAAGGCGCCTGGCCCATCCCTCGAGCTTTCGGGAGAACGCAGTGATTTTGTCTGCCAGTTGGGGTATGTGCTCATCCTTGCCTTGGAGCTGAAGATTTAACTCATTCAGCTTGCCAAAAATATCGCTGAGGTAGGCCAGCTTCAACAGAAATTGTTCATCACTGAACTTGCTTGCAGCTTCATGCATGCGCTCCTCCAAAAAGATCCAAATCTCTGCCCTGAGCTCAAAGACGCGCGACAGCACTTTGCCCCGGGAGAGCCACCTTGCTTCACTGTGAAACAGCACGGTGTTGTGCCGAATTATGCACCCCCGCCGTGAATCCAAGAGCAAGATACCCTTCGTCATATTTTCTTTTCGGTTGGCTTTTTGGTTGATTAGACGCGTCAGATTTTGGTTTCTCTGCAGGTGCTGGCTCTGGCTCGACGACCTTTGAGGTGCGAGTCACAAATGTATCCATTTTGTGTTGTGGTCCACACATTAGCCTGTTACGCATTCGTGCGGAAGTTTGTTCCGCTTAGCCCCGCCCCCATTAGTTACTGTTGCTACGTCTGTCAGACTTTCGCTCCTACCTAGAAATTTAAAGCCTACAGGAAAAATAAGTAATTTACATTTACTTATATACCGGATTTCACAGACAGAATCACAAAGTGATTTACAGTGTGTATAGAAAATAAAAGCATAGTAAAAAAAAAAATCTAAGGGTATAATTAAAAAAAAAAAAGATTTTAAGTGAGATTTCCTCCAGTTCCTCGCGCCCCACCTGTAATGCCTATATTCCCCATCAGTAGCGCGCGCCCCACACTTTAAGAAACGCTATGTTAGTGCATGTGCCTCACAATACGAAGGTCCTGAGTTGTCCTGGGTTCAATCCCGGGCTCGGGATCTTTTTGTGTGGAGTTTGCATGTTCTCCCGGTGACTGCGTGGGTTCCCTCCGGGTACTCCGGCTTCTTCCCGCCGCCAAAAACATGCACCTGGGGATAGGTTGATTGGCAACACAAAATTGGCCCTAGTGTGTGAATTTGAGCGTGAATATTGTCTGTCTATCTGTGTTGGCCCTGCGTTGAAGTGGCGACTTGACCAGGGTGTACCCTGCCTCCTGCCCGTATGCAGCTGAGATAAGCTCCAGCGACCCCCCGTGACCCCAAAAGGGACAACCGGTGGAAAATGGATGGATGGATGGATGGACTTTAGTATGGGTAACATTTTCTAAGTAACAAAGACTTAATTCAGAGTTATTTGGACACTAGGGGAACATACTCAAAATAACAGACTTAAGTTAGAGTTATTTGGTTAGGGTTAGGGTTAGGGTTAGTTATCGACTTACTATAATAAGGCCATACAGAATAAGCATTAATAAGTACTTGATGACTAATTAAGTCAAATATGTTACTAATTTGCATGTTAATTAGCAACTAATTCATGGTGAATATGTTCCTCATACTAAAGTGTTACCACATTTTTTTAGGTAAAGAGTTAAACGAATCTTAGCACAGTTTTTTTACAGAAAAAAACTGGCAGCTTAGTTGCCAGTAAAAAAAAAAGTACTGTAAAATATATGGTGTTACAACATATTACTGTAAATAAAAATACAGTTGAGTTAAAGTTAAAGTACCGATGATTGTCACACACACACTAGGTGTGGTGGAATTGTTCTCTGCATTTGACCCTTCACCCTTGATCACCCTCTGGGAGGTGAGGGGAGCAGTGGGCAGCAGCGGTGGCCGCGCCCGGAAATCAGTACCGCTGTTGAATTTTATTCTAGCAACTCAGATGCCAGTTTTTTACCATAATAAAATGTAGTACCATAAAATCATCAACCGTGGATTTTACAGTAAAAAAAAACTAAACAAAAAAAACTGAATTTTACTGTAAAAAAACAAACATTGGTCGTTTTTTTCCACTGCTTGTTTCCCTCCAACTTACAGTAAAAAGAATAAATAAAAAAAACTCCCTTCATTTTACAGTATATTCTATTGGTCATTTTATAGTGTACAATGTGATGGATAACTTGCTTCAAAATCATAAGTTAAGCAGCTATTTAAGTATTTATTTGGATTTTGACCAACAAAGTTAGATAATATAATATTTCCTGCTATATTGCACACTATTTTTTTCCCTGTCAAACTATAAGAAAAAACCCTAATACGTTTAGTAAGTAAATGAGAAAGTAAAGAAATAAAATATAAGTTATTTTATTAAAACATATTGTTTCCAGGCTTTTGCGGGCCATATAAAATTAGGTGGAAGGCCAGATCTGGCGCGCGGGCCTTGAGTTGTACACAAGTGTACGAGACACACCAATGAGCTTGTTTATAGATGTACAACAACACTCCTCATGGGAAGTTGCCAGTTCTTGTATTTGTTATAACTTTGTTACATTAATGAACATATCAGACAGAAAAGTGACAGATTGTAACTAAAGGCTAATTTCCATCTGCATCTCATTGCAAAGAAACACTCATTCAGCGTTATAGTGACTTGTATTTTTCATGCACTTATTCTTGCTGTATTTATCTGGCACAAGTGGAAAGCCGGTCCCTAAAAAAAAAGGCCTACATTAAAACCGGTCCGCGGTGCAAAAAAGGTTGGGAACCACTGACTTAAAGGAGTCTGCTAAGGACACTGTTAACTGCTGCTTTTCCCTGCCTGATTCTATTCCAGGCTAGAGAGCTGCACACCCTACACAACCTGCGCAGGCTGTTTGTTCAAGACCTCACCACTCGAGTGAGAAAAGTAGGTAGAGTGTTTTCTATAGAAGTATTATTCAAGCAAAACTATTTGCAAATTTGCCTCTCAACCACTGCGTCTGTGATCCGATACACGGTTCCTTGTACTAATTTATGTGTCTGTATTTCAATCGGCGTGTGTGTGGTTGCCTTTTTACACATGTCTTTTGCAACACTTCTGCCATGTAAAATCACTTTTTTTTTGCAACAGCACCTTTCCTTTCCCAATCCTCACCACGAGTGGATGTCTTGAACCCACTCATATTCTGGGTTGAAGCATACAACAATGGACTTTCGATCACTCGCTATAAGTTAAAGTTGTTGTTTTAACAGTAACTTAGTTGTCTGAAGTATTTTCTGTTTGCAACTGCATCAGGTCTTTTTACATGATATGCAGAAGTGACATGCAAAAGTGACGTGTAAAAGTGACGTGCAAAAGTGACATGTAAAAGTGACATGCAAAAGTGACATGCAAAAGTGACATGCAAAAGTGACACGCAAAAGTGACACGCAAAAGTGAAATGTAGAAGTGACTCACTTTTTTGTGTAAAAGTGAAAAGCAAAAGTGACATGCAAAAGTGGCATGCAAAAGTGTCATGTTAAAGTGACATGCAAAGATGACATGCAAAGATGACATGCAAAAGCGACATGCAAAAGTGACTTGCAAATTTGACATGTAGAGGTGACATGTAAAAGTGACATGTACAAGTGACACGCAAAAGTGACACGCAAACGGGACATGCAAAAGTGACGTGTAAAAGTGACATGCAAAAGTGACATATAAAAGTTGCATTCAATACTGACATGCAAAAGTGACATGCAAAAGTGACATGCAAAAGTGACATGCAAAAGTGACATTCAAAAGTGACATGCAAAAGTGACACGCAAAAGTGAAATGTAAAAGTGACTCACTTTTTCATGCAAAGATGACATGCAAAAGTGACTTGCAAATTTGACATGTAGAGGTAACATGTAAAATTGACATGTACAAGTGACACGCAAAAGTGACATGAAAAAGTGACATTTAAAAGTGACATGTAAAAGTGACATGCAAAAGTGACATATAAAAGTGGCATTCAATAGTGACATGCAAAAGTGACACGCAAAAGTGAAATGTAAAAGTGACTCACTTTTTCATGTAAAAGTAAAAATAAAAGTGACATGCAAAAGTGACATGTAAAAGTGACATGCAAAGATGACATCCAAAAGCGACATGCAAAAGCGACATGCAAAAGTGACTTGCAAATTTGACATGTATAGGTGACATGTAAAAGTGACACTTACAAGTGATACGCAAAAGTGACATGCAAAAGTGACATATAAAAGTGGCATTCAATAATGACAGAAAAGTGACATGCAAAAGTGGCATGCAAAAGTGACATAAAAGTGACATGCAAAAGAGACATGTAAAAGTGACATGCAAAAGTGACATAAAAGTGACATGCAAAAGAAACATGTAAATGTGACTTGCAAAACTGACACGTATAAGGGACATGTAAAAGTGACACACAAAAGAGACATATAAAAGTGACATGCAAAAGAGACATGTAAAAGTGACTTGCAAAAATGACACGTAGAAGTGATATGTAAAAGTGACATGTAAAAGTGACACGCAAAAGTGACACGCGAAAGTGACACGCAAAAGTGACACGCAAAACTGACACACAAAAGTGACATGCAAAGATGACATGCAAAAGTGGCTTGCAAAAATGACATGTAAAAGTGACACACAAAAGTGACATGCAAAAATGACATGTAGAAGTGACATGCAAAAGTGACATATAAAAGTGGCATTCAATAATGACAGACAAGTGACATGTAAAAGTGGCATGCAAAAGTGACATAAAAGTGACATGCAAAAGCGACATGCAAAAGTGACTTGCAAATTTGACATGTATAGGTGACATGTAAAAGTGACACTTACAAGTGATACGCAAAAGTGACATGCAAAAGTGACATATAAAAGTGGCATTCAATAATGACAGAAAAGTGACATGCAAAAGTGGCATGCAAAAGTGACATAAAAGTGACATGCAAAAGAGACATGTAAAAGTGACATGCAAAAGTGACATAAAAGTGACATGCAAAAGAAACATGTAAATGTGACTTGCAAAACTGACACGTAGAAGGGACATGTAAAAGTGACACGCAAAAGAGACATATAAAAGTGACATGCAAAAGAGACATGTAAAAGTGACTTGCAAAAATGACACGTAGAAGTGATATGTAAAAGTGACATGTAAAAGTGACACGCAAAAGTGACACGCAAAAGTGACACACAAAACTGACACACAAAAGTGACATGCAAAGATGACATGCAAAAGTGGCTTGCAAAAATGACATGTAAAAGTGACATGCAAAAGTGACATATAAAAGTGGCATTCAATAATGACAGACAAGTGACCTGTAAAAGTGGCATGCAAAAGTGACATAAAAGTGACATGCAAAAGAGACATGTAAAAGTGACATGCAAAAGTGACATAAAAGTGACATGCAAAAGACATGTAAATGTGACTTGCAAAACTGACACGTAGAAGTGACATGTAAAAGTGACACGCAAAAGAGACATGTAAAAGTGACTTGCAAAAGTGACATAAAAGTGACATGCAAAAGACATGTAAATGTGACTTGCAAAACTGACACGTAGAAGTGACATATAAAAGTGACATGCAAAAGAGACATGTAAAAGTGACTTGCAAAAAAGACACGTAGAAGTGATATGTAAAAGTGACATGTAAAAGTGACATTTAAAAGTGACACGCAAAAATGACATGTAGAAGTGACATGCAAAAGTGACACGTGAAAAGACAGCCAAGAGAGGGTTCTGCTGAACACAGACATTTTTTACACACACTTACACACACACACACACACACACACACCCACACACACACACACACACACACACACAGATGGAAATACGGACAGACGGACTGATTTTACACACAAGTTGGAAATGTGGACACAAATGAGTACACATACACATGAATAGACGCATAGATTAGGATACGTGTTTGCAAATAGTCAAGCTACATTAACAATTCCATTGCTTCCCACAGGACTACAATCTAGGTAATCGTGTCTAAAAAAAAAAAATCATTGTGTAATTTGCATATTTTTAATGGATGATTTGTACATCATTTTGTAACTGTTTGCAAATGCACCAAATCATTGAATTTCAATATTTTCGATTGAACAAATGAAGGGTATTAACGTTATTGATTGCCAATGTTATGTGTTATTGTAACTGACCTTTTGTTTTGTAATGATCTGCCACATTTTGTAATAACACATTTTTGTAATAAAATCAAACACATTTTGTTATTTGTTGCAAGTTATAACAAAATGCAGGTGCTGTATTACTTTTGAATTAGGAAAAAACAATTGTGCATTATGTACTGAACCATGGAAATATGTTACCATTTCATGCACCATTGGTTGCAAATCAGTCAACATAAAAATACATGTTCTGGATCTGTAATCTGTAATCTGTTCATGTCTTTCAAATAGTCAATTTTCCATTCAGCAGCTTAAAGAGTAAATATTATAAAACTGCTTCTCTATAGCAAGCCAACATGTCTGTGTCTTCCCCTTGTGGCTGCTTGCAGTATTACGCAAATACATTCTGCCAGGGCTCAAAATTAGGTAGGTAGGTAGTGAAGTGAAGTGAAATATATTTAGATAGCACTTTTCTCTAGTGATTCAAATCGCCTTACATAGTGAAGCCAAATATCTAAGTTACATTTAAACCAGTGTGGGTGGCACTGGGAGCAGGTGGGTATAGCGTCTTGCCCAAGGACACAACATCAGTGATTATCATGGCGGAAGTGGGAATCGAACCTGGAACCCTTAAGTTGGTGGCACAGCTGCTCTGCCAACCGAGCTATATCGCCCCAATAACAATGACAATAAAGACCAAGTAGGTCTTTATTGTCATTGCACAAGTACAATGAAACTTTGTTTTCAGTACAGAACCAGTCAAGATTAGACAAACAAACAGTGTACAGGGTTACAGAACAGGAACGCTGATGGGTCGCCACAAGGCACCCCGTACAAGATAGGAAAAAGGGCAACGCTGGAGGAGGATGAGAAAAAAAAAAAAAATCTACACTGAGCTCTTAAGGGGACCCGGTCTGGAGTGGAAAAAAACCTCCATAGCAAAGCACATATACATATTACAACATCGCAAAATATCTAACAACAGAGGGGAGGGAGTGGGTGCCATGGTGGCAGACTGCAGCTCTTCAGGCGCTGCCCATCCATCCACTAAGGGATTCGCGTCAAGGGCGTTGGATGGGGGGTGGAGTAGGTGTGTGTGTGACGTATATTTTTGTGGATGCACGTGTGTGTGTAGACCTGCCGCGTGTCTCTGTTCCGCGGCCTTGATGTCGTGCAGTCGCTAGTCCATAGTCAACAATGAGAGACAATAAGGGAGTTTGTTGTGTGTTTGCCGCACTGTCCTTCGGGAGAGTCTCCAAGTCAGGGAAACAATCAAAGTTAAAATGTTTTGTATGCGAGTGAAAATACATTTTGCTTTTTACTATAAATTGTCTATAACTGGTCCTCAAAATCCATCCTGCAGGGTAGACAGTCCGATCGTATCTAAATCACAAGTGTCCACAGTTTTTCCCGCATACTCCAATCATTTGTGGCAGCTTTGGAGTACTTCGAAGTCTACCAGTAACTTCCAATTCGTGAACAAACCAGAGCAACGCTTACTCCAGTCAGCAGATGTCCTGTTGTCATAATTCCCAATAGGTAGATATCTTCACATCCTCGACTGAAATGGTCGCCAGGCACGCGGCACTCCTTCTTCTCCCAAGAGTCTGTGGTGTGTCCAGCAATGCGCTGATGTTTTTTTTTTTTTAATCAAAGCATCAAATGTGACGGTTAATTACAAAATGCACCAAATTGTTACATTTTGTTGAAGAAAAATTGCAGGGCCCACATTTTGTAAAACTCTTTGCAATATTTCGGAAGTTGTTATAAAATCTGTCACAGTATTATTATGAAATTTGTTCGATGATCTGATTAAATAATGTCACTGATTATTACAAAATGCAGAGGTGGGTAGAAATGCGCTACATTTACTCTTTTACATCCACTTGAGTAACTTTTGGGATAAATTGTACTTCTAAGAGTAGTTTTAATGCAACATACTTTTACTTGAGTATATTTATAGAGAAGAAACACTACTTTTACTCCGCTCCATTTATCTACATTCAGCTCGCTACTCGCTACTGATTTTTATTGATCTGTTAATGCAGGCTGTTTGTTTTGGTTTGTGAGACAGACCTTCAAAGTAGGATCAATTACATGCCTGTGTTTCACCAATCAAATGCAGTTTGACTCCGTTTCATCAATCAAATGCAGTCACTGGTGACGTTTGACTCCGTTTCACCAATCAAACAGAGCCAGGCGGTCACATGATTAACTGCACGCTTTTTTTTATAAACCTTTATTTATAATTTCAACATTTACAAACAGTTGAAAATAATAATCAAAATACGTCCAAAAACAGTACAAAATGGTGTAAAAAACGTACAAAACAGTGCCAGGGTGTTGTAAATTCAAAGGTAATAAAATGGAATGCAAAAAAAATAAATATATATAAAATAAACAAAGTACAAAGCCATAGGCTCACTCAATCTCAGTAAATAACTTAAATTTGGAACACAGCATCATCGTTTTCACAGCTTTTCGGTTGTTAGAGTTATTGTTTTAATGTAGAGTTCTAAATCTTTTTTAAAGGCACAAACAACAGGTCGGGTATTGAGAAACTTACATTTATTAAAATAAAACTTAGCCAATAGTATAATGAGGTTGCAAAGGTAAAATTATTTTTCAATTTTTTTTTTCAATACAGTGTAAAACCAAATATATATTATTTAATATATATTATTGTTTTAGTTGCTTAAGAGATTTTCCTGGCTCTGAATTTGTTCATTGTTATTTTTATGTTATTGCGCATCACTTGTTGCCGTCATCATTAAACGAACAGGTTACTCATCAGTTACTCAGTACTTGAGTAGTTTTTTCACAACATACTTTTTACTTTTACTCAAGTAAATATTTGGGTGACTACTCCTTACTTTTACTTGAGTAATACATCTCTAAAGTAACAGTACTCTTACTTGAGTACAATTTCTGGCTACTCTACCCACCTCTGACAAAATTTGACACTATCACATCGAGAGGAGCCAGGTGAGGTGGTTCGGGCATCTGTTCAGGATGCCACCCGAATACCTCCCTAGGTAGGTGTTTAGGGCACGTCCAACCGGTAGGAGACCACGGGGAAGACTCAGGACACGTTGGGAAGACTATGTCTCTCGGCTGGCCTGGGAACGCCTCGCCCTGGGAAGAGCTGGACGAAGTGGCTAGGGAGAGGAAAGTCTGGGCTTCCCTGCTTAGGCTGCTGCCCCTGTGACATGACCTCAGATAAGCGGAAGAAAATGGATGGATGGATGGATGGACACTATCACGTAATGATATTAGGAATAATGATGTAATAAATAATTACAGTGGGGCGGCATAGCTCGGTTGGTAGAGTGGCAGTGCCAGCAACTTGAGGGTTGCAGGTTCGATTCCCGCTTCCGCCATCCTAGTCACTGACGTTGTGTCCTTGGGCAAGACACTTTACCCACCTGTTCCCAGTGCCACCCACACTGATGTTGGGATTCACTATGTAAAGCGCTTTGAGTCACTAGAGAAAAGCGCTATATAAATATAATTCACTTAACTTCACTACAGTTAAAATACAAACAGGACAATACAAATTAGCATATCGTAAGATGCAAAAAAAGGAGACATTACAAAATATTTTATAAAATAAAACAAACGAACATAAAAATAAAAAACGGATAATGGAATATTACTGGAATGCACACTTAAACGAATGTGTCCTTGTATTACATCATGACATATAGTGTTATTACTAAGGCC
The DNA here is from genome assembly GCF_033978795.1 of Nerophis ophidion. Lineage (NCBI taxonomy): Eukaryota > Metazoa > Chordata > Actinopteri > Syngnathiformes > Syngnathidae > Nerophis > Nerophis ophidion. Next base: position 53,852,537 of record NC_084612.1, on the reverse strand, counting down.
AATGTTGTCCTGGCCCTCATTGAAATGTGTTTCATTATAAAATCTTTGGAGCTTTGACATAAACAAGTGGGTCTATTGAGAAGCTTGTAAAAAAGCTATAAATTGCTGCTGTTGTTGCCAGAGTGCAGCGCTGGAGCCTGATGATGGTGGAGGATACATCACCCAGAAGCAGAAGATTTCCTTTCTGGAGAACAACCTGGACCAGCTAACCAAAGTCCACAAGCAGGTAATCACAACCATCAGCAATAAAGAAGCATTTAATGGTAAAAGATGGGAAAAGTCATCCTCTGCACCCGTGCGTCGTTAAAAAACAGGACCCCCCCCACATTATTTGTTTTGGCGTAGGAACTAGGTATCGACCAATATGTTGTATTCCCCGGGCTCTTTCACCTTAACTAACAGGTGAGACCATTTCTAAGATGGCTGTCGTCATTTTTTCTTGGATGTTACCGAAAATATGAGAATGTGTGAGCTGCTGCCTGCACTTCTTCACTTATATAATAAGTCTCCCTTTGGTCCAAATATGTACACAATGTTAGGATTTTTGGCAGAGTCCATCCAGCTCTGTTGCTTTGCTGTTTGAGTGAATCATGTGGCGTACTTTCCGGACCATAGGGCGCATAGCCGATGAATGGTCTATTGTCTATCTTTTTTTTTATATGAGGTGCACCGGATTACAGGGTGCATTAAAGGAGTCATATTATTATTATAATTTTTTTGTCTAAATGTAAAATACTTCCTTGTGGTCTACATAACGTGTAATGGTGGTTCTTTGCTGAAAATGTTGCATAGATGTTTTACACATCATCTTCAAGTCATTTTCTGACAGTCGCTTCAGGATGTACCGTTTTGTGGGCGGTATTATTTACGTGCCTCCACTTGGACTACACTTGCCAACCTTGAGACCTCCGATTTCAGAGGGTGTGGGATGGGGGGTGGGGGGGCGTGGTCGGGGGCGGAGCGCGGGGCGTGGTTAAGTGTCAAATATTAATATATATATATATATATATATATATATATATATATATATATATATATATATATATATATATATATATATATAATACTTGACTTTCAGTGAATTCTATATTTATTTTATTATATATATATATATATATATATCCATCCATTTTCTACCGTTTATTCCCTTTTGGGATCGCAGGGGGCGCTGGCGCCTATCCAAGCTACAATCGGGCAGAAGGCGGGGTACACCCTGGACAAGTCGCCACCTCATCGCAGGGCCAACACAGATAGACAGACAACATTCACACTCACATTCATACACTAGGGCCAATTTAGTGTTGCCAATCAACCTATCCCCAGGTGCATGTCTTTGAAAGTGGGAGGAAGGCGGAGTACCCGGGGGGAACCCACGCATTCACGGGGAGGACATGCAAACTCCACACAGAAAGATCCCGGGCCTGGGATTGAACCCAGGACTGCAGGACTTTCGTATTGTGAGGCAGACGCGCTAGCCCCCCTGCCACCGTGAAGCCCCTATACATACATATATATATATATATATATATATATATATATATATATATATATATATATATATATATATATATATATATATATATATATATTTATATAAATAAATACTTGAATTTCAGTGTTCATTTATTTACACATATACACACATAACACTCATCTACTCATTGTTGAGTTAAGGGTTGAAATGTCCATCTTTGTTCTATTCTCTGTCACTATTTTTCTAACCACAGCTAGTCTCTCTGGCAGAGAAGAAGTCTAGCAAAACTCCTAGCCATTATAGACAACACCTCCCACCCACTACACTCGGACCTTGCGGAGAGAATGAGCACGTTCAGTTGAAGGCTCAGACTCCCAAAATGTAACACGGAACGACACAGGAGTGTATAAAGCATATGTTCCTGGACTGCACTTAAAGGTAGAATACATGTAGAATATATTTAGATTATTCATATACTGTATATGATATATATTATATTATTTATTATTGTCATTGTTTCTTGTGAGCGAACAGTGGTGCTGAATTAAATAAAGTACATTATATTCTACATTCTATTCTATTCTATGTACAGTAGATGGCATTATTGTCCTGTTTAAGAGTGTCACAAGTTAACATTGGCGTTTACGGCAGACAAACTGCTTTACGGCAGACGAAAATATGACTGCTGTTGGGAGGACTTTAATGAAACTGCCAAACAATAAACCCACATAAGAAACCAATAACTCGCCCTCGATCAGTCTACAGTTAAAACGTCATTGGGCAGGCACGCTCTTCATACTGTGGGAATGGGGATGTGAAAACAGACTGTCGACACGTCACTCGGGTCCGCTTGGAGCTGGAGGGGGCGTGACCTGCAGCTCCGCCTGAATTTCGGGAGATTTTTGGGAGGAAATTTGTCCTGGGAGATTTTCGGGAGAGGCGCTGAATTTCGGGAGTCTCCCGGAAAATCCGGGAGGGTTGGCAAGTATGACTTGGACAGGGTCTTCTCCCCGTCATCTTTGTTTTAGTGGTGTAGCGTGCAAGGACGGGAGTTGAATTGTCAACAACAACGCCCGAAATGTGTCCCTTGAAAAACCGTCTGACCGGAACTCTCTAATAACTAAAGTTCCTTGGGTGAATAATGTAAATTCACTATACCGGTATGTTTTAGTGCTTTCATGGCGAGTTTACTGACAGATATAAGTAAGAACTTCACACTACTTTATATTAGAAATGGCAACAGTGGAGAATGCATGAAGATAGAGAACAAGAATAAGCTTATTGACTACGTTGTCAACACGGACTACAAAGGAGGACATGAGCAATTTTTCAGGATTTATGCAGACCACAAATACAGATCAGCAGGTACCAGGAGGTAAGAAAAGTTGCTTTTGCATAATGTTGTGAATTAAAACGGCAGCTAATATGTCGTACCTTATACACACACCATAAAAATACTCCTATGTGTACTTTGCCAACAGTCCATCAAGTGGTGTGGCTTCATAGCTTACCAAAGTCCTACTAAAACATTTTGATAGATGTTTGAGCGCCCTGTGTAATGTTGTATATTTTCAATGGAACATATACAATGTTGGTGTTTACTTTAGTCATATTGCCGTCATAGTGCAGTCTACACGTATCTCTTTGACTGCCATCTACTGGTCACACTTATCATTACACCATGCACGAAATAAAATAGGTTCGAGGTCGGTAAGCAAAACCAGAATTTCTCCGTACATTAAGCGTACTGTGTTATAAGGCGCACTGTCGAGTTTAGAGAAAATAAAAGATTTTAAGTGTGCCTTATAGTCCGGAAAATACCGTAGCATGAAACTCGTTGCACACCTCTAATGATGCTCAGAGTGTTGCGGAGGCTTGTCTAGCTTCAGTCATGAAAACAAACAAGAGGTAACCAATAAGATGGAAAGAAAGTAGGACAAAAACTGGATTTTCCGGCAAAAATGTGTAGTTTTAGATTACACTGTAGGAGACTAGCACTTCAAGAGGGACAGAAAGGGAGTGCTGAGTACTGCGGTAATAAAAAAAATAAAACTTTTCTCATGCAGGGCAAAAGGGATGGTGGTTGAGCAGTGGTTGTTACCATATTTTCTATATTATAAGATGCTACTTTTTTTTCCCGACGCTTTGCACCCTGTGGCTTATAAAACCGTGCAGCTAATCTATCGACGTTTTTTCGCTAATAATCATAATGTTTTGCATTGAAAAAAATGTTTTCATAAAACCCCGACAGAGACACTGAAAAGCTGTGTCATTGTTTGTACAACTTTTGGACGAGTTTGCTTCCTGCAGCACCTAATGAAAAAATGTTTCAGTATTTCGCAATTTTGTGTGGTAAAGGAATGGCTAAATCAGGCTACAATGAAGGTTTTAGAATGGCCTTCCAAAAGTCCTGACTTAAACGTGTGGACAATGCTGAAGAAACAAGTCCATGTTTGAAAAAACAACAAATTTAGCTGAACTGCACCAATTTTGTCAAGAGGAGCGCTCAAAAATTTTGTGGATGGCGACCAAAAGCACCTTTATGCAGTGAAACTTGCCAGGGGACATGAAAGCAAATATTAACATTGCTGTATGTATACTTTTGGCCCAGTAGATTTGCTCACATTTTCAGTTGAACCATAATAAATTCATAAAAGAAGCAAACTTCATGAATGATTTTGTGACCAACAAGTATGTGCTCCAATCACTTTATCACCAAAAAATAGGATTTGTAGAAATGATTGGAAACTCAAGACAGCCATGACATTACATCATTTACACTTGTGTAAACTTTTGATCGCGTAAGCTGTTTAAAGTTATTTTGTAGTAAAAAAAAGTCAGATACCAATAATAAAAAAAAAAACACATACGTGGCTCAACAAGGCCGAAAAGCGGTCGATCTCTAATTAGAACCTGAACATGTATTTGAAGTTGATGGAAAAAAGAACCAGACAAATGAAAAAGTGCGAGCCTTGTGCTTCATCCGTCATTGTTCTCTGCTGAAAACATCTCTCAGGATCATCAATCAGTCGAGTGCAGCAACTTCACACAAGTGTCTCCTTGGAGGAGCGTGGAGAACACGCAAGCGTTCAAGTGCCAAAGTGCCATCTGGGAATCTAAGCGGCACAGGAGAAGATGCTTGAGTCAATGCAAATGAATTTATTCTCATGCTGGAGCTCACCAACATGACTCAACACACATTCTTACATCAAACTTTCTTCTACCCAATATTCCAAATTGTGTTTGACTTTCAATGGGGAACTGCGCTTTTTTGGAGTCTTGCCCGTCATTCAAAATCTTAATGCAAGACAAGAAAACATTTTTCCCTTTCTTGTGTATTTCAACTTGTAAAATACAGCTCCTAAACAATGCAGCTAGTGGGAGTCATCTATTAAACCAATAAAACCATAAATTAATCAAATCTTTATTATATACGTAAACAATGTGACAAAGAACATTTTACATCAATTAAACTAGGGATCTAGATATCTGGTCAGGATACTCCTAAATCTTTTGCCTTCACCTTCATTGTCCATTTTGGTGACGTTATATACTCTGGACCTAGACGTTGAGTTTGTGACAAACATTGCCGAACATTACTGATACAGTCTGCTTTGCCGTTTTCCTTGACAACCAGGTAATACAAACCACACGCTACCTTTTTTATCACATCCACGGGAGCCCGCATTCTCGTTGTCTCTCCTTTGACAAATGGACAAAGTGTTGGCTAAGTAGAATCACAGCTGACCTGGACATTGGAAAGTTCTCATGCTGTCTGAGAAGTGTTGTATCCCAAATAGCTGCAATGGCTTTCTCTTAAGGTATTCATGTGTGATTTCCGCAAGTGTCTGTACATGTAGAAGAAGGAGAAACATGGGCATGTCTGGATGGCTCGGATCCATATTCCAGTGGTTCGCTCCGAGTTACAAAACCGCTTCATTATGAAGCTGGCTATGGCGTGTTCTTTCTGATGCCACTTCCTGTGTGGGGCGCGGTCTTTCTGGCGTCACTTCCTCTCCGAACTCAGTTTATAAACGATCAATGAGTCCATACAAAGCTAAAAGCCGGAGATTAAAAAAATACACGGCGCACTTACCCATGTAAAAAATTGTCGGGGAGGTGGACCTTAAACGCTGGTTTAGTGTGGCTGAAACGGGATTTAGGCTAAATAATGATTTTAGTTTAATGGGTTAAACAACTTAGTGTAGACATAGCCTTAACCAAGTTTTAGCAACATTGTTAGTGTCAGCGCTAATGCCGAGGAACTTATTTTAGGCCGGGGGTGTCAAACTCAAATACAGAGTGGGCCAAAATTTAAAACCGAACAAAGCCGCGGGCCGAGGTTGAAGAAATTAACCTTTTAATAGGGACCCAAACAAGTTTTGCATTGAATATTAAACAAGCAAGGCTTATATAACTTTATAGTGACATGCAACATCGAGTTTCAAATAATAATAATAATTAAAAACTATCAATGGCTTATCAAATAAAATTTAAATAAAAATTTAATGCCTCTTTTCGGCGGTGGGGTTGAGGTGGACGGGGTTTGGTGATAGCGGGGGGTGTATATTTTAGCGTCCCGGAAGAGTTAGTGCTGCAAGGCGTTCTGGGTATTTGTTCTGTTGTGTTTATGTTGTGTTACCGTGCGGATGTTCTCCCGAAATGTGTCATTCTTGTCTGGTGTGGGTTCACAGTGTGGCGCATATTTGTAACAGTGTTAAAGTTGTTTATACGGCCACCCTCAGTGTGACCTGTATGGCTGTTGACCAAGTAGGCCTTGCATTCACTTGTGTGTGTGTATAAGCCGCATATATTATGTGACTGGGCCGGCACACTGTTTGTATAGAGGAAAAGTGGACGTGGAGACAGGTTGTAGACAACGCCAAAGGCTGTGCCTTTAAAGCCCACCCCAAATATTGTTGTACGGGATGAAATTCGGGAGAGGCACTGAACTTCGGGAGTCTCCCGGAATAAATCGAGAGGGTTGGCTAGTAAGAGTGTTAGCGGTGAATCCGGTGTTACAGCGGCGGGCCAGCTCTAATGTTAATTGGATATTGCCTCAAGGGCCAAGTGAAATTACACGGTGGGCCAAATTTGGCCCGCGGGCCAGAGTTTGACACCCATGTTTTAGGCACAATGATCACTGAGAGGTAACTACTGTAGCTTATGCAGCCATTGACATAGCCTCCAAGTTGGTTTACGTGTGCTAGTTCATAAATCAAGCATTTTACTTGTATAGTAAGAGGTTGTGGACCTAAACCGAGAAGTTGATCCGCTTTGAAATTTAAATTAGACCTGAAGGCATCCATAGGAAATCATGACAATATGGTAATGTACTTCTTTTACCTGAGAAGTGAAGATTATGATGCAAAATAAGTAAATATTACACTTTCTCATTACATTACATTACATTTGCATTGTACCACGTTGTCGCAGTTGTCGTGACCCCAGGGTGCAGAGACAGGAAAGGGTATTCAGGAAAAAAAAAAATTTAATAATTAGAAAGTAGATCAGCTAAGAAGTGCACAGGAAAGGCTATAATAATAATAATAGTAATAATACATTTTATTTGTAAAAGCACTTTACATTGAACAAACAATCTCAAAGTGCTATGGTGCATTAAAAAAACAAAATCAAAGTTGGAACAACAAATAGCTGCCCCCAACAGGTAAAATAAATAGTAAAATAAAATAAAAACTATCCATCCATCCATTTTCTACCGCTTATTCCTTTTGGGGTCACGGGGGCGCTGGTGCCTATCTCAGCTACAATCGGTTGGAAGGCGGGGTACACCCTGGACAAGTCGCCACTAATCGCAGGGCCAACACAGATTGACAGACAACATTCACACTCACATTCACACACTAGCGCCAATTAAGTGTTGCCAATCAACCTATCCCCAGGTGCATGTCTTTGGAATAAAAATGAGAAGAGCCTAACAGCTAGAACTAGCACACATACATTTAACAAAGGGCTTTTTTTTAAATGAAGGGTTTTTAAACCTTTTTTTAAAAGCATCCACAGTCTGCGGTGCCCTCAGGTGGTCAGGCAGAGTGTTCCACAGACAGAGAGCTATGGAGCATAGACGAACAAAGCAATGAAAATCATCCAGCTCCCACTGAGAACCCCTTCTGATTCGTGATCAGAGACAGGTGGGTCTCCTGATCACCAATCAGAAGAAGGTGTGTATCAACAGCAGCCACAACAAAGGACGGAAGGCGTGCTGAAACAAATAAACATTTAAGACAGGAAAAATAATTTTACCAAATCTAACAGGTCATGACATAACATTTTTGGACGTCTATGAGAGCATTTTAGGCAGAATAGACCATATCAACATTACCTACATTGTTAGCCCCCTCTTACTAACATTTGTTTACGATTTTAAATTGTTTAAAATGCATACAAAAAGAGAAAAATACATGTTTTATCTCACATAAGGATTGTGAATGAGTCCAAATTTTACAACAAATACTGGAGCTCCACTTTAAGTTTTCTCTTTTTCTTGCAAATTTAGATGACTTGAGATTCAATTGCCTTTGATTTTCTTTTTCTGGATGAGAGGTGCACTGCAGCAGCGATCCAATCTTGGTGTGGCTGCAGGGAGTTCATCTTCTCCTGCTTCTGGAACTGCAGATACAAACACTACTCATAAATCAACAAAAGTCTCGGACTAAGCAGAGTTCTCTCATTGTAATCACTAAGCTGCATGCAGACACTGTGCTCTTTTTATTAGTTTCCTCTCTGGATGGGAACGCTACTGTACTTTGCTTTTACTCTAATATAGTTATCCCTCATTTATCACAGCTCATTTGTTCCAAGCCTGTCCATGGTAAACTCATTTGTTTGTGACTTCCATTCATTTTCTACTGCTTATTCCCTTTGGGGGTGTTTGTGACTTTCCATATATATATATATATATATATCTTTTTTTTTTTTTTTTTACATTATTAGCACTTTCTAAACATGCATTAACAGCCATATAGTCACCTTTGCACTCGTGTCACTCAAAATAGTGTATTTTATTATTGATTGCATTACTCACTGGCAATCCTCCAAGCGTCATTGCTGTGCCCATCCAGTACATCACCGGTGTCAAACTCAAGGCCCGGGGGCCAGATGAGTCCCGCCACTACATTTCCTCGCTCCTAAATATTCCAAAGTCAACTGTCTGCTTTATTATAAGACAATGGAAGAGTTTGGGAACAACAGCAACTCAGCAATAAAGTGGTAGGCCACATAAACTGACAGAGAGGGGTCAGCGGATGCTGAAGTACATAGTGCAAAGACTTTCTGCATAGTCAACTGCTACAGAGTTACAAACTTTGTGTGACCTTCCAATTAGCCCACGTATAGTACACAGAGAGCTTCATGGAATGGGTTTTACATGGCCTAACAGCTGAATCTAAGCCATACATCACCAAGTCCAATGCATGGCGTGGGATGCACTGGTCTAAAGCACGTCGCCACTGGACTCTAGAGCGGTCCCTTCGCCTTCTCTGGAGTGATGAATCACGATTTTTCATCTGGCAATTAGATGGACCGGTCTGGGTTTGGAGGTTGCCAGGAGAGCGCTACATTTCGGAATGTATTGTGCCGAGTGTGAAATTTGGTGGAGGAGGAATTATGGGGTTGGGTTGTTTTTCAGGAGTTGGGCTTGGCCCCTTAGTTCCAGTGAAAGGAACTTTGAATGTTCCAAGATACCAAAACATTTTGGACAATTCCATGCTCCCAACCTTGTGGGAACAGTTTGAAGCGGGCACCTTCCTCTTTCAACATGACTGTGCACCAGTGCACAAAGCAATGCCCATAAAGACATGGATGACAGAGCCTGGAGTGGATGAACTTGACTGGCCTGCACAGAGTCCTGACCTGAACCCGATAGAACACCTTTCGGATGAATTAGAACGGAGACTGAGAGCCAGGCCTTCTCCACCAACATCAGTGTGTCACCAATGCGCTTTTTGAAGACTGAAGCAAAATTCCTATAAAGACACTCTGCAACCTTGTGAACAGCCTTCCCAAAAGAGTTGAAGCTGTAATAGCTGCAAAAGGTGGACCCACATCATATTGAACCCGATGTGTTAGGAATTGGATGGCACTTCATGTTCATGTATGAGTCAAGGCAGGTGGCCAAATACTTGTGACAATTTAGTGTATATCTAGTATGGATAGGTAGGAAAGTCATTGATTGGTTGATTGGAGCTCCGCTGCTACAAAATTTGGCCGCTCTAATCCTGCGAGACTTCAGTGGTTACATAAAATAATTAACATAATAGAGTTACATTCTTTTTTGTGACTAACAACAAGAGAGCAACATGGTTGACAGCATCAAACAAGCTTTATAAACAACGCACTCCTGAATCTTAAATCTAAAGTGTGGTAAACGTTTGGATTTTTTTCTAAAGAATGGTCAGTTGGATAAAAGTGTGGCTGTTACGGTTGTACAGGGGAAAAGACGGCACAGACAGGAGGGATGTTATTTTGGCTCTATCTATCCATCTATCCATCTATCTATCTATCTATCTATCCATCTACAAGTGCCCTCCATAATTATTGGCACCCCTGGTTGAGATGTGTTTTTTAGCTTCCAATTATTTTATTTTTTTTCTAAATAATATGGGACCTTAATGGAAAAAAAGAGAAAAATCCAACCTTCAATACAAGTGCATTTATTCAGTGGGGAAAAAATCCCACATAAAGAAATAATTATTTGACATCAAATAATGTGTGTCACAATTATTAGCACCCCTGGTGTTAATATTTTGTACAACCCCCTTTTGCCAACAAAACAGCACCTAATCTTCTCCTATAATGTTTCACAAGATGGGCAAAGACAGAAAGAGGGATTTTCAGCCATTCCTCTTTGCAGAATATCTCTAAATCATCCAGAGACCTGGGTCCTCTCCTCTGTACTCTCCTTTTCAGCTCACCCCACAGGTTCTCAATGGGGTTGAGGTCAGGGGACTGAGATGGCCATGGGAGGAGCTTGATTTTGTGTCTGGTGAACCATTTCTGTGTAGATTTGGCCATATGTTTAGGGTCATTGTCTTGCTGAAAGACCCAGTGACGACCCAGCTTCAGCTTTCGGGCAGAGGGCAACAGATTTTGATTTAAAATGTCCTGGTATTTCAAAGCATTCATGATGCCATGCACCCTAACAAGGTTCCCAGGGCCTTTGGAAGTGAAACAGCCCCACAGCATCACTGACCCACCCCCATACTTCACAGTGGGTATGAGGTGCTTTTCAGCATGCGCATCTTTCGTGGTACGCCAGACCCACTTAGAGTGTTTGTTGCCAAAAAGCTCAATCTTGGTCTCATCTGACCAAAGCACACGGTCCCAGTTGAAGCCCCAATACCGTTTGGCGAACTCCAGACGCTTGCGTTTATGATTGTGAGTGAGGAAAGGTTTTCTCCGTGCATGCCTCCCAAACAGCTTGTTGGCGTGTAGACAGCGCCTGATGGTTGATTTGGAGACTTTGTGACCCCAGGATGCTACCATTTGTTGTAATTCTGTAACAGTGAGCTTTGGAGATCTTTTGATTTCTCTTACCATCCTCCTCACTGTGCGTGGTGGCAAAATAAACTTGGGTCCTCGTCCAGGCTTATTTACCACTGTTCCAGTTGTTTTGAACTTCTTAATTATTCCTCTCACAGTGGATATGGGCAGCTGCAGTTGAGTGGCAATCTTCTTGTAGCCTCTGCCTGACCTGTGAAGGTCGACGCACATCTGCCTCACTTGTATGCTGTGTTCCTTTGTCTTTCCCATGTTTAAGAGTGGATAAGAGAAATGGCCTCGGTGTCACGTCATATTTATACCCCAGGGAAACAGGAAGTGATGAATTACTAATTAAATGTTCCTACGTACTCTGGTAAACTTTGTAAACTACTGTAGAAATGACAGAAATGCTTCAATTATATTTATTTCCTGGGAATTGTTAAGGGTGCCAATAATTGTGGAACAGGTGATTTAATGAAAAATAATTATTTTTTAGTCAGGGATTTTTTTATTTTCTTACAATTCATTTGAGTTGAAGGCTACATTTTCCTACACTTTTCAGTGTGACAGTATTCTTCTGCAATAAACACTGAATTTATTTTAAGGCTTTTAACACATCTCAACCAGGGGTGCCAATAATTATGGAGGGCACTCTATCTATCTATCTATCCATCTATCTATCTATCTATCTATCTATCTATCTATCTATCTATCTATCTATATATATAAATGTATATGTGTGCGACTATGTGTGAAGAATAACGGATGAGTGTTACCCGGAAGTGTTGAGCAAGGTGCGGAAGTCCAAGAGGGGGGAAAGACAAGCTTAGAGGTCCATGAGACAGGCAGACAGTCGGGGACAATGGCAAGGCGTCCAAGTCTGTGTCCAGGCGGAAGGTCGAGATCCAAGATGCAGCCAGCAAAGGGAACACAGGGAGACGAGACCCACAGCTTGTGATGTGGAAACGAAGGTAGGCTGTGTACAGGACAGGTCGCTACGTTCTGACCCAGGATAGCAGGTTGTGCTGGTTAATGAAGGCAGGGCTTATCATCGGCGACAGGTGTGTTGATTGCAGATGATCGATTGCAGCTCTTTGCTGCAGCCGGTGGCACGCGCCGTGACAGTGGCCACTTGTAAAGTTTGGAAAGCAACGATAAAGAAGCAGCAGCATAACTAACCTTGTCACACACCTGTTGTGACGACATGGAGAGATGAGGACGCTAATGCTAGCAGAGCTACCAACTCACAAGACAAGGACACTGATTTGCAAGACTTCCAGCCCAAATTGAGCCACACCTTTGCGAGGCAACCACATCATTCATTGTGCTAAAGATAACGACCGAGCTGCACGGTTACCAGCAGAATGGCACTTTGAAAAGTCCTTGGGCTTCTACAATAAAGCTGCTGTTTAGTTTACTTAATTGTATCTCACACTTCTCATTATAGCACCTCTACTTCATGCAGACCTTGCTTTTTTCTTCATTTAATTGTTGCTACCTCCAGCAAGAACCTGGGTGCTTTTCCTAAAGTGTTTTGTTTAAATCTTCTTTTCCTAATGTTTATAGGTTGGAATGCACTTAAGTTGTTAGTTTTACTATTTCTTTATAATTGATACGGGAACTGCCTGTGTATTTAAAAAATAACTCAATGACAATGTTGTGACATGATACATAAGGTGAATGGGTCATACTTTGGGGAGGTTTTGCTCCTCTGGGTTCTTTTGACCACTAGTCATCGACATCACCACTCCTTTTCAGAGTTAACAATAATGTTTATTTTACAATAAACGTGTTAGATTATGCAAAGTCTGTGTCCTTTTCAGCAATTGTCTTTTTCCTTGATCGAGGACATGAATGGTTCTCTATCAGAGTCGTCTGTCTTGCTTTCGCTCCCCTGGTGCTTCGGCAACCGCCATCAACAACAACTCCCCTCTCCTTCCCGACTGCTGCCTTTAACAGAGCGACAGGTGATCAGAAAAATACTCTCAACTGTGTCATCTACGCACCTGCCGCTGATCTCGAAGCTGGTCCTGACACACCCCGTTTCGCTGCAGGTCCGCACGCCACGCCCCCCACATACTTCTATAGGGTTTGTCTACCTTCAAGGTACTCAAAGCGCTTTGACATTATTTACACATTCACCCATTCACACACACATTCATAGCGGGTGCTGCCATGCAAGGCCCTAACCACCACCCATCAGGAGCAAGGGTAAAGTGTCTTGCTCAAGGACACAACACACGTGACTAGGAAGGCGGAAGCTGGGGAATCAAACCAGGAATCCACTGTACCAACCCGAGCCACACCGTCACCTGATACATCACATTTTTTGTCACCATGCAATGATTCCATCTGCATCAAATGGCATTGAATCGTATTGCGTTGAATCGTCATGTTTTAAAATGTACTGTTAGTAGGGGTGTTGGAAAAAATCGATTCGAATACAAATCGAATCGAATCGAATTGAATACGGTGTGCAGAATCGATTCTCTTTTTTTTTTAATTATTTAAAAAAAATATATATATATATATAAATGTATATATATATATATTAGGGGTGGGCAAATTAATGCGTTAATTACGCGTTAACTCAGCAATCTATTAACGCCGACAATTATTTTATCGCACAGTTGCGTATGTTGTTTACATGCTTTTATTTTGTTAACGCCTTTTCTTAAAAAGATGGCGTCGCCCGGATGGGCCTCGTTGTCGAGGGGCTCTTGGTAAAGATGGAACATTTCATGTTAGACCCGCTCGACATCCATTGCTTTCCTCCTCTCCAAGGTTCTCATAGTCATCATTGTCACCAACGTCCCACTGGTTGTGAGTTTTCCTTGCCCTTATGTGGGCCTACCGAGGATGTCATAGTGGTTTGTGCAGCCCTTTGAGACACTAGTGATTTAGGGCTATATAAGTAAACATTGATTGATTGATTGATTGAAAAATACCGGACAATTCTGCAAATTTCATGGCTGGCTTACAGCGTGGTCACTCCGGGATCACGTACGACCGCCAGACAATTCTGAATGTGGATAGATCGGCCCGTTTTGGACTGAATGACGCGTGCTTGCTAGACCGGCTAGCTAGCATGGGAATACTTTGCCGGCTACATCCAGGGGCCTGTGAAGCAGCGGAGTATATATGTTGTCTGTCTATTTATCAATAATGCAGACGAGGAGTGTTAGCTGAGTTCTTAGCGTTTACTTTCAGAGCGTGCATATCACAACATACAAGATGCCGTCATGGCGACACAACCTATACCGGGCTACCGCGCATGCGCGTCACTCCTGTTGCATGCCGGGTAGGGTAGTTCTCATAATATCACAATATAGTACCATGTATATGCATTCAGTTTATCAAAGCACCAAGCAAACAATCGGAAAACTCCCATCATATCAATTCCTAGATATGGTCATAATTATTTTAAGTGCACTACGCAGAATAAACACAATATTAATAATGCTACTACGGATAATTTGATCAAAAATTCCCTAAAACAGCCCACTACCTATAATAGAGGTTTTTTAAACATAAGATCCCTGATAAAAAAAATGTTTCTGCTGTTACCTCAGAAATTGCCTGTTCAGATGTTATGATTGTGGCTCAGAGATTTGTATGTAGATGATATTTATTTTCCATAACAAACAGGATAACTTAAATACCCTGGCAGTGGCAATAGGCTTAAATGTTTGTATTTACATTTTTTGAGTTGATTTTCATAAAATATGCTATTTAACTGCTACTGTTTAACAAGGACTGATTTAAATTGTGTTTGCACAACAAATGTTTTGGCGCTTTTGTTCATGTGGGGGAATATTCCAATAAAGGTGCATTACACACTACTTTTGAATTCATTATTGGGCTTTGCGTGTACAATGCAGTTAATCGCGATTAATTGGAGAACTAGTGCAATTAACTTCGATTAAAAATTGTAATCGTTGCCCAGCCCTAATATATATATATATATATATATATATATTTTTTTTTTTTTATCACTCCAACAAAACAATACACAGCAATACCATAACAATGCAATCCAATTCCAAAACCAAACCTGACCCAGCAACACTCAGAACTGCAATAAAGACACAAACACGACACAGAACAAACCAAAAGTAGTGAAAAAAAAATGAATATTATCAACAACAGTAACAATATTAGTTTTAATTTCAGCATAGCAGTGATTAAAAATCCCTCATTGACATTATCATTAGACATTTATAAAAATAATAAAAATGAACAATAGTGTCACAGTGGCTTACACTTGCATCACATCTCATAAGCTTGACAACACACTGTGTCCAATGTTTTCACAAAGTCATATTTTCGGTTTGTTTAATAGTTAAAACAAATTTACATTATTGCAATCAGTTGATAAAACATTGTCCTTTACGATTCTAAAAGTTAAAAAAAATAAAAAAATCTACTACTCTGCTAGCATGTCAGCAGAGTGGGGTAGATCCTGCTGAAATACTATGTATTGAATGAATACAGAATCGTTTTGGATCGGAAAAATATCGTTTTTGAATCGAGAATCGAATCGAATCGATATATTATCGAATTGTGACCCCAAGAATCGATATTGAATCAAATCGTGGGACACCCAAAGATTCACAGCCCTAATTGTTAGTAAATCATATCATAACCCATGTATCTCGATTCATATCGGAGTACCATTTAATGTAGAGATTCACACCCTTAGCAAACATCTTTAATGATACAATTTAATGATACAAAATATGACAAATACTACACTGTAAACTTTTCCTACATTTTGTCATATTCCACGCTTATTTTTGTCCTGAAAGTTCTACGCACAACACCCCATGACGATGTGGAAACATTTTTTTTTATAGAAATTTGTGCAAATGTAAAAAAAATTTAAATTAAAATCACGTGTGCATACATTATGTTGCCAAAAGTATTTGGCCACCTGCCTTGACTCAAATATGACCTTGAAGTGCCATCCCATTCCTAGCCCATAGGTTTTAATATGATGTCAGTACACCTAAGGGGCCAAGCCCAACTCCTGAAAACAACCCCAAACCATAATTCCTTCTCCAACAAATTTCAGTCCGAAAGACAGCGTTCTCCTGGCAACCTCCAAACCCAGACTGGTCCATCAGATTGCCAGATGGAAAAGTGTGATTCATCACTCCAGAGAAGACGTCTCCACTGCTCTAGAGTCCAGTGGCAACGTGCTTTACACCACTGCATCCCACACTTTGCATTGGACTTGGTGATGTATGGCTTAGATGCAGCTATTCGGCCATGTAAACCCATTGCATGAAGCTCTCTGTGTACTGTACGTGGGCTAATTGGAAGGTCACATAAAGTTTGGCACTTTGTAGCAATTGACTGTGCAGAAAGTCTTTGCACTATGTGCTTCGGCATCCGCTGACCCCTCTCTGTCAGTTTACATGGCCTACCACTTGGTGGCTGAGTTGCTGTTGTTCCCAAACTCTTCCATTTTCTTACAATGAAGACGACAGTTGACTTTGGAATATTTAGGAGCGAGGACATTTCACGACTGGATTTCTTGCACAGTTGGCATCCTATGACAGTTCCACGCTGGAAATCACTGACAGCTGCCCATTATTTCACAAATGTTTGTAGAAACAGTCTCCAAGCCTAAGTGCTTGATTTTATACACCTGTGGCCAAGTGATTAGGATACCTGATTCCCATCATTTGGATGGGTGGCCAAATACTTTTGGCAATATAGTGTAAGTATTCACAGCCTTTACTCAATATTTTATTGATGCACCTTTTGCAGAAATGACAGCCTCAAGTATTTTTAAATACAATGCCACCTGTCTTTGGACAATTTCACCCGCTCCTCTTTGCAGCACCTCTCAAGCTCCATCAGGTTAGATTGGCAGCAATGGTTTTCATCTCGGGTGTCTGCATTCATCTTTCCCTCTATCCTGACTATCCGCCAAGTTCCTGTCGCTGAAAAACATCTCCACAGCATGATGCTGCCACCACCATGCTTCACTATAGGGATGGTGCTTGGTGTGACACCTGGCATTCACACCAATGAGTTTAATCTTTAAGAAATTGGCCAAATATTGGTGTGTGCGGTCTTTTAATAATCATAATACATGCATTTTCAAAACCTCAAAGATGCTTGGAGAAAAAACAATTTGAGTGTATAAAATAGCGAAACACAACAACACAAAACAGAGAAAGTGCAGTTTAAAAGTACATACATGATTAAAATATAATGTGATCCGTGACCCCGAATGGGACAAGCGGTAGAAAATGGATGGATGGATGTTACTAAGTGTGAACATTTTAAAGTCATATGTTTGAAACAAGTGTGCCTTTTAAGTTTTCACTAAATATGATCTATTTGACAAATTTAAATTTAAAAATGGGGGTAATCTGGGTCAAACCAGTGGAGAAGCGATGCTTTAGTTAACTTACTTGATATCAGGGGCGTCGCCAGACATATTACACTGGGGCACGTGCCCCACTGTTGATCTGCAATGCCCCAGTAAAAATTTCACCAATAAAAAAAAAAAACGCTTCAGAGTTTTAAGTCTACATAACATAGACAACAGCGCACATACCACTTAGTATGGTAATTTATTGCTACTGTATTCACTCCACGAAACAGTGAGCACATGGCTACTTAATATGGTAATTTTTTCCGGTGTGGATCGAGACTTGGTTGAGAGAGACAGAGAGAGAGAGAGAGAGGGGGGGGGGGGGGGGGGATTCGAATCACTGCGTGAGGTAGGTGACGTTAGCCAACAACGATTTGTTAATTACAATATTTTGATTTTGATTTGACTCAAACTGTAACTCCTAGATGGATTTAGCCCCTTGATGCATAACATATGCACACCCCTTTTAATGCACAACATGGGTCAAAAATTGACCCGCATCAATTTCCCATGTTATTTCTTGCTGCCTGAGTGTCTCTTTGCTGTATCTTTTGAAATCAATGTATTTTATAATTTAATACTTCAAGTATTCTTTAAAAATACTGTTTTTGATTACCACAAATCATTATTTATATTTTTCTTACCATACTTTATGAACAAAAGTATTTTTTGTAATACTACACCAAGTTTACACACATGGGTCCAAAATGGATGAAGGTATATTACAATAATATTTTACTTCAAATACCTATTTTAGATGTGATTTGGGCCAAACAATTATACATTTATTATTTGAAACCTGGTTATTTGTCATTTTGCCAACATCTGGCAGTAACAAAAATAAACTTGTGAATTACACCAACGTAAAATAAAATTGTCAATTCAGTTCTTATGATTATTTTATTCTTTATTAGTTAGTTATCCAAAGACATGCACCTGGGGATAGGTTGATTGGCAACACTAAATTGGCACTAGTGTTTGAATGTGAGTGTGAATGTTGTCTGTCTATCTGTGTTGGCCCTGCGATGAGGTGGCGACTTGTCCATGGTGTACGCCGCCTTTCGCCCGATTGTAGCTGAGATAGGCGCCAGCGCCCCCCGCGACCCCAAAAGGGAATAAGCGGTAGAAAATGGATGTATAGTTAGTTATCAGATTCCTCACATGAAGCACACATTACCACTGTGCGTTTGTGCTCTTTGCACACAGGCTTCTTGCACTGCGAACACCAGCTGACTTTTCTGTCTTTGGCAAATGGGCAGATCGCACACCTCTTCCTCTTCGCTGCACCCTTCTGTCTTATGTCCTCTTCTGTTTGGGTGGTGACTATGGTTTGTTTTTCTATCTCGCATCTTCCCATTGCCTCTATGATACGCTTTTGGAGTGTGGGCCTGCCCTCCATGCGGCTCTTCATATGTGGCATGACCAGCTCTTTGCCCAGGTCCTTGATGAATAGTCTGCGTGCATTGGTGACACCACCCATGTAACCAGGGTGTTCTGTAGTGAAGTTGGTGTACGCATTGAGGATGGCAATATCCAGCATATTGTACCAGAGCACCATGGGCCACCTCCGTGTTCTCCGTTTGCATGTGTAGGTGCCAACCATCTGATCTGTTGTGTCCACTCCTCTTTTGTTCTGTTGTAGTACAGTATCACTTTTGGTTTCTTCTTCTTACTGTCATCCACTGCTTTGTCATCATGCATTGTGCTCAGAAGGACAACAGCCTTTCCTTTCTTCTGCACATACTGTAGCTCACCATGGTAATGTTGCCATTGAATCCAAATTCTGAGCTATGAATCAGCCGTGATTTGCATGGCTTCATGATAGGTGGTCTGTCTGGTTTGTTCTGGCGAAGAGTCCCAACAATAGTCAGGTTCTTCTCGAGGAGCTTCTCAGCCAGAGGGACACTGGTGAAGAAGTTGTCCATTGTGATGTTGCGAACTAACTCTAACCCTAAATTTTGATTTTAGCTGAATAAAAACATGATATTACCTGAATATATGTGATAGTAAACGATAAAATACATTTCTTTGAAATATATAGCAAAGCAACGCTCAGGCTAACATGAAATAACATAGAAAATAGATGTGGGTCATTTTTGACCCATGTTGTGCATTGGAAGGTTAGTAATACAAAAATCAATTTTATTCAAAAAGTATGAAGAGAAAGAATAAAATAACAATGTTTAATGACCAAAAACAAGTTAATTTAGGAATACCTGGAATACTGAAATATTACATTCAATTATTGCAAAGAAACAGATAATAAAAACGTGTTTGGGTCACATTTGACCCATGTTATGCATCAAAGGGTTAAGAAAGTTATTCGCCCGCAGCAGAGAAGAAGCGAGGAATGAGAGATGTAAGTGAAGTCCTTGCTAGCTAGGCAACATCATTGTCTTAAGTTGATGCTAAGTTAGCTAACGTTATTCCTTGTATCAAGACAAACATATTCATT
Source organism: Nerophis ophidion (assembly GCF_033978795.1). Taxonomy (NCBI): domain Eukaryota; kingdom Metazoa; phylum Chordata; class Actinopteri; order Syngnathiformes; family Syngnathidae; genus Nerophis; species Nerophis ophidion. Next base: position 53,832,716 of record NC_084612.1, on the reverse strand, counting down.
TGCTGTACGAGCTGTCAGGGGAATTTCCAATGAACATGAAACATGTTGGTTATTGTCTGCTGGTTCTGCATCAATAATGATTTGGAGTAAGCATGTGTGAGTTGAGTGCTTCTCAAATGGTTTATCTTCAGGAAGAAAAACATTTTTCCATTTCATCAAGTCGTGAGCCAATTTTTAAATCATTCAAGTTTATTTCACAGAAAAACAGCACAGTAGGCTTGTCTTGTTAATCGGTGCGACTTTGACTAAAATAATCTTGTTTTGTCACCAGAAAAATGGCTACAGCTAAAGCATCTGGTTTTATTTCCAGAAAAAATAGTAATATTTCTGTATTTGTTTTCAGAAAGATGGCTGAAAATATCGGGTTTTGTTGCCCCATTTAGATTTTTTTAAAATATATTTCCATGTCTGTTCTGAGTCCTCCGCCAACTTGTTAGTCGGGTTGCCTTTTGCTAAAATACTCACTAATAGTCACTAGAAAAAAGGCTAAAATAATCTGGTTTTGTTGCCACAATTTGATTTTTTTCTCCCTAAACTTTTTTTTTTTCATGCACACATCTGACTGCGACTCACTGAGAATGACACACAATCCACTTTTATGTCACGACCCAGCTGTTGGGAACCACTGGTCAACTGTATAACAGTTACTGTAATATTTCCATGTCTGTCCAGAGTGATTGAACACTTTGCAAAAATGAAAACGAGACGTTACAGTTTACTTCTCAGAAAATGGTTCCCTGGATTGACACACAACAGTTGTTCATTTATTCTACTACTGTGGCTTTATTGTTTTGTGTATATTTTATAGTTTTGTGTATCTGAAATAGGATTAGCCACATTGCCATAAATGGAAATTTAATAATATAAAATAACCCAGAGATGTAGGGGTGCTTTATTTTTTGTTTTACTTTTGTAAATGTTAAATTTGCAGATGATTACTGCAATATGTATTTCAAAAAGATTCATTGCTCTTCCTTTTTGCTTTTACCAGTAGCAGTTTAGAAGTCTGGAGTAAAAAAGTGCACAAGTAGTTCAAATGCATTAGTTAATTTCAGGTGGTTAATCAAAGATCCATACAACATAATCTGATATGATTTCATAGTTTAAAGCACTATTTATGTATTTTTTATGCTAAATAAGTGCTAAAAATGATTTTGCTTGCGCGCTTTGCACGCTCACATGAATTATTTGCGCCCCAGGTCTGCCCCAGTACAGTATTAGGTCTAGTGACGCCCCTGTTTGATATGGGCTGCGTTTTTGGTAACCTATAATGTGATTAAGTCTATGTTTTACACAACTTATTTTGTGTGATCTGTGAGGAGGATACGCCTGCAGGGTCACTAAGCTGCTGAGGCTGATTAGTTATTTCACTGACGCCAACCAAAACATAACCTTTTGCAGTGCTTTTCAAAAATGTTATTTGAAGTAATATGGCCCACGTAAGTGCTGTTAATGTAATGTGATTATTTTGCAGAAAGAGTAAGAACCAGGGTTCATACGGGTGCTTAAAAACCTTGAAAATGCCTGGATTTTATTGTTGTGTTTTCAAGGTTTGAAAAATGCTTGAAATTTGGGTGAAGTGCTTGTAAATGCTTGGATATGTTCATCAAGTTTCTCGGCAGTCTGACTCAATAGGCTAATTATAAAATGGAAAAAAATAAAATAAGTTTCCTTAAAAATGAAAGCTACACGCTTGACCTGTTGGCTTTGCATGAGCCCTCGCTTTAGGTTGTTGTCATATAGGGCTCTGTGTTGCCCCAAAGAGGACAGTGGTGCATCGGTCCATCGTGTTGTCATTTTAATGAACATTGGAAAATGACAAATACAAACTTTGGATAAAATTGGGACCAAATCCATGTGTAGCCTGATGCAAAGTATGCAAAAAGGAAATTCATTTGCACTTTTTGGACTTGTTTGCACTGTGAAGGTCGTATGTCATTTGTAACCTTTTGCACAACTTAGAAATTAGTTAATGTGAATGATTTTGAGTTTTTTATGCAACATGGTTTGATTTATTTTTTGCTCCATTATTTTGGTTGTCTACCTAACTTGTCTGACGACCTCAGTTAAAGCAAACACGTTTCATTTTATCCATCATGATCCGTGGTCTGGTCCATGTTTTGGTTATGTTTTGTTAGCTTTGGACTCTTTCAGTTCCTGTTTGACACCTGAGTTTGATTTGGTTGCCTTAGCTACTTATTATTTTCACCTGCCTCTGGTTAGTGGTCTCACGCTCAGCTGCGGTCAACCACTAATCAGAGAGCTATTTAGTCACCTTGCTTCCCACGCTCAGCCTGGCGTCATGGCTTATTTCATGCAATACCATAGTTCAAGCTGTTTGTTTACTTCATGCCTTGCCAAGTAAGTCTTAGTTATTTCATGCCACAGTTTCATGATGTTCATGTCCTAAGATTTTTGCCTTAGCTTCCGCGTGCGATAGGCACGCTTGCCTTCGGGTTGTTTTCCGTTTTGTACCTCGTTGAGTGTTAATTGGAATTAAAAAATGTTTTTACCTGCACGCCTTGTCCAGAGTAGTCCGTTTGCATCCCGGGGAAACAAACCTCGCAGTAAGCTGCGACACTCCCGTAATGACAATATAGTTTTGGTTAGTTGCGTTAAAATGGTTACATTATTTGACTTGTTTGTACTGTGGAGGTCATTTACTATATAATTTGTAACTTTTTTCACAACTTAGAGCTGAAATAATACGAATGATTTTGTAGTTTTTACACAACATGGTTGTATGCATTTCTTGCTCTATTATTTTGCTTGTCTACTTAACTTGTCTGGCTACCTCAGTGAAAGCAAAAAAAGTAAACTTTTGTCTTTTTGTTGATTTCTTATCGTAGCCACAGTTATAAGGCTAGATGTGCTTAAAGGGGAACATTATCACCAAACCTATGCAAGCGTCAATATATACTTTGATGTTGCAGAAAAAAGACCATGTATTTTTTCAACCGATTTCCGAACTCTAAATGGGTGAATTTTGGCGAATTAAACACCTTTCTGTTTATCGGTCTTTTAGCGATGATGTCAGAATGTGACGTCACCGAGGTAATACACCCGCCATATTCATTTTAACATTACAAACACCGGGTCTCAGCTCTGTTATTTTCCGTTTTTTCGACTATTTTTTGGAACCTTGGAGACATCATGCCTCGTCGATGTGTTGTCGGAGGGTGTAACAACACTAACAGGGAGGGATTCAAGTTGCACCACTGGCAAGAAATCTGCCGCCAGACCCCCATTGAATTTACCAGAGTGTCTTCACATTTGACCGGCGATGCTAAGACAGACATGGCACAGAGATGTATGGATAACCTGCAGATGCATTTGCAACGATTAAGTCAACGAAATCACAAAGGTGAGTTTTGTTGATGTTGTTGACTTTTGTGCTAATCAGACATATTTGGTCACGGCATGACTGCCAGCTAATCGATGCTAACATGCAACGCTAATCGATGCTAACATGCTATTTACGCTAGCTGTATGTACATTTGAAACTAGATACCCACATTTAATGCGAAACAAACACTTACCAATCGACGGATTTAAGTTGCTCCAGTGTCACAAGATGCGAAAGTCCTGATCGTTTGGTCCACACATTTTACCGGCGATGCTAATAAGGCAGCCATGCTATGGGCCACTTCATTAGGTACACCCACGCTATGGCCGAATAGCGTCAATAGCTATTCGCTCAATAGCTTCAATTTCTTCTTCAATTTCGTTTTCGCCTTCTGCCTCAGTACTCCGACCATCTGTTTCAATACATGCGTAATCTGTTGAATCGCTTAAGCCGCTGAAATCCGAGTTTGAATCCGAGCTAATGTCGCTATATCTTGCTGTGGTAACCGCCATGTTGTTTGTATTGGCAGCACTGTATGACGTCACAGGGAAATGGACAGTGGTTTCGAAGATAGCGAAAATAAGGCACTTTAATGTTTTATTTAGGGATATTCCGGGACCGGTAAAATTTTGAAAAAAACTTCAAAAAATACAACAAGCCACTGGGAACTGATTTTTATTGTTTTTAACCCTTTTGAAATTGTGATAATGTTCCCCTTTAATGAAAGGTGACCGAGGTGTTGTGAAACAGACTAAATATTTTCCTTAAATGTATTAGCCTTATATTAATGTGTATCAGTTTTGTTAATAAATGAGTGGAATTGACGTTTTGAGGGTGCGTGTATTTATATCACATTATGCAGTTTACAAGCACAAACACGCTCTGAATGCCCTGATGTTCCATGTCATTGAGTGCTCCAAGTAAGAAAAAGAACAAGAAATTTGAAAAACAACACAAATGGAGACACATTTTCAAACACCATTGACTTCTTCTTCTTTCGTTTAACATCAGATGTTCAACTCTGTGTCGCGTAGCCATAGTCACATCTCTGGTCCTAGGTGGAGGAGGCTAGCCTCCGAGCGCGGTCCATATAAAGGGCAGATGTTGATTATATGGTCGGCGGTCCACTCAGGGTCTCTGCACTCGCATGCCGCACCGTCCGCCAAGCCCCACGTCTTCATTGATGACCCAAAGCGACCGACTCCAGTCCGTGGACGGTTCAGCGTGAGCCATTGTCGGCGTGGTAGGTCGTCTCCTCCTGGGTCCCAAATGTAGCGGTAGACTCGGGAGGGCTCCGCCCGACTCTCAATCCTGCTTCCCAGCTGCAGCCAACCATGCACCTCTGTCCTCAGAGGGGGAGTTGAGCATCCCAGGAGTGGCGGGACTTGAGTGCTGAACACCAATGACATTGAATAGTCACACTGCTTCATTTTCTATTCCCTATTCAGTTAATAATAATTGCTGCTTCAATGTTAGGCTTAGCTTTTATCAGATTTTCCCTATTTTTTCTCCAGACAGCATTTGGTGACCTCAAACAACAAGACTATGGATTGATTCACACTGGTTTTTCGCCTTTTGAAGGGTACTGGGAAAACCGGAACATTGATCTTGAAAGTCCTTAAAAAAGTGCTTGAATTTGGCCATGGAAAAGGTGTATGAACCCTTAAGAACATCACTGATCCAAGAATGAATGGTGGCCATGCCTATTAGAAACCCATCCAGTCTCCTTTTGCAGTACCTGAGTGTATTTTCTCCATGCTAGAGGCAGTTGGGCCATCAAGTCAGTTTTGTCAGTGGTTCCACTTGGCTGCATCTACTTGGCTCTGGCTGACACAAATGTTCCAGTTCACTTGTTCCTGTTCCAGGTCACTGTTAATTCTACTTCAGAATGTCCTCGTGCTGTGCCGGGGGGGACGATCATACGGCCAAAACCAGGCCAGACATTGTAATAACTGGAGGACTTTGTTTAAGTATTGGTGCAAACTAGCCAATGAAAGTATGAATATTTGTGCGCAGCTGGTACGTGACAATGCAGACCTGCGCTGTGAGCTTCCTAAACTGGAGAAACGGCTTCGGTCTACGGCAGAGCGAGTCAAGGCGCTGGAGGGGGCACTGAAGGAAGCCAAAGAGGGAGCCATGAAGGATCGACACCACTACCAGCGAGAGGTGGAGCGCATCAAAGACGTGATGCGCGTGCAAAATCCTTTTCGCCGCCCTTACGCTGCACACATAGGTCAGTAACGGTGTCGGCTATGTTTACACAAAGTGTCTTAAATCGGATTTATTTCAGATCTGATTTTTTCCAACTGACTATTAGTGACTAAGTGGAACGTGATTTTTATCAGACAGGCCCCAATGTGGGCTTGACGTCACCGCCATGCACACTTCAATAAAATAAAAACAAAATAAGTTCACCGGGAGGAAGTCGCTACTACTCCAAAATAAAATAGAAGTCGCAACACCTTAAAAATGAGTGACTTGGCCAGGGTTTGAACTCACAACCTACCCATCTCAGGGTGGACACTCTACCCACTAGGCCACTGAGTAGGTCCCTAGTTCTTTAAGGTTTAAATAGCCTTGGAAAGTGAAATAATAGCAAATTATAAAATATAGTAATAATGATTTTTCAGCACATGGATTTTTTTTCGAGAATTGATGTGCATTGATGGCAACTTTCAATCTTTAAAGTCATTTTTGAAAGATAAATCTTGTTGTCGGTAATTTTGTGGTGAGCTTTGTCAGTTTTGCATGATTAAGTAGTCATTAATCACAATCTATATAATAAACAAAACGTAACCAAGATTGGGTTGTGCCCATTAGTGAACTAATGACATAACCATCTTGACTTTGATCACATTGCACACGAGTGAATGAAGGCATACTTACTCAACAGCCATAGGGTGGCAGTATGAACATTGCCAACACTGTCATAAAAATGTGCCATATAGTGAAACCACATTTAACAACACTGTCCTAATCATGTGCCATATAGTGAAACCACATTAAACACTGTCAAAAACATGTGCCATATAGTGAAACCTCACTAAACAACACTGTCATGAATATGTGCCATATAGTAAAATCCTACTAAACAACACTGTCATAAATATGTGCCATATAGTGAAACAACACTGTCATAAATATGTGCCATATAGTGAAACCACACTAAACAACAACGACCAACACATTTTGGAAGAATATTTGCACCGTAACACAACATAGACACCACAGAACACATTCACAGAATTCCCTGCAACACCAACTCTTCCGGGACGCTACAATATAAACAAACGCCATTGGTGGATCTATACCTGACATCCACTGTAATGATACCACGTATAATAGCGTATTTAGTCGATACTACCATGATTACAGAGAGGAAGTCCCTACTACTACAAAATAAAATAGAAGTCGCAACACCTTAAAAATTAGTGTTTTGAAATGAGTTTATTTCGGTCATATAATCAACCAATTTGTGTCATCAATTTAACAGTACAGACTATACATATTAAACAATCATACATATTTACACACAAGAAGAAAAGAAAAAGAATGACCGAAAAAGGAATAGGCTGAAGCTAAGGCTTATATTTGGCTTTGACATTCACTAAAAATAAGATTACCTGGAACATCAACGTTCAAAAAAATCAATGGGATGAAAGTGATTGTTACTATATTTTATAATGGTCTATTATTTCACCGTTCAGTGCTTTCTTAAACCTCAAGCCTTTTTTTGTTCAAATAAAGCCAATAATGACATTTTTTGTGGTCCCCTTTATTAAGAAAAGTTCCAAATAAATTTTGGTACCGGTACCAAAATATTGGTATGGGGAAATCACTAATACACACACCGAGCACCCACTGGCAGAAATGTAGATCGGTGGCTATGGTTTTAATGTATTGTGCCTGCTGAGAGCCATTTGCTTTTCGGCTGGTGGGGCACCACTTTCCTTGCCCCTCAAGAAAAATCCAAATACCACATATTTCATGCTGCTAAAAGTCTTTATAAGTCTATAAGTTCACAAGTTATGTACAATACAACTTACAGGAGCATCGTACTCTAATTCATGTATCCTGCACTCTTTAAAGAAGGATGCAGAAAGACAACCTACAGTTTGTCATGTAGGTTTTATTAAACCAGTGTTCAACCTTTTTTGAGCCAAGGCACATTTATTTGCGTTGAAAAAATGTGGAGGCACGCCACCAGCAGAAATCATTAAAAAACGAAACTCAGTTGACGATAAAAATTTATGTCGCGATTGTTGGATATGACTTTAAAGCATAACCAAGCATGGATCACTATAGCTCTTGTCTCAAAGTAGGTGTACTGTCACCACCTGTCACATCACACCCTGACTTATTTGGACTTTTATGCTGTTCTCCTGTGTGTAGTGTTTTACTTTGTGTCTTGCGCTCCTATTTTGGTGGCTTTTTCTCTTTTTTTGGTATTTTCCTGTAGCAGTTTCACGTCTTCCGTTGAGCGATATTTCTCGCATCTACTTTGTTTTAGCAATCAAGAATATTCTAGTTGTATCCATCCTTCTTTGTGGGGAAATTGTTGATTATCATGTCATTTTTCGGATGTACGAACCCCGTTTCCATATGAGTTGGGAAATTGTGTTAGATGTAAATATAAACGGAATACAATGATTTGCAAATCATTTTCAACCCATATTCTATTGAATATGCTACAAAGACAACATATTTGATGTCCAAACTCATTTCCCAACTTCTTTGTCACATGTTGCTGGCATCAAATTCTAAAGTTAATGATTATTTGCAAACAAATTTTAATCAGTTTTAACATCAAATGTGATAATAGTAATAATAACTTAGATTTATATCGCGCTTTTCTAAATACTCAAAGCGCTCACAGAGAAGCAGGACTCAACATTCATTCACACCTGGTGGTGGTAAGCTACATCAGTAGCCACATGCTGCCCTGGGGTAGACTGACGGAAGCGTGGCTGCCAGTTTGTGCCTACGGCCCCTCCGACCACCACCTATCATTCATTCATCATTCATTCACCAGTGTGAGCGGCACCGGGGGCAAAGGGTGACGTGTCCTGTCCAAGGACACAACTGCAGCGATTTTTTGGATGTCAATCGGTGGGAAGCGAACCTGCAACCCTCAGGTTTCTGGCCGGCCGCTCTACCCACTACGCCATGCCGCCTTTGTAGCATATTCAACTGAATATGGGTTAAAAATGATTTTCAAATCATTGTATTCCGTTTATATTTACATCGAACACAATTTCCCAACTCATATGGAAACAGGGTTTGTTCTTTGTGGACGCCGTCTTTGCTCCACAGTAAGTCTTTGCTGTCGTCCAGCATTCTATTTTTCCTTAATTTGTAGCCAATTCAGTTTTTGTTTGGTTCTGTATAGCCTTCCCTAAGCTTCAATGCCATTTCTTAGGAGCACTCACCTTTTGTTTATTTTTGGTCTAAGCATTTGACACTTTTTTACCTGCACACTGTCTCCCGCTGTTTCCGACATATACAAAGCAATTAACTACCTGTTGCCACCTACTGATATTGAAAAGTATTACACGGTTACTCTGCCGAGCTCTAGACAGCACCGACACTCAACAACAACACATCATTTGCAGACTGTAATAACTCGTTTGCGAAAAATATTTTTAACCTATATAGGTGAAATTAGATAATCTCCCACTGCACACCAGGCTGTATCGCATGGCACACTAGTGTGCCGCGGCACAGTGGTTGAAAAATACTGTATCGAAGACACAATTTAGAAAATGTAGCTACTAACTTTAAGCAGGCTGTCTGTGTGTTTCATCACCTACACATGTGATAATTGCCCTGGCGTTGCAGCGTGAGAATGTCTTACATGGCGCAACCCTCCCCTCATGTCTCTGCCCTTCTTTCACCTCCTTCCCCTCGCTAAAATGTGTGCTCCAGTCTGTTCAACTCATTTCCTCTCACATGGTTTGAGCACACATTCCCGTTGTGTTTTACTCTGAGTCCGGCTATGTTTTTGCCTCTTTCCTCACTCAAAGCGTGAGTGAAGACTCCGTGCACTCCACTGTCCACCTGAGAAGACCTGATAGGAGATGATACAGTATCATCTGCTGACAGATGCTACCTGGTGGCTGTTTCAGCACACTGCAGATACAGTCTGGTGTGCCGTGGGAGATTATGCAGTTTCACCTATTTGGGTTTGCAAACCAGTAATTATATTTCACAAATTATATCCCGTTGTTGAGTGTAAGTGCTGTCTAGAACTCGGCAGAGTAACTGTGTAATACTATTTCATATCAGTAGGTGACTGCCGGTAGCTAATTGCTTTGTAGATGTCTGGAACAGGTCGTGTGAGACGACAATGATCTGTCGTGATCACAATATGCAGGCGACAGCGGGAGGCAGCGTGCAGGTAAAAAGGTGGCTCATGTTTAAACCAAAAATAAACAAAAGGTGAGTGCCCCTAAGAAAAGGCATTAAAGTTTAGGGATAGCTATGCAGAATGAAACTCAAACTGAACTGGCTACAAAGTAAACAATAACAGAATTCTGGACGACAGCAAAAACTTACAGCGTGTGGAACAGAGACGCCGTCCACAAGGTACATCTGAATATGACATGACAACAATTTCCACATAAAAAAGATTGTAATCTTGATTGCTAAAACAAAGCAGGTGCGGGGAATAGCGCTCAAAGCAAGACATGCAACTGCAACAGGAAAAGCCACCAAAATGAGATCGCAAGACAAGTAAAACACTACACACAGGAAAACAGCAAACAAGTAAAAATAAGTCATAAGTGATGTGACAGGTGGTGACAGTACTTTGAGACAAGAACTTTAGTGATGCATGCTTGGTTATGGTTTAAATTCATATCCAACAATTGTGACAAAGACTTTTTCTTGTCTACTGAGTTTTATTTTTTAAGGATTTCTGCTGGTGGTGTGCCTCCGCATTTTTTCAATGAAAAAAATGTGCCTTGGCTCAAAAAAGGTTGAACAACACTGCTATTAGGGTGATGAGAATCCTGCATGTGTCACATGCAGGATTCTCACAAGAATGAGGCAAACATACAACCTTACCTACTGTACCATGAAGATCACAAAATAGCGGAGAAATAGTTTATTGCTCTACCTTTCAGTATCAGGTTTTATCAGTCACTTAGTTTTTTTTTTCTTTCCCCAAAATAAGTTATCATCATGAAGAAGGTCTTACAATATGGCCAACTCATTCAAGTTTTGCAATGAAAGCCCGCTACTTGAATAACGATGAGCAGAAACACACTACTGTACACTCACTGGCCACAGCATTGGATACACTTACAGTCGTGGTCCAAAGTGTACATACCGTACACTTGTAAAAGACATCATGTCATGGCTGTCTTGCGTTTCCAATCATTTCTACAACTCTTATTTTTTGGTGATAGAGTGATTGGAGCACATACTTGTTGGTCACAAAAAACATTCATGAAGTTTGCTTTTTTTATGAATTTGTTATGGGTCTACTGAAAATGTGAGCAAATCTGCTGGGTCAAAAGTATACATACAAAAAAGTTAATATTTGCTAACATGTCCCTTGGCAAGTTTCACTGCAATAAGGCGCTTTTGATAGCCATCCGTGAGCTTCTGCTTGAATTTTGGACAAAAAAAATTGGTGCAATACAGCTAAATGTGTTGCTTTTCTGACATGGACTTGTTTCTTCAGCATTGTCCACACGCTTAAGTCAGGACATTGGGAAGGCCATTCTAAAACCTTCATTCTAGCCTGGTTTAGCCATTCCTTTACCACTTTTGACGTGTGTTTGGGGTCATTGTCCTGTTGGAACACCCACCTGAGCCCAAGACCCAACATGCGGGCTGATTTTTTGGGAGGTAATCCTACTTTTTCATTGTCCCATTCAAAGCACCATTTCCATTGGCAACAAAACAGGCCCAGAGCATAATACTACCACCGCCATGCTTGACGGTATGATTGGTGTTCCTGGGATTGAAGGCCTCACCTTTTCTCCAAATATATTGCTGGGTATTGTGGCCAAACAGCTCCATTTTTGTTTCATCTAACATCACATTGACAAAGACCTGAAGGAAGGTTCTGCGGTCAGATGAAACAAAAATGTATGTAAACTTTTGATCGCGACTGTACATGTAGTGATATGTACAAGTGGGCCTCGTTTTACTCGTTCCGTGTTGAGAAATTTTAAATGGATTCAGAAATAGCATCTACCAGGATGTTAAAGTGGTCGCTACACAAACATTTCATTTAAACAAAACAGAAAGGGACAAATGGTAGAAAATGGATGGATGGAGGTTACTGTTGATCACAACTATGCTAAAATATATGAGTGTAATGATTAATGGAAATATCGATGTATATTCTAAAAATTTGATTACATTGCCCTGTGCTTGACAGGTTTGCATTCTGGAGGATCAATTGATTTACAGTAGGGCAAAAAAGTATTTAGTCAGCCACCGATTGTGCAAGTTCTCCCACTTAAAATGATGACAGAGGTCTGTAATTTTCATCATAGATACACTTTAACTGTGAGAGACAGAATGTGAAAAGAAAATCCAGGAATTCACATTTCAGGAATTTTAAAAAATGTATTTGTAAATTATGGTGGAAAATAAGTATTTGGTCAACCGTTCAAAGTTCTCACTGATGGAAAGAGGTTTTGGTTCAAAATCTCACATTACATGGCCCCATTCCTTCTTTCCTTAACAAGGATCAATCGTCCTGTCCCCTTAGTATTCTTCTTCCTCCAAACACGACATGTTGAGTTTATACCAAAATGGATTCATGGATGATACAGCAGAGGATTGGGAGAATGTCATGTGGTCAGATGAAACCAAAATAGAACTTTTTGGTATAAACTCAACTCGTCGTGTTTGGAGGAAGAAGAATACTGAGTTCCATCCCAAGAACACCATACCTACTGTGAAGCATGAGGGTGGAAAAATCATGTTTTGGGGCAGTTTTTCTGCTAAAGGGACAGGACGATTGATCCGTGTTAAGGAAAGAATGAATGGGGCCATGTATCGTGAGATTTTGAGCCAAAACCTCCTTCCATCAGTGAGAGCTTTGAATGGTTGACCAAATACCTATTTTCCACCATAATTTACAAATAAATTATTGAAAATTCCTACAATGTGAATTCCTTGATTTTTTTTTCACATTATGTCTCTCACAGTTGAAGTGTACCTATGATGAAAATTACAGACCTCTGTCATCATTTTAGGTGGGAGAACTTGCACAATCGGTGGCTGACTAAATACTTTTTTGCTCCTCTGTATATTGATTGAACAACAGAAAAACATTGGATTAGGAACAGTAAACGTTATATAGAAGTTAAAGGCGTTGAACAATATTCATGTCTACCTGCCCGTTGTGGCGCCGTCGCCGTCAGTCGAATGGTGATATTCTACCAGCAGATTTTGTTTCATCGGCTACTTCTCACACCTCGTGGTTAAATTCACTTGGATATGCATTTTTGTTGAGTTGATTGCATATTAATTAGTCCTACTACCACTGTGTCAATTAAAAAATAGCAACCACAGTGAGATCCCAAACTTCTTGTAGAGATGTTTTTTTTTTCACTCATACTCTTACTCAACAATTTCACCGTTACAAGATCAGGAGTTTGCATGGGAGTTACACGCCCCATTACTCGTATTTTGTTTTTGTTTTCATTGTATATGTTTTTATTAACGTAAGAAGCCAAAAACTAAATTAAAATGTTATGAATTATCCAGCCTAATGTGTAGTACTTTACTCAGAGTGGTCACTGGGCGTCATTAATGTCACATGGATGTAGATCTAACGTAATACAGTGATTTTTTTTTCAGAGTTAAATCATTAACACAGACTTTCATTGAAGTCAGATCTTCTTTGCATATTTTTCCATCTAAAAAAAACCCTGTGGAGATTGGATAGTTTAAGTGAGACATCAAACTTGAATTGATTAACGTGGACCGCAAACTTAAACAAGTTGAAAAACTTATTCCGGTGTTACCATTTAATGGTCAATTGTACAGAATATGTACTGAACTGTGCAATCTACTAATAAAAGTTTCGATCAATCTATCAAAATTGATAAAAAAGAGAAGGTAAAAGTCAAAACAGAGTTTCCGTATGTCAACCTGCGGAAAGATACCTTTGCCAGAAGAGAGCTACACCTCAGGGGTGAGACTTTCTGACTCAGGTTAAGCATCCAGTACCAGGCACAGTAACCGGGTCTCACATTCTGATTCTCCCGGAATCATCCTAATTACTAAAGATTGATTTATTTTGATATATTAATTGCCAAGTCCGTCAACCTGATGAATTAGCTGCCACAGAGGCGGCTAGCAGCTGACTGTATTTCAATAACAATTTCACTCATGGATGATTGGTATTGGAATCTGCATTGTAAAACCCTCATCGGATATTTCTTACCTAATGCTTGAAAAAGCAGGATGTGTAAATGATTCATGAGGGTTTAAATAAATAAGTGACACATTTGTGAAATTGTACTTATGTGGAAAGAAACCTAACATTTACTGTATATTCAAGTCAAAATGATTGATATTTATATTTTTCTTAAAACTAGCCCGTTTAGAATAATACTTTTTTTGACTCTGCCTCTTAAAAGAATCGGAATCAAGAATCGTTGGGAAACAGAATCAATGGAACCGGAATCAGAATCGAAAACAACCAAATCTGCCCAAGTGACCAGTGCCAAAGGCAGAATTGGACCAGCCCAAGGTGCCTGGCATCCCACAAGTCAAACCATCCTCCCAAAATCACTAATAGAGGATTGTTGTGGAAGACAAATATAGTTTTTAGAGAGTAAGAGAGGGAGGTCAAAACACAGGTAATATCACAACGAGAAGCAACGGCCACTCTGAGGAAGGCTGAAGTGACAGCTAAAAACTAGACAACTGATAGTGGGCAATATTTGGACAAGCAGGCTACCATATGGGGGTACTGTAGTAGAAAACTTGATATTGAGCACAGATCAGTCCTGCCGACAGCAGACAAACCTCAGCAGGAAAGCCACCAAAGTTGGTTCACATCACAAACTTTTATAGACAGATAAATCACAGTGTGCAGAACAGGTGCTTGTCAGAGTTGACTGAATATGTACTGACCTAATATATTAGACTTAGACTTCCTTTTTATTGTCATTCATATTTGAACTTTACAGTACAAATAAGAACAACATTTAGTTGCATTAGCTCTTGGTAGTGCAGGATAAAAAAACCAATAAGGTATAGACATAAATAAATAGATTACTGTACAGATAAATAGGCATCCAGGTTTATGGGTGTATGTTATATTTTCTGTTATATTGTCTTTTTATTTATAATTTATTTATAATAATTTATAATATGGAACTCTATTTATAGTCGTGGTCAAAAGACATCACATGGACAAAGAAAACACCTCATGGAGGAAAGTTCTGTGGTCAGATGAAACAAAAATTGTTTGGCCACAATACCCAACAATATGTTTGGAGGAGAAAAGGTGAGGCCTTTAATCCCAGGAACACCATTCCTACCGTCAAGCATGGTGGTGGTAGTATCATGTTCTGGGCCCGTTTTACTGGAAATGGAACTGGTGCTTTACAGAGAGGAAATGGGACAATGAAAAAGGAGGATTACCTCCAAATTCTTCAGGACAAGCCAAAATCATCAGCCCGGAGGTTGGGTCTTGGGCGCAGTTGGGTGTTCCAACAGGAAAATTACCCCAAACACACGTCAAAAGTGGTAAAGGAATGGCTAAATCAGGCTAGAATGAAGGTTTTAAAATGGCCTTCCCAAAGTCCAAAGTGTGGACAATGCTGAAGAAACAAGTCCATGTCAGAAAACCAACACATTTAACTGAACTGCACCATTTTTTTCAATAGGAGTGGTCAAAAATTCAATCTGAAGCTTGTGGATGGCTACCAAAAGCGCCTTATTGCAGTGAAACTTGCCAAGGGACATGTGAGCAATCAAAAGTATACATAGAGCAATGTTAATATTTGCTCACATTTTCAGTAGACCCATAATAAATTCATAAAAGAAGGAAACTTCATGAATGTTTTTGTAACCAACAAGTCTGTGCTCCAATCACTGTATCACAAAATAATAAGAGTTGTGGAAATGATTGGAAACTCAAGACAGCCATGACATTATGTCCTTTACACGCGTATGTAGACTTTTGACCACGACTGTATAGGGCACAGTCTGAGTGTGACTTTGACAAGTGTTGTCCATACTGTGTGTGTGTTCCAATCTAATCCACTTTTTTTATATAGCACATTTCAAGAAACAACAACATTTTCAAAAAGTGCTGCACAGAAGTTGAGACATACGTACTAAGAGAGTCAGTAATACAAAACATTTACCTATGAAATAATAAATACATAAAATACATGAGAGAAAATAAAATAGGCTAAAATCACACAACTCTCATGCTGGTTTAAAAGCCAAAGATTTAAAAAAACAATTTTAAGACATGATTGAAAAGTCATTAAAGAGGGAATAGCAAGAGGCGTATTGTTCCAAGGTTTTGGAGCCTCAGCAGTAAATGCACCATCACCTCTGGATTTGAAATGATCATTACATCAAAAAAAATTGATAACATTTCTAATTGTTCCAATGTTGTTGAAATAAGCATAACTTTTGACACAACTTTCTGAAAAAGCTGCCTGGAACTCACAGGCATTTTAAGCTGCAAAAATGAAATGAAACCCTGGAGATGAGTAAAAAGACTCCGACTGGTGTGCTCTGCGACAAATTGGACTCTAAAATAAACCCAGGCGGGACTTGAGATAAAACTGTTACCTAGTTTTGGGCAAATCAATGACGTTCATGAAAGTAAAACATGGGGAAAAAAAAAAATATTGTATGACATTCAAGCAGTAGAATTGCATTTGTGTCAACGTAGTGGGGTCTTTTTTCAAAAGTGGATTTTAAATCATGCCAGCAATTAATTTACTCAAAATGTAAAAGTGTAATTAATGGGATTATAAGAAGTGGAGAGACAGCACCAATAAATACACACAAAGTGTTCCTTTTTCTACAGCCAAGGCTGTGCGTCCTGGCCACCAGTCGCCCACTCATGCCATCTTCATCCGAGGCCACAGCCATCGCCCTGTCGCCCTGACAGATGTTCCTCACAACGACTCGCAAGCTCCACTCGCTGCTGCTGATGCCACGGCTACAGAGTCAGAGAGCGACCACGCCGCTGTTGAAACCAACCAGAACCCGCCTGCCAAGCGCTTGGACCATCAGAACAACGCTCAGAACTTGTGAGTGTCCAGAGATGCACACACAATGTGTGTGTGTGTGTGTGTGTGTGTGTGTGTGTGTGTGTGTGTGTGTGTGTGTGTGTGTGTGTGTGTCTGTGTTGTATTTCTACCCTTCTTGAGTCATCAACAAGGAAAAGTAGCTTCCATATGAGGAGGCGTGAACAAGTGATGAAATAAATCGTGGTCCCAATAACATTGCATCTAATAGAGAGCCAAATACTAGAGTCTGTGAACATTGTTCCAAAGTCAGGATTTTTTTGTTGATTTAATGTGCATACAAAAGTAAACATTCACAGGTGCAAAGGCAAAGCCATTTTCTACCGCTTGTCCGGTTCGGGGTCGCAAGGGGGTGCTGGAGCCTATCTCAGCTGCATTCGGGCAGAAACGCAGCAATATATGATAAAACAAGCCGGCAGCTAAAGACGGACTTCCCTATTCATCCCCAAAAAAAGCCGCCAGGTAAATAGCTGATTTTACCACTTCCGGTGCTTACATAAGACAAGCCATATGTGACCATAGGATGAACAAATACAGTACGCTACTTACTATAGTGGCCATTAACAGTTAGCTTCTACAGCTGGGTTGCCCAAAGTGTGGCACAGGGCCCATCTGTGGTCCCTGACTCCTTTGTCATCGGCCTTAAGCACATCACAAATAACAAAAAAATAGAGATCTCATTTGCACCCCTGGTGGTGAAATCTATCAAAATGAGGGTAGTCCCAAAAAGGAGGGATTTTTCAAATTGACTGTGTTTCCCTTTTAAAAGCGCTCCCCCTCTGGTCAACATATGAAATAACAAGTGTGTTTAAAAAATTTAAGTGCTCCCCCTCTGGCCAACACATGTAATAACAAGTGTGTGTAAGAAATTGAAATGCGCCCCCTTTGGCCAAAATGTATTAAAATCAAATCAAATAAATATGTATATAGAGACATACTGTAATAACTTGAAGTAAATAATGACGATTAAAAAACAATTAAACAAAAAATTTAAATAAATAAACTAAAAGCAGTCTTTTTCTCACAATGTGTCAACTTTTTTCTTATAAAATTGGGAACAATTTATATTATTTCTATTTCTGTAATATTTTATGATAAAATGATTACTTTTTAATGTAAAAGTATTACTTTTTAAGGCAAAATGGCGACATTTTTTACTTTCTACTTTTAAATGGCGACATTATTTACTTTTTACTTTTATTTAAATTGATCTCAACTCTGTACACTGCTGCTGGAATTTTAATTTTCCTGAAGGAACTCTCCTGAAGGAATCAATAAAGTACTATCTATCTATCTATCTATCTATCTATCTATCTATCTATCTATCTATCTATCTATCTATCTATCTATCTATCTATCTATTTGTCATTTAAATTCTGACTTTTATCACGGTATTGACATTTTTTTGTTTTTTGTAAAATTGTGAGATTTTTTGATTGTCATAATGTTTGCCATGTAAAATTCCGATTATTATTATAATATTGCCAAAATGTTAAAAGTGCTCTTATAAATTGTGACTTTTGTCGGGTAAAATTACATCTCCTTTCGTGAAATTGCCAAAATTTGAAGCTTTTCTTGTAAAACTGCAACTGTTATTGAGTAGAGTTCCAACTTTTATCATATTATTGCACAAAAGTTCAGTTTTTCTTGTAAAATTCTGACTTGCGTTGAGTAAAATGACGACTTTTATGATAATACTGCCAAAAGTTGTTTTTCTCGTAAAATTGTGACCTTTTTCTTGTGAAATTCCAACAAATTTTTCACAACAAGCTTTTTTGCATTTGAATACTATGTATGTATCATTAATGTTGTAAATACACTTCTTTATATATCTAGAAAGGGTGGTCCTAAAAAGGTAGGCATTTTTCGGAGGTCTCAAGAAGGTAGGAAATACAAGAGCGTGTGTGTGTGTGTGTGTGTTGGTGTGTCCTGTGGTGATGTAATTAAATTTAAAGATGTATTTTTTTTTTTATTATTGTTTGTTTTACTTCCTGCTGTTTGTAGGCCTCCTGCAAGCCAAACAGACACTGCAGAGACGCTCGATTCAGAAAATGGTGAGCTCATGCATCATTTTCTCATATTCCCGCACAGGAAAATCCTCTTCATGAGCTGGCTTCCTCTATTTTTTATTTGCCAATGAATTAACTCCGTATTTTATGCCACCTCTTCATCACTGCATGCGTGACATAGAGTGGGTCTGGGTTAGTTCTCGCCTCATCCTTCACTTAAGGTGTGTGTAAAAGAAATGCGTCAAGAATGCATAACCAACCTGATAAGTCCGAAAGAGAAAGAGATGATACGGTATTATCTGCTCACAGATGCTACCTGCTTGTTGTTTGAGCGCACTGCAGCTAGTCCTAGATAGTCCCACTCCTTAATGCTCCAGTCACACACAGGATTGTCACAGGCAAAAATACAACCTTACCTACCGTATGTGAAACAAGTATCTCTAAAGCCACTGTATGGTCACTGCCCTGTTGATTGTTTTTGCTCATAAGTCACCTGGATCACATTTTTATTAGGATTTATTAGGATTTTTTCTCAAATGCGACCCACGCCTCTTTCGTATGTGTTCATACATTTAATATAGAGCTAGGATTGTACGGTATGTGGGTATTAGTATAGTACCGCGGTACTAATGAATCATTTATGGTACTATACCGTCTCCGAAACGTACCGGTCCCGCACACACACACAGAGTGCTTACAAGTAGACACAGTGTGTAGACAGAAACGGGAAAATGGACGCATTTTGGTGTAAAAAGTAAAGATAAAGGTGAAGTTATAACACTGAAACACCCTCAGGAAGAGGTGCTTTTTAGACTTGGCTAGCGAGCTAGCGGCTAACATCCATCCGCCGTCTACACTGTTTTAGTTACTTCTAAATCATTAATCCTGGTCTCCATGGCGACAAATAAAGTATGTTTCCTACAAGTAGCGTTATCACTGCAGGACGAGGAATAGCTAAACACCGTAGCTCACCCGCATCAAAATGTAAACAAATGCCATTGGTGGATCTACACCTAACATCCACTGTAATGATACCAAGTACAGGCATGTATCTAGTCGATACTACTATGATCATGTTGGTATTTTTTGGCATCACAATATCTTTTTTTGGTTAGAGTGTCTGCCTTGAGATTGGTAGGTTGTGAGTTCAAAACCCGGCCGAGTCACACCAAAGACTATAAAAATGTGACCCATTGCCTCCCTTGTTGGCACTCAGCATCAAGGGCTGAAATTGGGGGTTAAATCACCAAAAATGATTCCCGGGCGCGGCTACTGCTGCTGCTCACTGCTCCCCTCACCTCCCAGGGGGTGATCAAGGGTGATAGGTCAAATGCAGAGAATAATTTCGCCATACCTCGTATGTGTGTGACAATCATTGGTACTTTTAACTTTAACTTTAAATATGTCCCTGGACACACAAGGACTTTGAATATGACTAGTGTATGATCCTGTAACTACTTGGTATCAGATTGATACCTAAATGTGTGGTATCATCCAAAACTAATGTAAAGTAACAAAGAAGAGAAGAATGATTAATACATTTTAACAGAAGTGTAGATGTTACTTTCTCATGTTAAAAGAGAAAGTAAGCTGATCCATCCATCCATCCATTTTCTATCGCTTGTCAATTTTGGGGTCGCGGGGGGTGATATTAAAAATAAATGAACAGGTAGATTAATAATTCATTTTCTACTACTTATGTCCTTAATAATGTGTACAAAATAATAGGTATATAAATGACACAATATGTTACTGCATACGTCAGCAGACTAATTAGGAGTCTCTGTTTGTTTACTTACTACTAAAAGACAAGTTGTCTATTATGTTCACTATTTTATTTAAGAACTAAATTTCAACAATATACATATGTTTCAATCACCCTAAGATTTTTTTGTTCAAATAAAGCCAATAATGCAATTTTTTTTGTGGTCCCTTTAATTTAGAAAAGTACCGAAAATTATCGAAACAATTTTAGTTCTGGTACCGGTACCAAAGTATTGGTATTGTTACAAAACTGTATGGAGCCGATGCGCAGGTCGGGGTGATGCGACAAGGGAGGCGCAGTACGGGCAGGCAGGTGAGGTACAGCTTAATTGTAATGATGAAAAATGAAACAAAAAGCTTAATGAAACCATTAAATAAATACACATTTGTCTGGTGAATGTGCTGTAAACAGTATTTGTAATAATTGCGTCATATAATGAATCGGTTGTACTATTACTAATAACAAGTAATTAATAAATTGTATATATGTTACCCCATTGCCGATATGTTTGATGTAAATTGGCACACTACTTTTGATGTGTTTGTATGTCAACAAGACGGCCTCAGAAGCACAGCAAAGTCAGTGCAGGAAATAACGTTTTAATCATGAAAGAAACTACCAGCACTGCACTAAATGAACTTGATGTCGGATAAAAAGAGGCAACATCACACAGCAAACATGCAATAAATACTACACTGTATTGCCAAAAGAATTTGGCCACCTATCCAAATGATGAGAATCAGGTGTCTTAATCACTTATCCCCCCCGGCCACAGGTCTATAAAATCAAGCACTTAGGCAAGGAGAGTGTTTCTACAAACATTTGTGAAAGACTGGGGCGCTCTCAGTGATTTCCAGCGTGGAACTGTCATGGGATGCCACCTGTGCAACAAATGCCGTCATGAAATGTCCTCGCTCCTAAATATTCCAAAGTCAACTGTCGGCTTTATTATAAAAAAAAAAGTGAAGAGTTTGGAAACAACATCAACTCAGCCACCAAGTGGTAGGCTACATAAACTGACAGAGAGGGGTCAGCGGCTGCTGAAGCGCATAGTGCAAAGACTTTCTGCACAGTCAGTTGCTACAGAGCTCCAAACTTCATGTGACCTTCAAATTAGCCCACTTACAGTACACAGACAGGTTCATGGAATGGGTTTACATGGCCAAACATCTGCACCTAAGCCATACATCAGCAAGTCCAAGGGACTTGCTGATGTATGACTGGTGTGAAGCACGTCGCCACTAGACTCTAGAGCAGTGGAAACACCTTCTCTGGAGTGATGAATCACACTTTTCCATCTGGCAATCTGATGGACCAGTCAGGGTTTGGAGGTTGCCAGGAGAACGCTACCTTTCGGACTGCATTGCGCCGAGTGTGAAATTTGGTGGAGGAGGAATTATGGTGTGGGGTTGTTTTTCAGGAGATGGACTTGGCCCCTTAGTTCCAGTGAAAGGAACTTTGAGTGCTCCAAGGTACCAAAACATTTAGGACAAGTCCATGCTCCCAACCTTGTGGGAACAGCTTGGAGTGTGCCCCTTCCCCCATTGCTGTGTGTTTGGGGTCATTGTCCTGTTGGAACACCCAACTGCGCCCAAGACCCAACCTCCGGGCTGATGATTTTATCTTGTCCTGAAGAATTTGGAGGTAATCCTCCTTTTTTCATTCCCCATTCTTTAAGTTTGAATGGGGAAAATGCAAAAAAAAAAAAGGAAATGTGGGAAATCCGGGAATTATTTTTAAAATCTTTGAAGGAAAATACACAATTCCCAAACAGGCTGAATATTTTGAAATTGAAACAGTTTGAATCAGATATAAACATGTGGAAGTTGTGGAACTTTGAAGAATGTCCCATTCTTTTCATTGGGAATTTCAGAAAAACTTGGGAAAAGCGGGAAATGTTTTGAAAATGGTAAAAAACTTCAATGGTCAGAATGAGTTGAAATGGTTGGTGTTGAGAAATGTTGAAGTAATAACATGTTGAATTGAGAATTGGTATTACAAAAATCCTAGAAGTTCGGGAAAACTGGGAATTTTTCCATTTCAAAAAGCAATTTTGTTTTTTTTCTTGAGTAAGAGGAATGTTTTGACGATGGAACGGTTGAAGTGGGTTGAAAAATGTGGAAGGACTAGTCGCTAGTAAAAAAGGGTGGAAATAGGGCTTTGGAAAAACAGGAATTCTGGAAAATCCTGGAATTTTTTGGAACTTGGAAAAAGGGTAGTTTTAATGTCCGGAATGGTGGAATGTGTTGAAGGTGGAATGGTTTGAATAGGTTGAAAAATTTGCAAATGGTGGAATTTAGAAAAATAGCCAATTCATTTTGAATGGGAAAAATTTGAATTTTTGGAATTTGTCAAGGGAAAGCCTGCGATTCCCGAATAGGCTGAACAGTTTGAAGTTGTAACGCTTTGAATCGGGTGAAAAATGTGAACGGTAAAGCGCGCCAAAATTTGGAGAAGAACAATAATAAGTTGAAGTTGAATAATAACAATAAATAGATTCATTTTGGAGAAATCACACAAAAATGCAACATTGTGGCCACGACAGGAAAGTTAATGGATCCCAGGATGCAGAGACAAGGCAAACATGAACTGAAAAGTGTATTCATCACACTGTCCCAAAAAATATATATATAAAATATAATATATAGAAAAATAAAGAAGAACACACACTAGAGTCTAATTTGCAGGCTACTGAAACAGCAAGAAGAAGCTGAAAGAAGTAGGCGAGGACGTTGTGGCAATGCATCTGTGGCAAACAAACAATAATTCTCTCCTGTTGCAGCTGAGGTGATTAAAAGGTTGCTGATTGGAATCACCTGCTGCACCTCCAGTAACTTAGTCCAGCTCAGGGAGTGTCTGCATCTCCGGAGATAAAATGAAGGACATCAACAATAACCCGAAGGAAACCTTATATCCAAAGCATCCATCCATCCATCTTCTTCCGCTTATCCGAAGTCGGGTAGCGGGGGCAGCAGCTTAAGCAGGGAATCCCAGACTTTCCTCTCCCCAGCCACTTGGTCCAGCTCTTACCGGGGGATCCCGAGGCATTCCCAGGCCAGCCGGGAGACATAGTCTTCCCAACGTGTCCTGGGTCTTCCCCGTGGCCTCCTACCAGTCAGGCGTGCCCTAAACACCTCCCTAGGGAGGCGTTTGGGTGGCATCCTGACCAGATGCTCGAACCACCACATCTGGCTCCACTCAATGTGGAGGAGCAGCAGCTTTACTTTGAGCTCCTCCCGGATGGCAGAGCTTCTCACCCTATCTCTAAGGGAGATCCCCGCTACCCGGCGGAAGAAACTCATTTTGGCTGCTTGTACTCGTGATGTTGTCCTTTCGGTCATAACCCAAAGCTCAGTGAGGATGGGAGCGTAGATCGACCGGTAAATTGAGAGCTTTGCCTTCCGGCACAGCTCCTTCTTCAACATGCACAACAGATCGGTACAGCGTCCGTATTACTGAAGACGCCACACCGATCCGCCTGTGGATCTCACGATCCACTCTTCCCTCATTTGTGAACAAGACTCCTAGGTACTTGAACTCCTCCACTTGGGGCAAGGTCTCCCCCCCAACCCGGAGATGGCACTCCACCCTTTTCCGGGGGAGAACCATCGACTCGGACTTGGAGGTGCTGATTCTCATCCCGGTCGATTCACACTCGGCTGCGAACTGATCCAGTGACAGCTCAAGATCCTGGCCAGGTGAAGCCATCAGGACCACATCATCTGCAAAAAGCAGAGACCTAATCCTGCAGCCACCAAACCGCAAATATACCAATAACCTAAGCAAAGATGCAAAAAAGCAAGGTCAAAAGGAACATGAAGACGTGTCACACAGCAATCATACAAAGTACGTTTTTGTCATGATCCGCTGCCCGGATCATGTCTTATTCTGGTTTTGGTTTCGTCTTTGTATCGTATTCTGTTGGTGTTTGACTTCCTTAGTTCCTGGTGGCACTTCCTGTTTGTTGTGTTGCTATAGTCACACATTGGTGTCACCTGCTTCTTGTTTTTGACTCACACCTGTTTGTAATCACATTCTGTATTCAAGCCTGCCTTTTCAGTTGACTCGTCCTCAAATCATAGCTTTTGTTACCCGTAACAAGTGACGACGCTGATCCCTGTTTCTTGTAAACCTGCTATTGTATTTTGCTAGCTCCCATTCTACGCTTGTTTTCTTCTAGCTCCCATGCTAGTTCTGTTTGTTTTGCTTTTTCTACATAGTGCAAGTTTTCTGTTTCCTAGTCTGTTTAAGTTTTAATAAATCTAGACTCTCTTACCTTTACGCTGTGTTCGAGCCCGAAGTGCATCTTGAAAGAACGCACCCGCTCCACCATGCCCACTAAACGTCACAGTTTTCATGGAAGACAGTGCAAGTATTTAAGATTCAAATGCAAAAAGAATCCAAATGTTTTTTATTCTATTTTGTCAAAGCAAACAAATGAAACCGAGAAGTTTGACGGCAACATTTTTTATGAAGTGAGTCATACCAAAGACTATAAAAATGGGACCCATTACCTCCCTGCTTGGCACTTAGCATCAAGGGTTGGAATTGGGGGTTAAATCACCAGAAATGATTCCCGGGTGCGGCACCGCTGCTGCCCACTGCTCCCCTCACCTGCCAGGGGGTGAACAAGCGGATGGGTCAAATGCAGAGGACAAATTTCGCCACACCTAGTGTGTGTGTGACAATCATTGGTACTTTAACTTTAACTTAACAAGCAGAGGATGCATGTGCATATACGAGCCAGTCGCTATTGTTAGTCATTATTTTTTGTTAGTCACTGACCATAGAGCATTACATCTTTGTTAAAGGCTATGTCTACACCTTCAAGGAACAATTATTTATCCTAAGCCGCGTTTCCGCCACACTCAACTATCGTTTAACGTTCCCCTCCTCAGACACTTTTTTACATGGGTAAGTGCGCCATATATTACTTAAATCTCAGGCTCTTAGCGTTGTATGGACTCATTGAGATCGTTTTTACAAATTAAATTCGGAGAGAAAGTGCAAAAAAGTGCAGAAAGACCGCCTCCCAGACCGCCGAAAAGTAAGCGTCACAGCCAGCTTCATAATAAAGTGGTTTTGTTACTCGGAGCTAACCACTGGAATGGAGGCAAGTCATCCAGACATGCCTGTGTTTCTCCTTCATCACACATGAATAACTTAAGAGAAAGCCATTGCAGCTATTTGGGATACAACACTTCTCAGACGGCAAGAGAACTTTCCAATGTCAAGCTCAGCTGTGATTCTACTTAGCGAAAAACTTTGTCCATTTGTCGAAGGAACGACAACGAGAATGAGGGCTGTCACGGATGTGATAAAAAAGGTAGCGTGTGCTTTATATTACCTGGCCGTCGAGGGAAGACTAACTATGGAAAAAGGCGAATGCTTTTGGACCGGCAAAGAA
The DNA here is from genome assembly GCF_033978795.1 of Nerophis ophidion. Lineage (NCBI taxonomy): Eukaryota > Metazoa > Chordata > Actinopteri > Syngnathiformes > Syngnathidae > Nerophis > Nerophis ophidion. The sequence goes on along the minus strand of NC_084612.1, from coordinate 53,806,936 downwards.
GACTGTATCAGTTATTGTCTGCCGTATATGTCGCGGACTCAACCTCTAAGTGCATAGTATATAAAGTCACTAAAAAGGAATGGACAATGAAAGTGAAGGCAAAAGAGTGAAGGGTGTCCTGACCAGATATCTAGATCCCAAGATTGATTGGTGTCAAATGTTCTTTATCACATTGTTTACGCTCACATGTTTATTAAAGATTTGATTAATTTATGATATTCTGCGCATGCGTATTAGGTCGTGTTGCGCCGGTGGACGGAGGGGTGAGGGGGTCTTAAACGATCATTGTGTGTGTGTGGACAAGGATAAGGTTAGGTGGGATTTACCTTGGATAACCTTAGTATAGAAGGGGCCAAAGTCAAATCAAATCTATGTTTATTTACATAGCCATTAATCACAAGTGTCTCAAAGGGCTGCACAAGCCACAATGACATCCTAGGCTCAGAACCCACATACTCAGGACTCTGTGCAGGCCAGTCAAGTTAAACCACACCAGACTCAGTCATCCATGTCTTTATGGACAGTGCTTTGGTGCACAGTCATGTTGGAAGAGGAAGGGGCCCGCTGCAGACTGTTCCCATAAGGTTGGGAGCATGGACTTGTCCAAAATGTTTTGGTATCCTGGAGCATTCAAAATTCCTTTTACTGGAACTAAGGGGCCAAGCCCAACTCATTGAAAAACAACCCCACACCATAATTCCTCCCCCACCAAATTTCCGACTCGGCACAATGCAGTCCAAAATGTAGCATTCTGCTGGCAACCTCCAAACCCCGACTGGTCCATCAGATTGCCAGATGGAAAAGCGTGATCGGTACAGCGTCCGCATTACTGAAGACGCCGCACGAAACCAAAAAAACAATCTTCGACCCCACTCTCCTCTCTAAGGCGTCTCCACTGCTCTAGAGTCCAGTGGCAACGTGCTTTACACCACTGCATCCGACACTTTGCATTTAACTTTGTGATGTATGGCTTGGATGCAGCTGCTCGTCCATGGAAACCCATTCCATGAAGCTCTCTGCGTACTGTACGTGGGCAAATTGGACAGTCACATGAAGTTTGGAGCTCTGTTTCAACTGACTGTGCAGAAAGTCTTTGCACTATGCGCTTCAGCATTCGCTAACCCCTCTCTGTCAGTTTATGTGACCTACCACTTGGTGGCTGAGTTGCTGTTGTTCCCAAACTTTTCACTTTTTTTTTATAATAAAGCCGACAGTTGACTTTGGAATATTTAGGAGCGAGGACATTTCAGGACTGGATTTGTTGCACAGGTGGCATCCTACGACAGTTCCATGCTGGAAATCACTGAGAGCGGCCCATTCTTTCACAAATGTCTGTAGAAACAGTCTCCATGCCTAAGTGCTTGATCGGATACACCTAAGGCCAAGTGATTAGGACACCTGATTCTCATCATTTGGATGGGTGGCCAAATACTTTTGGCAATATACTGTACCTTCAAAGTGAACTTAGCCTGAAGGTGTCTGGAGCTGACAGATAAGGCTCCATGTGTCACTTCATGTCATCCAGAATAACAGCATTGACTCGGTTATGTTAACGACACCTTCTTGACTCCAGCTGTGGAGACTGAAATGAAACTGGAAAAGCTAAAACTGACAACTACAATCCCAATTACAAATATTTTGTTGAATGACTATCCAAATTAAACATCATTTTACTTTACAGTATGTTTGCGATGATTTCCACGGATGCATTTTTTTTTTCCAACAAGATCTACAGTAAACATGTAAAACTACCACATGTGGGTAAAAATGGCTTTCTGGTTTTATTTCAGGAAACGTTGTGAGGGATCCTGCTGGGTTTAGATTTTCATTATCTGCCACATATTTTCTCGATGCAAACGTCTGGCCACCCATGAGGCTCCCTGAAAATAACCAAGTCGTTAAATTTGTGCAAAGTGCCACCAAATTTACGACAGCCCAAGCCATGAATAACAATGAGTAGAAGCTCACTGGCTAGTAGCTACACTATTAGGGACTCCTGCACAATCAATACACTATAATAAGACCCAATACAAGGATCAAATTGTTTCTTTACACGGACAATGTTGTGACCAGTGCATATTTATCATGGGAGTGGTGTTGAAGTATCACATTGTATTTACCCTAACAGCAGCATGAGATGACCGAAATACTACAATGACCCTTAGGCTATGTCTACACTAAGTCGTTTAACCCCTAAATGAATAATTATTTAGCTTAAGCCCCGTTTCAGCCACACTAAACCAGCGTTTAAGGTTCCCCTGCTCAGACAAATCTTTACATGGGTAAGTGCGCCGTGTATTTCTTGAATCTCCAGCTCTTATCTGGAGATACATGTACAGGCACTTGTGGAAATCACACATGAATACCTTAAGAGAAAGCCATTGCAGCTATTTGGGATACAACACTTCTCAGATGGCAAGAGAACTCTCCAATGTCCAGATCAGCTGTGATTCTACTTAGCGAAATACTTTGTCCATTTGTCGAGGGAAAGACAACGAGAATGCGGGCTACCGTGGATGTGAGAAAAAAAGGTAGCGTGTGCTTTGTATTACCTGGACGTTGAGGGAGGACTAACTACGGAAAACAGCGACTGCTTTTGGACTGGCAAAGCAGACTGTATCAGTTATTTTCCGCCGTATAGGTCGCGGACTCAACCTCTAAGTGCATAGTATATAAAGTCACCAAAAAGGAATGGACAATGAAAGTGAAGGCAAAAGAGTGAGGAGTGTCCTGACCTAATATCTAGATCCTTAGTTTGATTGTTGTCAAATGTTCTTTATCACATTGTTTACGTGTCTAACAAAGATTTGAGGTGTGATTCACTACAACAGGGCCCCACAGCATCATGGATTCCAGTTAATTGAAATACCACAACACTGGATATTGTTCATATTTAGTTAAATTTAAGAACTTGCACACAAAGCAACAACGGAGGTGACTATGACGAGCGCATTTTCCGCACATGCGTATTAGGTTGCCCGGCAGATGGAGGGCGGAGGGGGTCACAAATGGTGGCATTGTTGTGCGTGGACACGGATAAGGTTAGGTGGGATAACCTTATCCGGCTTAGTGTAAACAGGGCTTTAGTATAACGGGGCACAGTTCTATACAACTGCAAACCAATGACAATCTTGTGTTTTAAATGGAATTACAATGCACATAAAGCTCCCAGAGAGTGTGTATTTATTAAGTTTCATGTCTGGCAGAAGCCAAATGGTTGACAATTCTCCAGATGAGTAGTTCAGGAATGCAAGATAAGGCAGACATAACTGTTCACTAAAGCACCCGTAATGTAATTGACTCAATTGGACTCTGCAGTGATAATCCGGCAGGTAGACAAGTGGTCCCATCTGATTTGGCTGAGGAGAGTTGTTTGTCTGCAGAAAAGCTTGTGTGGGGAGTTATCCCGTCCTATAATAAACTAACCTTTAAGAGTTAAGATTGTCTTCGTAAAGGTGACCTATTGTGCAAAAAACGTTTCCTACCTATTGGTGTCTGTTGTTGTGTATTTGGGATCTGCATAAATCAAATAAAATAAAATCAACTTTATTTATAAAGCACATGTAAAATTTACCACAGGTGGTAGCCAAAGTGCTGTACAATGGGCAGGTTAAAAGATGATACGAGAACCGAGCAAACAACACAAAACAAACAGAACATGATAAAAAATTAATAAATAAAACATACAAACAGGTTCACAGCAGGGGTATAATGGGGAGCCATTGCAGGATGGATATCACTCAGTGTTTAAAGCCAAGGAATAAAAGTATGTTTTTAAGAGAGATTTAAAAACAAGAAGAGAGGAGGTTTGTCTAACACTCAGAGGTAGGTCGTTCCAGAGCTTGGGAGCAGCAGCAGCGAAAGCTCTGTCACCTCTAAGCTTCAGCCTTGTGTCAGGGACCGTCAGTAGCAGCTGATCGGGTGGGGCAGTAAGGCTGAAGGAGGTCAGAGAGTTATGTTGGCGCGAGGTTGTTTAGACATTTCAAAACAAATAGAAGGAGTTTAAAATTGATTCGATAATGCACAGGGAGCCAGTGAAGTGATGCTAATATAGGGGTGATGTGCTCAAGTCTGCGGGTCTGTGTTAGCAGACGAGCAGCAGAGTTCTGAACTAGCTGCAGACGGGCGAGGGAGCCCTGGCTAATGCCTACATACAGGGCATTGCAGTAGTCTAAGCGATTTGAGATAAAGGCGTGAATTAATTTCTCGAGATCATGTCCTGACAGAAGCGGTTTCACTTTCGCTATTTGGCGTAATTGATAAAAGCTTTTTTGAACGACCCTGCTGATTTTTTTTTTCGAATTTAAAATCTGAGTCGAACTTTACCCCCAGGTATGTGACACAGTCGCTGAGATACGGAGTGCCGAGGTCAATGTTGGGGGAGGGAGAGTAACTTGGACCGAACAACATAACTTCTGTTTTGTCTTCATTTAGACTCAGGAAGTTAGCTGAAAGCCAGGCTTTGATGTTGTGACGTTCTTCCTGCCCGTGCTCTTCAGGACCACTCGGAATCACCACTCTGGCTTGACACTGTTTTATTTTCTTTTTCCTTTTTTTTTCACGTACAACAATTCATGCTTTGAAGCCTGCGCTCGCTAGTCGTTCTGTCGGGACTCTCCGGGTCTCGCCTGGTCTTTTCGACCCCTCTCACTGCCTACGGCCCTCCTGATAAAGAGACAGGTGATTAGATGACTCGTTCCAGCTGAGAAATCTCCTCACCTGTCATCGCTTCACAGCCGGCTCCTGCACATGTCCCGCCCGCAGGGGACGCGTCGACCACGCCCCTCCACATGCCTCCACCGCCAGTTTAAGGCCGGGCATCCGTCCGGCCCCGACCACTCCCCCCCACCCCCGTAGAGGGGCGAGAGAGGAAGTCGGCCACGGCCATATGCGTACCCGGCCGGTGGACCACCCGGAAGTCGTAGGGTTGCAACGCGAGGTACCACCGGGTGATCCGCACGTTGGCATCCTTCATGCGGTGGAGCCATTGGAGCGGCTTGTGGTCTGAGCAGAGGCTGAAGGGGCGCCCCAACAGGTAATACCGGAGGGCCCCGACCGCCCATCGGACCGCGAGGCACTCTCTCTCTCCACCGTACTGTATCTCGCCTCCCGGTCCGAGAGCTTCCGGCTGATGTATAGGATGGGGCGGTCGACGCCCACCACCTGCTACGACAACACCGCCCCCAGGCCCCGCTCCAACGCATCCGCCTGCAGACAGAAAGGGATGGAGAAGTTAGGCATGCACAGTACCGGCTCCTCGCAGAGTGCAGATTTTACCTGTTCGAACACCTGCTGGCACTGCTCCGTCCACTGGACCAGTTCTGGCGCACCCTTTCGGGTGAGGTTGGTCAGTGGGCTGGTCAAGTCCGCAAATCGGGGAATGAAGCGGCTCACCTCCTTTTTCGTCTTGGGGGGCGGGCATGCTGCGATCGCCGCCGTTTTGTCAACCTGCGGTCGCACTTGTCCCCCCCCCAAGTGATACCCCAGATACTGTACCTCCCTCCGACCAATTGAACACTTCCCGGGGTTGGCGGTGAGCCCTGCCCGCCTCAAGGACTCAAGTACCTTCCCCACCCGCGGCAGATGTTCTTCCCAGCTGTTACCCTGGATGATGACGTCATCCAGGTATGCCGCTGCGTAGGCCGCGTGGAGTCGCAGCACCCGGTCCATGAGGCGCTGGAACGTCGCGGGCGAACAAGCCAAACGGGAGTGTCACAAATTGGTATAAGCCTTCTGGAGTGGAGAAGGCCGTTTTTTCCCGGGACTCTGGCGATAAGGGAATCTGCCAGTATCCCTTGGTTAAATCCAGTGTGGAAAAAAAACGCGCAGTGCCTAGCCGATCCAGGAGCTCGTCGACCCGAGGCATTGGGTACGCGTCGAAACGTGACACCTCATTCACCTTGCGGTAATCCACACAGAAGCGTATAGACCCATCGTTCTTCCCTACTAGCACGATGGGACTACACCATGCACTTGTGCTCGGGAAGCCTTTAGGGGCGAGACCGCACCGTAATTCCCGGGCTGGTCTCAATGCGATGGCAGATGAGGTTCGTGCGCCCGGGCCGCGCGGAGAACACATCTGAATATTGACGCTGTAATTCAGCAACCTCCGCTCTTTGTGCCAATATGAGCTGGTCATCACAAGGAAGAGGAGGGGTAGAGGCGGAGAGCGGGATCTCCGGCCCCAGCTCCTCCTCCTCCTTCACTACCGTCACCATGGAGACAGGCTCGGCCTCCCTCCATGCCTTCAGCAGGTTCACGTGGTAAATTGGCATGTTTCCGCCCCGGTCCGAGCGCCGGACCTCGTAATCTACCTCGCTAGTCTGCCGTGTGACCACAAAGGGCCCTTGCCACTTGGCCAGTAATTTAGAGCTGGAGGTTGGGAGTAGTACAAGTACTTTTTCTCCCGGTGAAAATTTCCTCAGCTGGGTCCCCCGATTGTACGTGCGCTGTTGCCGTTGCTGGGCGCGGAGCAAATTTCCCCGTGATAAGTGCGCCACCTTGTGAAGTTTTGCTCGCATGTCCAACACATATTTAATTTCTATTTTACTGCGGCTGGAGCCTTCCTCCCAGCTTTCTTTAATAAGGTCCAGCACGCCTCGCGGCCTCCTGCCGTAAAGTAACTCAAAGGGCGTAAAGCCGAGGAAGGTCCGGGGTGCCTCCCGCATCGCGAACATCAAGGGATCCAGCCATTTGTCCCAATTAGGTTTGTCTTCGTGTATGAATTTACGGATCATGGTTTTCAGTGTCTTATTCAATCTTTCCACCAGGCCATCCGTTTGTGGATGGTAAACGCTGGTGCGGATAGATTGAATTCTCAGTAATCCGTATAATTCCTTTATCGTGCGCGACATAAAGAACGTGCCCTGGTCGGTAAGGATTTCTTTCGGAATCCCTACCCGGGAGATGACCGAAAAGAGTGCTTGTGCTACACTCTTTGCAGAGATGGAGCGCAGCGGCAATGCTTCGGGATATCGGGTTGCGTAATCCACTAAGACTAACACAAATCGATATCCCCGTGTGCCCGGGTGAAATGGTGCGATGAGGTCCATTCCGATTCTATCGAATGGGACCTCTATGAGCGGTAATGGCCGCAACGGGGCTTTTGGGATGGCCGCCGGGTTCACCAGCTGACAGTCCGGACAGGCAGTACACCATCGGCGTATGTCTGCCCGGATGCCTGGCCAATAGAACCGGACCATGACCCGATTAAGTGTTTTTTCATACCCCATGTGGCCTGCGAGGGGATTGCAACGCCCCGCCTGGAAAACCATTTCCCGGCGGGGTTTTGGCACCAACAATTGGGTGTATTCTTCGCCTGTTTGAGTGTCACGGGTCACCCGGTATAGCCTATCTCTAATAATGGAAAAGTGTGGAAATACCCGCGGTTTCCCCGGGTGCACCAGCTAACCGTCGATATAATCCACAAGGTCCCAGGCCGCGCGCAGAGTTTCATCACGGGACTGTTCGAGGGGAAAGTCCTCCGTGGGTTTCCACTGGGGGGCCGGGGGGGCCTCCCGCAAAGCCCCCGCCGGTTCCCGCTCGACAGCGCCGCTACTCCCCTGTCCTACAACCCGTTAACGCATCCCCATACATTGTTCCACTAGCTGGCTGAACCCCGGCCAATTTGTCCCTAAAATCAATGAGTGCGTCAGTCGCGCGCTTACGGCGACTTTTACCGTATGTTTTTGGCCCCGATACCAGATTTCGACAGGCACCACGGGATACGTGTGCACATCCCCATGTATACACATTACCCTCCCTTGTGTCGCGTGCCTCAACGCCCCGGGTCGAACCAGGTTCTGGTGGATCATGCACTGTTTACAGCCCGAATCCACCATAGCCCGGTGTGTACTCCCTTGAACCCTTACCGGGACGCAGTACGTCTCCCCTGGATCGGAGGAGGGTGTTGGAGGCCCGGCAACCCGGACCACTTGGCCCACCTCCATTGCGGAGCACTCCCGCCGCGTGGGGGTCCTCGTTCTCTACCATGCGCTGCATGGTACCTCCTCTCGGGTTTGATGCCCCCTCTGCCCTGTCCATCAGTGCCTGTAGCACCAGCGTCTATTGCTGTGATGCCGCCGCCACTTCTGCCAGGACTTGGCCAAGCGCCTCCAGGAGGCTCGTGGTGGACATGTCAGGTTCGTTCTGTTGGGCGCCACTTGTGACGTTCTTCCTGCCCGTGCTCTTCAGAACCACTCAGAATCACCGCTCTGGCTTGACACTGTTTTATTTTCTTTTTCCTTTTTTTTTCACGTACAACAATTCAGACACCCGAGATGCTTTGAAGCCTGCGCTCGCCAGTCTTTTTGTCGGGACTCTCCGGGTCTCGCCTGGTCTTTTCGACCCCTCTCACTGCCTCCGGCCCTCCTGATAAAGAGACAGGTGATTAGATGACTCGTTCCAGCTGAGAAATCTCCTCACCTGTCATCGCTTCACAGCCGGCTCCTGCACATGCCCCGCCCGCAGGGGACGCGTCGACCACGCCCCTCCACAGATGTCATGCAGGCAGTCAATAAGACGTTGAACCGTGTGATTTTGTGCCATGGGAAAATAAATCTGGCAATCATCGGCATAAAAATGAAATGCAATACCATACTTCCTAAAAATAGAACCAAGGGGGAGAAGGTAAAGCGCAAATAGGATTGGGGCAAGGATTGAGCCCTGGGGGAACTCGTGTGGTAGAAGAGCTGTGGAAGACATAAATCTGTCTATTTTTACAAAAAAAACTCCTGTCGGCTAGGTACGACCGGAACCAGTTGAGGGCGGCGCCCTAAATACCCACACAGTTCTCAAGACAAGTGATTAAGGTGGCGTGGTCGACAGTGTCGAAAGCAGCAGACAGATCTAAAAGCACCAGGACAACACATTTACTACATAGAATCAGTTGACGGGAGGATATCGTTAAAAACTTTTAGAAGCGCTGACTCTGTGCTGTGGAGGGCTTTAAAACCGGACTGGAACAGCTCAGTGATACCATTATCCTCTAAGAAGGACAACAACTGACTGTAGACAACCTTCTCTAATATATTGGAAATGTATGGAAGATCAGAGACAGGTCTAAGGTTAGAGAGGAGAGAGGGGTCGAGGCTTGTTTTTTTAAGTAGAGGTCGTACCATCCCATGTTTAAACTCTACTGGAACTATTCCAGAAGAGAGGCTACTATTGATAATGTTAAGGTTACTTGATCCAATGGTAGCAAATACCTCCTTAAACAGGTGAGGTGGGAGGGCATCTGCAGGAGAACCAGAGGGCTTCATATGAATAACTGTGTCATTTAAAGAAGAAAAGGACACCGGCTCAAACTGATGGAAAACAGAAGAGAAATGCAGAGGAACACAATGGTCATATGAAGGCTGGGATAAACTGGCTTTAGTTGACACAAATTTGTCAGTGAAATAAATGGAGACAGTTTTCACGGAATTCAAAAGAATCATCAAAACCAACAGATTTGGGAGCATCAATGACAGTGTTAATAGTTTTGAACAGATCTCTGGGGTTGTTACAGTCAGAAGATATAATCTGAGATCGATATGCATTCATCTCTGCTTTTACAGTTATCTAAAAGGAAAGCAGACTTTCTTTAAAAATTGCAAAGGACACATGCAGCCTGTCCTTTTTCCATCTTCTCTCTGCTCTCCTACATTCGCGCCTGGCTGCACGAGTGACGTCATTCAACCAGGGCTGAGGCGTGGCTTTAGAGCGGCGGCACTTGAAAGGAGCGATCGTGTCCAGTATTTGTAAACAAATAGACTTGAACCCAGAAACCAACTCTTCAGTATTCGGACATACAGAGGCTGCAGAATTATCATCTCAAAGAGTTGAAAAAATGGAGAAGAACAGAGCAGGAGACAACGAATTAAACATGCGAAAGCGTTGAGGCGGAGCGCATAATTTAACCGGACACTGAGTGGGGCTATCAAACAGGATCGGCATATGATCAGAAAACACAGCGTCGCAAATGTCCAAATTTAAAACACAAACCATACGAGAGCACTAAATCGAGTGTATGCCCACGTTCATGTGTGGAACCACATAAAGACTATACAAAGTTAAGAGTCAATGACATTCAGGAAGCTCCAGAATAACGGTTCGTCTGGGCAGCAGGTGTGAATATTAAAATCACCAACAATTAGGACACGATCATATTTGGGGAGGATTTCGGCCAGAAATTCAGAAAAGTCATTTATAAAGTCTTTGTGGTACTTGGGTGGTCGATATACGACGGCACACAGGACGATATCAGAAAGACCCAGTTCAAACATGCATAGTTCGAAGCTTGAAAAGGAGGATTGCATGCGGATCTGAGGCATTTAAAGTCATTTTTAAAAACGACTGGTAATCCTCCTCCTTTTAGGCCGGACGACCGCGGATAATTAAAATACGAGCACTCCGGTGATGAAAGTTCATTAAGAGGGACGGACTCACCGGCTCTCAGCCATGTTTCTGTCACACAGAGGAAATCCAGTCCACGGGAAACGAATAAATCCTTCAGGATAAATGTTTTGTTTGTCAAGGATCTTGCGTTAACAAGACCGAACTTAACGGGGGCCGGCGCGTCCAAGGCCGCTGCTAATCCAGGTTGGGCACGACACATAGCCCGCAGGTGGCGGGAATTCACACCGCGCCTCCGGGGGCGGGGACGGCAGGAGCGAGGCGGGCGAGCTTCCCCCTGCAAACCGACAACTGGAACAATCCAGGACCCGGCGGGATCCAGCGAACGCGGGTGCAGGAAGAAACCAGGTACTGGACCATACCTCCTTTGGGAAGCCACCTAAAGCCGGGCCAGGAGTGCCCTAACTCTCACCAGCCGGCCGCCACGTTTGCCGCGGCGCTGGTGGCGTTTTCGCCGGGGGGGAGGAGCCATTGGGCGAAAAAGGAAAGCAGGAATCCGGCCAGGTGAGAACGCTGACTTAGACGTCGGAAAACCAACATCAAAGTTGATATGTCCGTGTGAGAGGGACACAGATCCAACAGTGTTTGGCGATCATACACAAAGACTGAGTTGACAGGGACAACAAAAAACGTGAACAGCACCAAAACAAACAGAGCTGACAGCGAGAGATGGCAAGCCACAGCGGATACTGGAGCCATTTTGGATATTCCCATCATAAGTCTCGAACATGTAAGATCAAAGCAAGGTAGATATTTTAATAGAACAACCTTGCGAGTCCACCATTGTAGTCTGATATTGTTGTCAATAAGGTCCTTCTTTTTTTTCGATCCACTTGTTGTGGGGCAGACTGGCTCGTACATGCACATGCATCCTCTGCTGTTGCCATTTCTAATACAAAGTAGCGTACACTTTGAACTTCTATGTGTCAGTAGTGTTACGTTCCCGAGGGGAAGGAAACGACACAACGATGGGATGAAGCTCGACAGGTTTATTGAACTTAATTATGTGTTGTGGTGTGTATGCTACTAATGTTGTGTGGTGTAAGACGATGTGAGGAATTAATAATGTAAATGTTACCAGAGGGTGTAGTTTGTGCGTGTTGGATGAATTGTCCATAAGTCCAGAGGGCAAGGCAAGAAGGAAGTCTGTGAGCAAGCAAGAGGTCGGGGACTGGATAGAGGCATCCGAACAGGGGTCGAGGATCAAGGGAAGCAGTCCAAAATCCAGAGGGAAGTCCAATAAAACGAGGCGCACAGCTCGATCACAGGAGACGGAAGGAACGCTGCGGGGAACACAAAGGACATAAGACACGGGCAGTGGGAAAACACAGAGAGCAGGTAGGAGGAGGGAAGCCAGAGACAGGATGCTTACTACGACGAGTAAACTACGTTCTGGCACTGGATTTTCGGGTCCGCTGGTTTGGCGCCGGCCCTCATCAGCCCCAGGTGTGCTGATTGTTGATTGTCTGCAGCCGTGTAGGCATGCAGCCGCAATGCGGGAAGAGCGAGCAGGAGCGTGTCCCGAGGCGCTTCAAGTGGAGCTGCCGGCAGCGCTTCCTGCGGAGGTAAAGAGGGATTGTGCAATGGGCGTGACAAGTAGACTTCATACGGAAACACTAAAAACTGCAACATGTCTGGCGGAAGGAGAACACTGTCGAAGTGGAGGCATGCACATAATGCCCAGATGCAAGATGGCGCCAGTATGTGCTGTAGCCTGCCGTCTCTCGCTGTCAGCTGTGTTTGTTTTCGTGCTGTTCGCAACTGTTGTCGTCTCTGTTAGCTCACTGCTCGTGTATAACCGCCAAACGCTGTTGGATCTTTGCCCCTCTGCCACGGATGTGGTTAATTTTGATGGTGTTTTTTCGACGTCCCAGTTGTCTCACTCACCTGGCCGGATTCCTACGTTCCTTTCCCGCCCCCGGGCTTCTCTCAACCAGCGGAAGCGTCGCTGGCGTTGTGGCAAACATGACGGCCAGCTGGTGAAAGTTAGGGCCCTCCTGGCCTGGCTTTCCGAAGGAGGAATGGTGCAGTACCTGCTGCACCAGCGCTCGCTGGATCCCGTCGGTTACTGGCTTGTTCCTGTCGGGGGGGGGGGGGGCTCATCCCCATCGCTTCTGCTCTCCCTGCCTCCGGAGGCGCAGGGTGAAATCCCGTCACCTGCGGGCTCTGTGTCAGGCCCCACCCGGGTCAGCTGCGGCCTCGGACGTGCTGGCCCCGGCCAGGTTCAGTCTTGTTATGGCAAGATCTCTGACAACGTTTATTCTGAAGGATTTCTTCACTTCCTCTCTGTGACGGAGACATGGCTGAATGCTAGTAAGTCCGCACCTCTTAATGAACTTTCAACACAAGAGTGACTGCAATCTTCCTTTTCAAGCTTTGAACTGTGCATGTTTGAACCTGGTCTTTCTGATGTCGTCCTGTGTGCCGTCGTTTTTCAACCACCCAAGTACCATAAAGACTTTATAACTGACTTTTCTGAATTTCTGGCTGAAATCCTGCCTAAATATGATTGTGTCCTTATTGTTGGTGATTTTAATATTCACACCTGCGGCCCAGACGATCCGCTCTCCTGGAGCTTCCTGAATGTCATTGACTCATTTAACTCTGTATAGTCTTGTCTGGTTCCACACATGAACACGGGCATACACTTGATTTAGTGCTCTCGTATGGTTTGTGTGTTTCTAATTTGGACATTTGCAATGCTGTGTTCTCCAATCATCTACCGATCCTGTTTGAAATCCCCATTCAGTTTCCGGTTAAACTGTGCGGTCTGCCTCAACGCTCTTGCATGTTTAATTCCTCGTCTCTTGCTCTGTTCTCCTCTATTTTTATGACTCTCTGTGATGTTAACTCTGCAGCCTCAGTGTGTCTGAATACTGAGGAGTTGGTTTCTGGGTTCAACTGTATTTGTTTACAAACACTGGACACAATCACTTCTTTGAAGTTCCGCCGCTCCAAACCCACACCTGAGCCCTGGTTGAATGACGTCACTCATGCTGCCAGGAGAGCACAGAGAAAATGGAAAAAAGACAGGCTGCTTGTGTCTTTTGCCATTTTTAAAGCGAGCCTGTTGTCCTTTCGGACGACTGTAAAAGCAGAGATGAATACATATCTATCAGAGACTATTGCTTTTAACTGTAACAACCCCAGAGCTCTTCAAAAAAATAAAAATCGTCATTGATGCTCCCAAATCTGTTGGTTTTGATGCTTCTTCAGAAATCTGTGAACATTTTCTCCACTTTTTTACTGACAAAATTATATCAACTAGAACCAATTTATCTTAGCCTACCTATAACCCTTCTATTTTCCATCAGTTAGAGCCGGTGTCCTTTTCCTTTCTAAAGAACACAATTAGTCATATGAAGTCATATGGTTCTTCTGCAGATGCCCTCCCACCTCCCCTGTTTAAGGAGGTACTTGCTACCTTTGGATCAAGTGTCCTTAACATTATCAATAGTAGCCTCTCTCCTGGTACAGTATCAGCGGAGTTTAAACATGGGATGGTACGACCTTTACTTAAAAAAACAAGCCTCGACCCCTCTCTCCTCTCTAATTTCAGACCTATCTCTAATCTTCCATACATTTCCAAAATATTAGAGAAGGTTGTCTACAGTCAGTTGTTGTCCTTCTTAGAGGATAATGGTATCACTGAGCTGTTCCAGTCCGGTTTCAAAGCCCTCCACAGCACAGAGTCAGCACTTCTAAAAGTATCTAACAATATCCTCCTGTCCACGGATTCCGGTAAAGGTTTCTCATTGTTATCCCATTGGGTGGAGTTTTTTCGTGACCTGATGTGGGATCTGAGCCGAGGATGTCATTGCGGCTTGTGCAGCCCTTTGAGACACTCGTGATTTAGGTCTATATAAGTAAACATTGATTGATTGATTGATTGATTGATTGATTGATGTGGTGTCCTGGTTCTTTTAGATCTGTCTGCTGCGTTCGACACCGTCGACCACGCCACTGTCGACCACGCCACCTTAATCACTCGTCTTGAGAACTGTGTGGGCATTAAGGGTTCCGGTCATACCTGACTGACAGGAGTTTTAGTGTAAAAATAGACAGCTTTGTGTCTTCCACAGCTCCTCTTCCACATGGGGTCCACCAGGGGTCAATCCTTGGCCCTCTTTTATTTGCACTTTACCTTCTTCCCCTTAGTTCTGTTTTCAGGAAGCATGGTATTGCATTTATTTCATTTTTATGCCAGATATACTTTCTAATGGCACAAAACAACATGGTCCAACATCTCATTGACTGCCTGCACAACACCAAAGCATGGCTTTTAGTTAACTTCCTGAGCCCAGATGAAAACTAGACAGAAGTAATGTTGTTCGGTCCAAGTCGCTCTCCCTCACCCAACATTGACCTCGGTACTCTGTCCCCATATTTCAGCGACTGTGTCACAAAACTGGCGGTAAAGTTCAACTAAGATTTTCAGTTCGAAAAACAAATCAGCAGCGTCAGCGTCATTCAAAAAAGCTTTTATCAACTACGCCAAATAGCAAAAGTGAAACGGTTTTTGTTAGGACCTGATCTCGAGAAATTAATACACGCCTGTTTCTCGACTCTTGACGACTGCAATGCCCTGTACGTAGGCATTGATTAATTGATTGAAACTTTTATTAGTAGATTGCACAGTACAGTACATACTCCGTACAATTGACCACTAACTGGTAACACCCAAATAAGTTTTTCAACTTGTTAAAGTTAAGAGGCATTAGTCAGTCCTCCCTTGCCCGCCTGCAGCGTGTGCAGAACTCTGATGCAGCTCGTGCAGAACTCTGATGCGCATGTGTTGTAATCATGGCAGACTTGGTAACAGAAAAACAAAAATGGCTATTTTTGTAGAAATGAGGATACACAACCTTATATTTTTTAACCTGAACATACTGAGGTTGAACTGCAGGTTATAAAAGCGAGCGCAAATATTTGCCGAAATGTTGGAGCAGACGGAAGCCGAGAGAGTGAGTTCGGTGTGACTTCAAGCTTCATATGAGGAGTCTTTTTCAGATTTTCAGTTCATTTTCTTATCTGTTATTCAACCCAAATGTTGGTTTATTTTACTCATTCCATGTCTGTCTATTTGTATTTGACTTTCTTTTTTGCGGCTACCGAGTTGCATTATTTTAGTTTTACGTCAAATATAGTCTGTTTTTGTCAAACCATGACTTAAAATGACGATTAAAACCATGGCATCAAAACTAAAAAATTAAGACAACTTCAGAATGTCCAAAAATAGAAAAAGCACATTCTGGAAATATGACAATAAAAATATAGAAAAAACTAGCGGTAGCGGTAAAGTTTAGATCCATGAAGGAAAGAAGAAAGTGAAAGAATGTTCATTACTGAATACATTTACATATGCATACATTTTTTGTTTTGTTTAAAAAATTTTTTTTTAATGAATTAAGTAAAATTTATGACATCCTTTTTCCAAAACATAATATAGATCAGGCCCACAAACAGATTTTATCCGGCCTGCAGGATGAGTTTGCTAAGTATAAAAATTAACCTGAAATTTTTGAATGAAACAAACTGCTGTTCTAAATGTCGCAATAGCAATTCTTTGTATCTTTGTAGATGATGCTACATAGGTACAAAATAAACCATTGATTGTTTAGTGTTCTCGTGAGACGTGTAAAAACGCCAACTCAACACCAAGCCAAACCGGAGTCAATGAAGAGAACGTCGTTGTAAGCTTGACCATTTACTTTTGACAATTCCTTCATAGACAAGATGGTGAAAAACTGAAAAGAACAAAGAGACACAACGCACAACACACTTATTGCCTCTGTACATATTCGTTTACAATGACATATAAAAATGTAACGGTAATGTCGGAAAATGTCCAGCAGAGGGAGACTCCCGTCTGCCTAAATGACTTGAACACATTGTATCTAGTTCGACAATTATATTTAACATATCGGCACTATTACACTTTTTTAACGTGTCTGACATGTTGTTAACTTATTAAAGACGACTTACGGCATTGCTTCTTCGCCGCTTTGTGTAGGATGGCAACAGAAAGTACTACAGAAGACCACAAAATGTATCTCTAGCTTTCGAACAAATACTGGAAGTCAACCAACAGGAAGTAATTTAGCGGAAGTGACATCATCTAACTGCTGTTTACCGATTATAAAGTACAATAAATATAAACAACTTTAACTCCAAATTAAAGCATTGTAGTTACTAATACAAAATATTATCAAGTAATACAAAAATATTATAATGTAATTACGTAAATAATATTAACAGTTGACTTCAGGACAACACACTCCCCGCCTGGCCTATGTGAGGCCACTAAGGTCACCAAATAACTCTAGTCTTTGGGCAGGAGTAAAACAACTTCTCTTACTGATCTCAAAAATGTTTTTGGGGTTCCTTGGTCTGTAGTCTTCACTTCGACCTTCCTGACCAAATTGTCGATCCCGGGGAACGTGGCGGTGACCATGGCCATAGGCCAGTAGTTACGTGCAGCTTGCTTGTCCTTGAGGAGAACTAGATCTCCTACTTGAAGGTTTCGCCTTGACATATTCCATTTCTGTCTCTGTCGCAAAGAAGGAAGGTACTCCCTTCTCCATCGGCTCCAAAACTGGTTTGCAAATGCTTGCACTTGCTTCCATTGTTTGGTGTAAAGGTCCCTCTCTGTGAATTCTCCAGGTGGAGGTGGAGCTCCTGCCTTCTGTGTTAGGAGCATTGCTGGTCAAAGAATGAAGGGTTGTTGTGGATCAATGGATACAGGCAGAAGTGGTCGTGCATTTATAATTGCAGTGACTTCCGCCATCAGAGTGCAAAGAACTTCATGGGTTATACGAGTCCCATGCTGCAGTAACATTGAATCCAGGATTCTTCTTGCAATCCCGATCATTCGCTCCCAAGAGCCTCCCATGTGGGAAGCGTGTGGTGGGTTGAATTTCCAAATGCACTGCTTTTCACTGAGGAAGTTCTGCACTGCCTTGTTCATTCCAAGCTCTTTGCATGCTCCCGTAAAATTAGTGCCACAATCAGAATGAAGTTGATTTGCTGGACCTCGAAGTGCGAAAAAACGCCTGAGGGCGTTGATACAACTTGTAGTGTCCACAGACTCGATTAACTCAATATGAACAGCTCTCGAACTAAGACAAGTGAACATCATGGCCCACCGCTTGCTCTCTGCTTGTCCTCCTCTGGTACGTCTGGTTAAGACAGACCAGGGTCCAAAGACATCGACTCCCACATACGTAAAAGGAGGGCAGGATTTAAGATGTTCCGGAGGCAAATTAGCCATTTGTTGTTCTTGAACTTTCCCTCGAAGTCTACGACAGATTGTGCATTTGTGAAGAATTGAGTTGATTAAAGACCGTCCACCTAGAATCCACAATCCTGCTGCTCTGATGGCTCCTTCAGTAAAATGACGGCCTTGATGTTTTACCTGCACATGGTGGTGGTGTGTGAGCAACACAGAGATGTGGCTTTTCTTGGGGAGAATTACAGGATTCTTTTCTAAAAGTGTGAGTTCAGAGCACTTTAGTCTACCTCCCACACAAATGAGTCCATCCGCCAATGTTGGGTTGAGTTTCAACAAAGGGCCGTTTCTTGAAACTGGCTTGTTTTCTTGTAAAGCTAAAAGCTCTCCTGAGAAGGCTGCCTTTTGTGCTGCCCTCAGAATAATATATTTAGCTTGGGCAATTTCATCTGCAGTGCGTGGTTGGTGACACTTGTGCCAGCCTTTGCATCCATCTTTTTGATTAGACCTTTTGCATGTTCTTGCGACGTGGATGAGGAATGCCACACCCCTCACCAAGGAAGTGAAAGTGGAAAATCGTTGAAAGCGATCTGGGTTGATTATCTGACGTTCCAGGTAAGTAGCGCAGGTCTGCACTTGTGGTCGGATTTCAGAGTCGTTATCTGGTCCAATGAGCTCAAATCTTTCACTGGTTTGTGTCATCTTTGCAGATGTATTTCGCAGGAATGCAGGGCCGATAAACCAAGATGTTTGTCCAAGGCTTGATACAGGTAAAGATCTTGACGCAGGATCTGCAGGGTCTTCCTCCATGCACACATAGTTCCACTAATCGGGATTTGAAGATTGACGAATACGCTGGACTCTGTTATGAACGTAGGTGTAGAAACGTTTTTTTTCATTACAAATGTATCCAAGCACTACCTTACTGTCTG
The DNA here is from genome assembly GCF_033978795.1 of Nerophis ophidion. Lineage (NCBI taxonomy): Eukaryota > Metazoa > Chordata > Actinopteri > Syngnathiformes > Syngnathidae > Nerophis > Nerophis ophidion. The sequence continues at coordinate 53,788,381 of NC_084612.1, read as the reverse complement.
TGTAGAAGCGAACTTCATCGAACTTGAGGTCCAGCTCATCTTGGATGAGATCTGCCATCTCTACCGCTAGCACAGCAGCACAGAGCTCGAGCCTTGGGATAGTAGGTTCAGACTGGGGTGCCAACTTCGCCTTTCCCATCACAAATCCGACTTCGGCCTCTCCATCTTCTTGGACCACTTTCAGGTAAGCCACAGCACCAATGGCTTTGCAGGATGCATCTGAAAACACGCACAACTCTGTGAGCACCGCATCGCACAGTGACTTTGCAGTGTACCTGCGTGGCATATGAATCTTGTTTAAGCCTTGAAGAGACTCTTTCCAAGTCTCCCACTTGTTCTTTTTGGCTTCTGGCAGGGGCGTGTCCCAGTCTGCTAGCTCAGAGGTAAGTTCTCTGAGAAGGGATCTTCCCTGAATTGTGACAGGTGCGAGCATTCCTAGGGGATCAAAAACACTGTTTACTGTAGACAAAACACCACGTCGAGTGAATGGTTTGTTTGTTGGTGATGCAAAGTATGTAAATGTGTCAGATGTAATCTCCCAGAGCAACCCTAAGCTCCGTTGTGTGGGTGTAAAGTCTCCACTCAAATCTAAGTCTTTGACCACAGGGGCACAATCTTGAGGGGAGAAGGCTTTGGTGACTTCCTCAGAGTTTGATACAAACTTGTGCAAGCGAAGGTTCGACTCGGCGAGTGAACACTTTGTCCTTTGGAGCAGGTCAATGGCCTCACCTTCAGATGGTAGGGATACCAAGCCATCGTCCAGATAAAAGTGCCTTTCTACAAACCTGACAGTATCATCTCCGTGCTGCTGTGCACCTTTCCTGATGGCCTTTCGCAGTCCATAGATTGCCACAGCAGGAGATGGTGTGTTGCCAAACACGTGGACCCTCATGCGATACTCAATAACTGTCTTCCTGAGATCATTGTCCTGATGCCACAAGAAACGTAGGAAATTTCGATGATCTTCATGCACCAAAAAACAATGAAACATCTGCTGGATGTCTGCCATAATCGCAACTCTTTCCTTCCGGAAGCGCAGAAGAACGCCCAGCAAGGAGTTGTTGAGGTCGGGTCCAGAGAGTAGCACGTCATTTAGGGAAATACCTGCGTGTTGGGCGCTAGAGTCAAAAACGACTCTGATCTGGTCAGGTTATCGTGGGTGGTATACGCCAAAGGATGGCAAATACCAGCACTCTTCATCGTTCCTCAATGGCGGCGCTACCGCTGCATGCTTGTGGGTAATGAGCTTTTCTATGAATGTGACATACTGTTCCTACATTTCCGGTATCCTTTGGAGGGTTCGTTGAAGTGACATGAACCGCTTGATTGCCTGGGCCTTATTGTTTGGCAAACGTTGACGTGGTTCCTTAAATGGGAGTGGAGCGACCCAATTGTTGGATCCATCTCTGTGGGTTTGAATGTCCATGATCTTTAGAAAGAGGAGGTCATCCATTGATGGAGCAGGTTTGTTGTCATGTTCAGTTTGGTTGAAAACTGTCAATCCCAGCATCCTTTCTTGTGATTTGCAGGACTGGTTGAAGGTTTGTTGCTTCTTAACACACATGACGCTGGTGCAGGGTAGAAAGATGGAATGACGTCCATTTTCCCATACGTTTGTTTTCATTGAATTAATTGTTGGTTTGTGTGTATTGCCTAAACACACTTCTCCCATCACCACCCAGCCTAAATCCAGACGTTGTGCAAAAGGAGCGTCGTTTGGTCCATTTACTTGCTGTCTGGCGTTGTGTGCCCTGATTACATCTCTTCCAAGGAGAAGGAGTATTTGTGCTCCGGGGTCCAATTCGGGGATGTGTTTGGCAATGTGATGGAGATGGGGTTGATGCAAAACTGCAGTTGGTGTTGGGATCTCATTCCGATTATTTGGAATCTCTTGACACTCGAGGAGTGTTGGAAGTGAGATGAGAACTTTACCATCTAGGGACTCAATCTGGAAACCCTCAGCCTCCCTGCCGTGTGCCTCTACAAGGCCAGAACAAGTTCTGAGATGATAAGTGATTGGTTTGCTGTCCACATTTAACATTTTAAACAATTCTGGTCTTGCCAATGATCGATTACTTTGGTCATCCAAAATTACGTATGCTTTGATGGCCTTGTCCTTGAAGTCTTCATGGTACATTTTAGTAAGGCATATTTTTCAGCATGAGCGCCCCCACTGACCTTGACCGCAAACATCTGTACAGCTCGTGCTAACATCAGGCATGTTATACTGTTCTTCTCCCTCCCTGCCATCCTCTTTAAGAGATGGAGGAGCCTTGGCCATTTGAGGGGATTGACCAGGATGCATTGCTGCCTCATGATGAGTGCTTCCACATTCATAACACTTCACAGAAGGCTGGCATTGTTTGGCGAGATGTGAAACTGAGGAACAACATTTAAAACATATCCCTTTTTCCTTCAAAAAGGCCTTTCTATCATCCAGGGATTTGTTTCGGAATGTCCTGCATCTCTTAAGGGGGTGTGGTTTGTTGTGTAGAGGATAACATTCATTGGGGTCATTATTGGTTGTTAAAATGTCTGTTTTGTGCACTGTGATGGGTTTGTTTGAGTTAAAACATTTTGCAATGTGTTTGTCAAGGTTAGCAGTTGTATTGTACTGGTAGGTGAAACTGGGGTCATTTCGTTTCTTTGCCTCGGAGCACACAAAAACACAGAAGTAGTGGAGGGGAGGGAAGCAACCGTTATTATGTTCTTTGTACAAAAGAAGATGTCCATTTTTCCTGAAGGCTATAAGGAAGCTTGTCCACAATCGGCCTAATTCCACGTGACGTATCCAGATAGGACAAGCCGGTGACATAGCCATCCTCCTTGAAACCTTGAATTTCCATGAGCAAATCTCCCAGTTCGCGTAGCCTAGCGTTGTCTTTATTAGAAATTTTGGGGAAATTGTCCAGCCGATCAAATAGTGATTTTTCAATGATTTCAGGGGCAGCATAACAGTCACGCAGTCTCTCCCATGCTTTGTGTAGAGCCAGTTCTGGATGGTTTACATACATTGAGCGGATGCGTCTCACATGTTCTCCGGACTCCTTACCACGCCACTTTGTCATGAGGTCTAGTTCTTGGGTTGTTGTGAGGTGAGCACCGCTGACCGCTGTAGTGAATGACGACTCCCATGCGCGATAATCTTCTGGTTTATCAGCGAAGTAGTACAGTCCTGAGGTGATGAGATCTCGTGTTGCCAAATAGTGGGCCAATGGTTCCACTGAAGACGGTATGCTGGCTTGTGGAACCTGTCGGGGAACATAGGGCGGAGCATGTATGTTTGAGCCGGATTGTCTTTTTTCTTCGAAGTTTGTCGTGGCTTTAACTGGTTTATTTAAGTTTGGTGTGGATAAGTGAGATTTTTTATCGCTCTTAAAGTTTGTTCTATTAGGACTGGGTTGCATATATGGAGTATTTTCATCCAGATGCCAGGTGTTGATGGTAGCTTGTGTTAACGGATACGGCTGCTTATCTATTGCTGGACACAAGGCAGCTGGAGATGACAACTGCTGTTGAAGGTCGATCTGTGATTGAACATATTCACTGGTGCGTTCAATTTTTGCCTTTTCTGATTCAGTTTTCCTGTCATCGCCAGTGGATTGTGCTCCCGAAGCTTCCGCCAATACTCGAGCTTCCGCCTCAGCTGCGTCTGCTTCTCGTTGTAATGTCAGCACTTCTAATTCTGTGGTTATTCTCGTTGTTTCTAATTGATTATGAGCCTTTTCCAGTTTTAGCTTAGCTCCTTCCAGTTTAAGCTTAGCTTCTTGGCTTGCGTACGACGCTCGTACTTTCACGGCTTCTGCTTTAGCTCTAACAAGAGCTGCGCTTGCTGTGGATACTGACGTTTTGCTGCTTCCTCTGTGACTAGTTGCCATGTTTATACCTTAGGGCAGCCGGAACGTGCCTTTTTCACTTTAGTTTAGCTTCTTCCAGTTTAAGCTTAGCTTCTTGGCTTGCGTACGATGCTCGTACTTTCGAAGCTTCTGCTTTAGCTCTAACAAGAGCTGCGCTTGCTGTGGATACTGACGTTTTGCTGCTTCCACTGTGACTAGTTGCCATGTTGATACCGTAGGGCAGCCGGAACGTGCCTTTTTCACTTTAGTGTTCTCGTGAGACGTGTAAAAACGCCAACTCAACACCAAGCCAAAACGGAGTCAATGAAGAGAACGTCGTTGTAAGCTTGACCATTTACTTTTGACAATTCCTTCATAGACAAGATGGTGAAAAACTGAAAAGAACAAAGAGACACAACACACAACACACTTATTGCCTCTGTACATATTCGTTTAAAATGAAATACAAAATGTAACGGTAATGTCGAAAAATGTCCAGCAGAGGGAGACTCCCGTCTGCCTAAATGACTTGAACACATTGTATCTAGTTCGACAATTATATTTAACATATCGGCACTATTACACTTTTTTAACGTGTCTGACATGTTGTTAACCTATTAAAGACGACTTACGGCATTGCTTCTTCGCCGCTTTGTGTAGGATGGCAACAGAAAGTACTACAGAAGACCACAAAATGTATCTCTAGCTTTCGAACAAATACCAGAAGTCAACCAACAGGAAGTAATTTAGCGGAAGTGACATCATCTAACTGCTGTTTACCGATTATAAAGTACAATAAATATAAACAACTTTAACTCCAAATCAAAGCATTGTAGTTGCTAATGCAAAATATTATCAAGTAATACAAAAATATTATAATGTAATTACGTAAATGATATTAACAGTGGACTTCAGGACAACACAGATTAATTGATTGAAACTTTTATTAGTAGATTGCACAGTACAGTACATATTCCGTACAATTGACCACTAAATGGTAACACCTGAATAAGTTTTTCAACTTTTTTAAGTCGGGGTCCACGTTAATCAATTCATGGTAAATGAATGATGGTACCACATGGTGGTGACTTGTTCAGAGTGTACCCCGCCTTCCGCCCGATTGTAGCTGAGATAGGCGCCAGCGCCCCCCGCGACCGCAAAAGGGAATAAGCGGTAGAAAATGGATGGATGGATGGATGGTACCACATGATGTTAGTACATCAGTCAAGAAAAATGATCAAACTAGATAGATAAACAACATTCTGTAATTTGATTTTGTCATAAATTGTTTATCTTGATAGATTGAAAATTAACAAAAATGAGTTGACTGATGAACATTATCACACATAAATTATAAATACCAACAAATAGAATAGAATAGAGTTTTATTGTCATTATTGCAGTGAACAGGTTCAAAGAACAACGCAATTGGAGAGAACAAAATTGGAGATTCGAAATGAAGATAGAATACATTATGTAAGTGTAAAAAAAACCCCAACAACATTATGATTTGTACAATTTCAGAATGTGCTTGTTCTATTTTTAAACAAAAAAATCAATCTGAAGTTGTCTTTATTTTGAAGTTGAGCAGCCCATTCTTCCACAAATGTTTGTAGAAACAGTCTCCATGCCTAAGTGCTTGACCGGGCCAAGTGAGTAGGACACCTGATTTTCATCATTTTGATGGGTGGCCAAATACTTTTGGCAATACGGTATACCTCCGCCCTAGTTCAAATCCTCCTTAAACACTGGCCTCCGCGTTTGGACTCCAGGTGGAGCTAACAAATGACAACGTTAATTAGAGCAGTAAAGTCCCAAACTGCTAAGGGGACCTACACCGGTGTGCATGCATGCACCATTTGTTGAAACGTGTTGCAGTGTGTGTAAAACTGTACATTTCACCCTCAAGGGGACACATTCAAAGGAAGTGTAATGAAATGCTGCTCACTGTGCCCTCACACACAATTTCTCTGTACGCAGGGAACACCACAGACGTCAACGACAACCGGTAAGACTCCATCTTAGATCATCTTTCAGCAGAATTAACTTCTGGGAAGAGTACATTTCATTTATCATGGAGGCAATCCTTCCTTCTCACTTTGGCTGTAGTCCAGTTTATCTGTGGCAGGCTTCTTTTAGTCTGCAGCCTCTTCTCTATTAATGATGACTTTTTGTTGTGCAGCACGTGTTTGAACGTCAACGCCATGTCCACCACTGACATCTGTGACAACCGCAACCCAAGCAAACACAGCAGCTTTCAGGCCAACGCCAGCTAGTAGAAAGCCTGCAAGGTAAGGAGGTACTTGACTATGTATCTGCTAGTATGTTAGTGTTGTATTGATACCAATATTTTGATACCGCTTCTAAAAATATGTCGATACTTTTCGGTACTTTTTTAAATAAAGGGGACCACAAAAAACTGCATACAAAAAATCGTAAGGTACATGTAACATATGTTTATTATTGCAGTTAAGTCCTTAGAAAAAATAGTGAACATACTAGACAACTTGTCTTTTAGTAGTAAGTAAACAAACAAAGACTCTTAATTAGTCGGCTGACATATGCAGTAACATATTGTGTCATATATATACATATTATTTTGTCTACATTATTAGGGACAAACTGTAAAAAATGGATTATTAATCCACTTTTTCATTTACTGTTAATATCTGCTTACTTTCTCTTTTAACATGTTCAATCTACACTTCTTTTAAAATGTAATAATCACTTATTCTTCTCTTCTTTGATACTTTACATTAGTTTTGGATGATACCACACATTTGGGTATCAATCCCATACCAAGTAGTTACAGGATCATACATCGGTCATATTCAAAGTCCTCATGTGTCCAGGGACATATTTCCTGACTTTATAAACATAATATACATTAAAAAAAAACGAAATAAGATTTTGTGATGTTAAAAAATATTGATGTAATCATAGTAGTATCGACTAGATACGCTATAGTTTGTTGTATCATTACAGTGGATGTTAGGTGTAGATCCACCAATGACGTGTGTTTATATTGTAGCGTCCCGGAAGAGTTGGTGCTGCAGGGAATTCTAGAAATTTGTTCTATAATGTTTGTTGTGTTGCGGTGCAAATATTCTTCCAAAATGTGTTTGTCTTTATTGTTTAGTGGGGTTTCACTATACGGCACATATTTATGACAGTGTTGTTTAGTGTGGTTTCACTATATGGCACATATTTATGACAGTGTTGTTTAGTGTGGTTTCACTATATGGCACATGTTTATTTTGACAGTGTTGTCTAGTCTGGTTTCACTATATAGCAGTTACGGGATAATACATTGGTCATATTCAAAGTCCTCATGTGTCCAGAGACATATTTACCGACTTTCTAAACATAATACCATATTTCCTTGAATTGCTGCCGGAGCGCTAATTAATTTAAAACCTCTTCTCCCTCCTGCGCTTACCAAAGGCATGCGGTAAAAGTAAGCATGCGCTAATTATTTTTAAACCTCTTCTCACTCCGGCACTTACCAAAGGTATGCAGTAAAAAAATGAGTGTGATGTAAGCTTGGACCTTAAATCTTACTGAATAGCTCTTAATCTTCTTCACTTTATGCGATTTCAAATTACCGGTATTGAAATCAGCCTCCTCCATTTTGAAAACGATGACAGGGGAAGTGTCACTCGTGACGTTACGGGTTTGACCAGGCGGTAATACTGAGTATGCACTAATTATTTTGGGAACAAGTTTGACCCGGCAGTAATTCAAGGCAGGCGCATACTATATGCCCTGCGGCAATTCAAGGAAATATGGTATACATTTTAAAAAAACGAAAGAAAATGTTATGATGCCAAAATATATCGACATAATCATAGTAGTATCGACCAGATATGTGCCTGTACTTGATATCATTACAGTGGATGTCAGGTGTTGATCCACCAATGGCGTCTGTTAACATTTTAATGCGGGTGAGCTACGGTGTGTAGTGAAGCATGTTTAGCTATGCAGTGATAATGGTACTTGTAAGAAACTTATTTATTTGTCGCCATGGAGAAAAGGATTAGTGATTTAGAAGTAGCTAAAACACTGCTGACGGTGGACGGACGTTAGCTGCTAGCTAGCTAGCCATGTCTTGTAGCAGCTCTTTCTGAGGGTGTTTCAGCTTTATCTTTATTTTTTATACCAAAATGGGTCCATTCTCCCTTTTCTGTCTACACACTGTGTCTGGTTGTATGTACTCTATGCGTGTGCACTGCCGAACATGCTCCTTGGCTCCTAAAACCAGCAATGTCACAACGTGCTAACGACACGGGCGCGAACAGAGTGCAGGACCGGCACGTTTCAAAGGCGGTACAGTACTAAAAATCATTCATTAGTATCGCGGTACTATACTAATACCGGTGTACCGTACAACCCTATGTCAGGTAAATATAAATATATAAAAACACATTTACTCTCTCCAGTGCTTGAAGCAATATTTGATAGTATTTATCTCAACTTGTTTGTGTTTCAGTGTGTTCTTCATTTATAATGTATGGACACATTCACAAAATTAAATGCTTTAAAGCTTAGCAGATTTAGCTGTTTTCTATTATTGCTGTTTTCTGTAAATAGTAGCATACAGTAACAAATGTGTGCAGCTTCATTGTAATCAAATAACAAATGGTTTAATTTAATCTGGTTATGGTTTTATGTATTTTGAGAATGCAGACAGTTACTATATATATATATATATATATATATATATATATATATATATATATATATATATATATATATATATATATATATATATATATATATAATTTAATTGATTCTGGAAAAAACTCGATTGATTTAGAATATTAATAAATACTAATCACCATTCGGATGTGAATCAATCAGTGTTTATAATGTGGTCTTAAATAAAATAAATTGTGCATTCCTATGTTTAACTTAACTTAAAAAATGATTTGTTTTGTTTTTGGTGTGTAACTTTATTATAACTACAGACACAATTGATTTACTCTTTTTTTTTAAGAATTTAGTTTGACTCCACAAAAAACTTTTGACCAAACTTAAAGCTCTGAATAATTGTGTTGTTTTTTATGGTCATACAGTAATTTGACCATAATAAAACCTTTCATTTTAGTATGATGTGGTTTTAAAGAAAAATGGTTCGCCTGCAAAAAAAAAGCCACCATATAAAGCCAACAAAAATTTTAGCATATAGTAGCCCCGCCTTCCGCCCGATTGTAGCTGGGGTAGGCGCCAGCGCCCCCCGCAACCCCAAAAAAGGAATAAGCGGTTGGAAATGGATGGATGGATGGATAGTCCAGTTAAAGTCATCGAGAGCCTTAGTATTTGTATTTCCAGAGTGTCACTGAATGCACCACGCTCCTACAGTACATCTAGCCAAACAATTAAGGGCAATATGGAACTCACCCGCTGCCCTGATTAGGTTTGCAGAGAAGGTAGAGAAGAATATGCAAAGTAGCTACCTCGTATTTATTTTACTATGTATTTTAATGGCTTTATAAAAGTCTCCTAGCTCTGTAATTAACCTTTCACTCGCTCTTCTAAACACTTCCTATGCTCTTAAACCTACACAATTTGAACATATCACATTTTATATGGGTACTCATCGTTGAAGGAGGATTAGATTAGATTAGATAGTACTTTATTTATTCCTTCAGGAGAGTTCCTTCAGGAAAATTAAAATGTTCAGCACAATCCCAATTCAAGATCAGACAAACATTACAGGGAGACAGAACAGGATCACTGACAGGTCTGCTGGCTTTCAGCGCCCCTTACAAAAAAGATGAGATACAAGTAAACAGGGGGGGGGGGGGGGGGGGCCTATTAAAGAGAAAAATAGAAGATTAAAATAAAATAAAATAAAAAAATCGGTCTAAACCTGGGCCCTGGAGAGGGGGTCCAGACTGAGGCCAAGGGAAAAAAACAACAGCTCATAGCCATAGTACACATCCCTCTTACATGTGTGTAAGAGGGAAACATCAAAGAACACAAAGGACATTAAAGACATTAAAGCAGCGGATGCAACCAGCCACTTCTACATACAGCTATGAATAAAAAGTAAAAGAAACATATACACTGTGGTGGCCGCTGCGGTGTTCCACGCCATCGTCCGCTGGGGTGGAGGGAGCATGGCCAGAGACAGGAGCAGACCCAACAAAGCAACCAAGAGAGCCGACTCCACTCTCGGCCACCAACCAACTCTCGGCCAGTGTCCAGTCCGCATAAATGAGCGAGGATACGTCCAAGGAGACTGAGGTGTCCGACACCTGCTCACCCAGCCAAGACACCGCGAAGCCTCTCCGTTCCGCAGCCCTGTCCTCTCCTCCGCATCTCCTCCAGTCCCTCCAAACCCACTCTGGTGTGGCAGAGACCCATCAGCTGGTCTCCATGGCCAAAAGGCTACCGGGAGGCAGATCCAGAAGTCCACAAAAAAGCACCGCAGAGGTCACGAAAGTGCCAACCCTTGTCACACAGTCCCAAAGGGTCCCAAACCAAAAGGCAAAACATATATAATAACACATGAAAACAAGAGGGAAACACAAAATGATGACACAAGAGCACAGAGCTCCTGCCAACAGCAGCCACTACAGTAGCGCCATCTTGGAAAATAAATAAATAAATAAAATAAAAAATGAGGGGGAGGAGGATGAATTAGCTCTGCAGTATTGACATGGATAAAGGTGAAGGTGGGAGTTCATCAGGTGTGAATGGCATCTTCTGAGAGAGAGTTGCTTGTGCAGGTTTGTAAAAAGATTGACTTTGTTTTGCTAAAACAATTGTAGGGGAATAAATTAGATTAAAGAAGTAGTTGAATAATTGTGCTGGTATTGTTAAACTGTTAGCATAAGTCATTAGAACATCCCTAGTTTGTATATAGAATATCTACAGTACATGTACATACAGTCCTGGCCATACACTTGTAAAGAACATCATGTCATGGCTGTCTTGTGTTTCCAATCATTTCTTATTTTTTTGTGATAGTGTGATTTGAGCACATACTTGTTGGTCACAAAAATCATTCATGAAGTTTGCTTGTTTTATGAATTTATTATGGTTCTGCTGAAAATGTGAGTAAATCTGCTTGGTCAAAAGTATACATACAGCAATGTTAATATTTGCTTACATGTCCCTTGGCAAGTTTCACTGCAATAAGGTGCTTTTGGTAGTCATCCACAAGCTTCTGCTTGAATTTTTGACCACTCCTCTTGACAAAATTGCTGCAGTTCAGCTAAATGTTTTGGGTTTTCTGATAGGGACTTTTTTCTTCAGCATTGTCCACACTTTGGACTTTGGAAAGGCCATTCTAAAAACGTCATTCTAGCCTGATTTAGCCCTTCCTATACCTCTTCTGAGGTGTGTTGGGTGTCATTGTCCTGTTGGAACACCCAACTGCGCCCAAGACCCAACCTCCAGGCTGATGATTTTAGCTTGTCCTAAAAAAATTGTAGGTAATCCTCCTTTTTCATTGTCCCATTTAAAGCACCACATAACTTTTCCTCCAGAAGGTCTTATCTTCCATGTGATGTCAGATGAAACAAAAACTGAGGTGTTTGGCCACAATACCCAGCAATATGTTTGGGGGAGAAAAGGTGAGGCCTTTTATCCCAGGAACACCAACCATACCAACAGGCATAGTGGTGGTAGTAGTATTATGCTCTAGGCCTGTTTTGCTGCCAATGAAACTGGTGCTTTAAATGGGACAATGATAAAGGAGGATTACCTCCAAATTCTTTAAGCCTAGCTAAAATCATCAGGTTGGGTCTTGGGTGCACGTTTAAGTCTTGACTTAAACGTGTGGGCAATGCTGAAGAAGCAAGTCTATGTCCGAAAAGCAACACATTTAGCTGAACTGCACCAATTTTGTGATCCAAAATTCAAGCAGAAGCTTGTGGATGGCTTCCAAAGTGCCTTATTGCAGTAAAACTGGCCAAAGGACAAGCAAATCTTAACATTGCTGTATGTATACTTTCAGGGGCGCCGCTAGGGATTTCGGGCCCCATGAAAATAATCTTTACAGGGCCCCCAACACATAATTTCATATAATTTCTTCATCATTAGGGGCCTCTCTGGGCCCCCCTCCATCATGGGCCGCTAGACTCCGTCTCCTTTACCCCCCCTTTTCGGCGCTCCTGTATACTTTTAACCCAGCAGATTTGCTCACATTTTCAGTAGACCCATATTAAATTCATAAAAGAAGCAAACTTCATGGATGTTTTTTGTGACCAACAAATATGTGTTCCAATCATTCTATTACAAAAAAATAAGAGTTGTAGAAATGATTGGAAACTCAAGACAGCGATGACATGATGTTCTTTACAAGCGTATGTACACTTTTGACCACAACTGTACACTTTGAAAATCTGCAACAAAGTGAGAGCCCAATAAATGAACGGTGGTATGGCAAATGTACACTTTAAACTAAAGACAATCTGTTTGGTGCACTTTTCATTCTCTTCTAGATCCAGATTCAGAATTGGATCTACAGAAGTATAATTATGGGCACATTATCCAGTTCCAGAATGGAACCGTTGCCAATGTGGAATACAAGAAGTGCTTCATTTCAGTGCTAAATGAACATGCTTACCGGTGGTATTGTACAAATTTTATATTGCAAGTACAGTAGTTGTTGTAATATCCTACAATAAATATATTGTAGGTAATGTAGTAGTAGTTATACTGTACAAGTCACTACTTGTAAGTAATGTACGAAAGCCAAAAGAAGTGAAGTTTTCACGTTGTGTAAATGGTAAATAAAAAGAGAATACAATGATTTGCAAATACTTTTCGACTTATATTCAATTGAATAGACTGCAAAGACAAGATATTTCATGTTCACACTAACTTTGTTATTTTTTGCAAATAATGATAAACTTAAATTTAATGGCAGCGACACATTGGCCGGTGTGTTACATAGCCTTTCCTTTTAACAACACTCCGTAAAGGTTTGGGAACTGAGGAGACACATTTTTGAAGTGGAATTCGTTCCCATTCTTGCTTGATGTACAGCTTAAGTTGTTCAACAGTCTCCCTTCTGCTATTTTAGCCTTCATATTGCACCACACATTTTCAATGTCTGGACTACAAGGCCAGTCTAGTACCCGCATTCTTTTACTATGAAGCCATGCTGTTGAAACACGCACAGAATGTGACTTGGCATTGTCTTGCTGAAATAAACAGGGTCGTCCATGATAACGTTGCTTGGACGGCAACATATGTTGCTCCAAAAGCTGTATGTACTTTTCAGCCTTAATGGTGCCTTTGCCTTGGCCACTAATACGCTCCCATACCATCACAGATGCTGCGTTTTCACTTTGACCCTAAAACAGTATAGATGGTTCTTTTCCTCTGTGGTCCGGATGACACGACGGCCACATTTTCCAAAAACAATTTTGAAATGTGGACTCGTCAGACCACAGAACACTTTTCCACTGTGCATCAGTCCATCTTAGATGAGCTCAGGCCCAGCGAAGCGTTTCCGGGTGTTGTTGATAATTGGCTTCGGCTTTGCATAGTAGAATTTTAACTTGCACTTACAGATGTAGCGACCAACTGTAATTACTGACAGTGGTTGTCTGAAGTGTTCCTGAGCCCATGTGGTGATATCCTTTACACACTGATGTGGCTTTTTTATGCAGTACCGCCTGAGGGATCCAAGGTGCGTAATAGCATGGCTTACGTGCAGTGATTTCTCCAGATTCTCTGAACCTTTTGATGATATTACGGAGCGTAGGTGGTGAAATCCCTAAATTCCTTGCAATAGCTGCTTGAAAAATGGTTGTTCTTAAATAATTTGCTCAGGCATTTGTTGACAAAGTGGTGAGCCTCGCTCCGTCCTTGTTTGTGAATGACTGAGCATTTCATTGAAGCTGCTTTTATACCCAATCGTGGCACCCACCTGTTCCCAATTAGCCTGTTCACCTGTGGGTTGTTCCAAATAATTCTTTGATGAGCATTCCTCAACTTTCTCAGTCTTTTTTGCCACTCCTGCCAGCATTTTTGTAACAAAAGACCTAATATTTGCAAAAAATAACAAAGTTTACCAGTTCAAACATTAAGTATCTTGTCTTTGCAGTCTATTCAATTGAATACAAGTTGAAAAGGATTTGCAAATCATTGTATTCTCTTTTTACCTACCATTTACACAATGTGCCAACTTCACTGATTTTGCGGTTTATAAAAGTAGTTATATTGTACTAGTCTCTACTTGTAAGTAATGTAGTAGTGATATTGTACAAGTGACTGCTTGTACAATGTAATGTGAGGGTAAAATAATTAACTTAGGAAGGTTTGCAGGACATTCTCTATGTTCTTCATTGCTTTGTTTTTTTGGTTGTGCAAAAATGTGCATGTTATACATTTTTTAAATAGCGGTTCAAGCACAATTTTTCAAGTATTGCCTTGTTAGTATTATGTTGGAATGTAAACAATACTCTTCACTCATCTAGTGTGAACAAAAAGTTGTGTGTGAAGCTACTGAGATGAGAATCAGCACCTCCAAGTCCGAGTCCATGGTTCTCGCCCGGAAAAGGGTGGAGTGCCATCTGCGAGTTGGTGAGGAGATCTTGCTCCAAGTGGAGGAGTTCAAGTACCTCGGAGTCTTGTTCACAAGTGAGGGAAGAGCGGATTGTGAGGTCGACAGGCGGATCGGTGCTGCGTCTTCAGTAATGCGGACGCTGTATCGATCCGTTGTGGTGAAGAAGGAGCTGAGCCGGAAGGCAAAGCTCTCAATTTACCCGTCAATCTACGTTCCCATCCTCACCTACGGTCATTAGCTTTGGGTTATGACCGAAAGTACAAGACCACGGGTACAAGCGGCCGAAATGAGCTTTCACTGCCGGGTGGCGGGGCTCTCCCTTAGAGATAGGATGAGAAGCTCTGTCATCCGGGAGGAGCGCAAAGTAAATCCGCTGCTCCTCCACATGGAGAGGAGCCAGATGAGGTGGTTTGGGCATCTGGTCAGGATGCCATCTGAATGCCTCCCTCGGGAGGTGTTTTAGTCACGACCGACCGGTAGGAGGCCACGAGGAACCCAGGACACGTTGGGAAGACTACCGTATTTCCTTGAATAGCCGCCGGGGCACTAATTAATTTAAAACTTCTTCTCACTCCTGCGCTTATTCAAGGCATGCGGTAAAAGTAAGTAGGCGCTAATAATTTCAAAACCTCTTCTCACCCCTGCGCTTACCAATGGCATGCAGTAAAAAATTGAGTGTGATGTAAGGATACCATCATGAAAAGCACATTTAATAAAAAAAAACGTTATTATGGTTATTATTTTCAGCACCGAAGGCTTGGAATAACCTACAATCGAATATTCAACTTAAAACCCTTGTTACCCATCCATCCATCCATTTTCTACCGCTTATTCCCTTTCGGGGTCGCGGGGGGCGCTGGCGCCTATCTCAGCTACAATCGGGCGGAAGGCGGGGTACACCCTGGACAAGTCGCCACCTCATCGCAGGGCCAACACAGATAGACAGACAACATTCACACTCACATTCACACACTAGGGCCAATTTAGTGTTGCCAATCAACCTATACCCAGGTGCATGTCTTTGGAAGTGGGAGGAAGCCGGAGTACCCGGAGGGAACCCACGCATTCACGGGGAGAACATGCAAACTCCACACAGAAAGATCCAGAGCCTGGATTTGAACTCAGGACTGCAGGACCTTCGTATTGTGAGGCAGACGCACTAACCCCTCTGCCACCGTGAAGCCCCATTAAATGAATTTAAAGCTTGTGTGAAAGAATTGCAGTCTACCTTGTTTGTATGCACATTTGTTATATTAGCAAGTTTTAATGTTTTAAATGTGATGTTTTATGTGTTGTTTACTGTTTTTAGTGTAACCTTGCTGCTGCCCTCTTGGCCAGGTCTCCCTTGGAAAAGAGATCTTTGATCTCCATGGGATTTTACCTGGTTATAAAGGCTACCGGTAAATAAAAAATAAATGAAAAATGGTCTTACCTTTACTTATAAATGAAATCCATGCCAGCTCCTTCTGATCAAAAGCATCGATAACTTGTTCATAGAAGTACTCCTTATCTTTCTTCAGTTTTAAAAAGTCTCTCAGAAAACTGCTATTAGACCACTGCTAACAGTTAGCTCGGGTGTGGGCGACTTCCCTCTCGTTCTGCTCCGTGGGTGATCTCTTTATCCCAGGACCACCAAGAAAAGACATGGCTGCAGCAGTTTGACTATGTTTATTTTTCAATAAAATCTCAGTCCAGGTCGCTCTTCCGCTCGCTCGCCGGGCACGGCTGCTACAGGTAGCTTCTACAGCTGGCATGCCCTGCCTGTCTGTCGGACTGTCGGCTCCACAGGTGGTACCGGTATAATAATAAAACATAGCTGCTTACTGTTCTTTTTAGCATACCGGTATTCAATAGCTTGGACCTTAAATCCTACTAAAGAGCTCTTGATCTTCTTCCCTTTATGCAATGTGAAATTGTTGAAATAAGCCTCCTCCATTTTGAAAATGATGACAGGGGAAGTGTCACTTGTGACGTCACGAATTTGACCCGGCGGTAATAGTAAGCATGCGCTAATTATTTTGCAAAGCGAGTTTGACCCGGCAGTAATACAAAGGAGGCGGATATTACATGCCCGGCAGCAATTCAAGGAAATACGGTTTGTCTCCCAGCTGGCCTGGGAACACCTCGGAATCCCCCAGGAGGAGCTGAACGAAGTGGCTGGGGAGATGGAAGTCTGGGCTTACCTGCTTCGGCTGCTGCCCCCGCGACCCAACCTGGGATAAGCGGAAGAAGATGGATTGATGGATGGACAACATTTTTGTGGGGCTAATAATGTGAAGATGATTAGATTTTGTTGTTCCCGTATTTTCCGGGCAAAATTTAGCCTAAGAGGTTATCTTAAGGTCTTCAGACAAACTGTCAGACTGAGCAGACATGTTTGTATCTCCTGTCTGGGATCTCCTGCAGGCTCTGCATGAACTCTCCAAAGTCATCACACACTAACATCACCCATCCATGCATTGAAAAAAAAGTAGTACAAAATGTTTTGAAGTGAAGTGAGTCGGACTCGGGTTAAATCCCTAACGAGTGGAGATGAAATATTAGTTCTGCTATATTTGACATTGTGTGAAGTCTAAATGTGGCCCCAAAAAGCTCTCTCTGCATATTCCAAAGCTTTCCTGGGAAAAGGATGTGACACGTTACCTCTGGCAAAAGTAGCTGCCATCTGTCTTTGCGCTCATGTCTCTCTCCGCTGCACTTTCTCTCTTCCAGGCTCACCGTTTACTCTCTAAACGTGTTTTGCAGATGATCGGCCATCTGGTAGCTCCATCCTCACCTGCTGTCAACCCACCTTCAACTTCTTTGGTGCGACTTCCTGTCCCCTGCTGCTCCCTCTTCTTCTTTTTCTTCTGCTTCTGTCACTTCCTTCATGGGTGACGTGGCGAGGACTGCGAAACAGATGTAGATGTGGAGGTGACCACTGCACACTGTTTGTCAAAGCCTAGTATGTTGTTATTGATATTCATGTTGCAGGTTGACCCCAAAAAAAAAACAGAACCCATAAAAATGGCATAAATCCTACAAACCTTAAAGGCTTACTGAAATGAGATTGTCTTATTTAAACGGGGATAGCAGGTCCATTCTATGTGTCATACTTGATCATTTTGCGATATTGCCATATTTTTGCTGAAAGGATTTAGTAGAGAACATCCACGATAAAGTTCGCAAATGGAGAAAAGCCCTGCCTCTACCGGATGTCGCAGACGATGACGTCACATGTTGAGGGCTCCTCATATATTCACATTGATTTTAATGGGAGCCTCCAACAAACACAGCTATTCAGACCGAGAAAACGACAATTTCCCCATTCATTTGAGCGAGGATGAAATATTTGTGTTCGAGGATATTGATAGCGACGGACTAGAAAAAAAAAAAGTAAAAAAAAAATAAAGCGATTGCTATCGTGCTGCATTGAGACGGGTTCATATGTTTTTAGAGACATTTACTAGGATAATTCTGGGAAATCCCTATCTTTCTATTGTGTTGCTAGTGTTTTAGTGAGTTTAACAGTACCTGATGGATGGCACAAGCGGGAACCGAACCTGCAACCCTCAAGTTGCTGGCACGGCCACTCTACCAACCGAGCTATGCCGCCCCACAAAACAGTTTGGATAATGAAGATGAAGTCTAATAAACAAGCTTTGTTCTTCTACAACACCACCTAGTGTTTCAGTACAACAGTTTGTCCAACAAAATAAAAACAAGAGTTATACCTCTCACATCAAATAAACAATCTTTTGTCACAGTTATTTGGTGTTGAACCCCAAGATGCAGAGACGGAGGCAGGCATATAATATGAAGATATTATTTAATATAAATGATAGAACAAGAACAAACAAAAAGCGTGGGCGGAATAACAAACTAAGGGAGCTAGCACTGGAAGCTAGAAAACAAAAAAGAACTTTAGCATGGAAGCTAGAGGATAGCAAACAGAAAAACTGGGAATAATTAATGGATTTCCGCTACGACGACCAGGACAAAATGTAGCACGACAGGTAATAGCTGAAAAGAATCAGAGACACGACAAGAGCAACATATGGTAACGACAAGTCCGAATGACAATACAAAACAATGATCCAGCACTGACTGGAGGAACAAAGCAGGTGAAATAAGAGCTGGCCGATTGACATCAGGTGTGACCAGATGCCAATCAGCCGCAGCTGAGTGAAGACAGGACACAGGGAGACCAACAGGAAGCTGAACCAAAATAAGAGCACTAGACAGGAACTAAGGACAGGAAATACTAAACACAGAGGAAACAGACAAATGCAGAGGAAAAAACTAAAACATAGACAAACTGTCAGGGGAAAGCCTGACATCTTTACAGCCTGCGTTAAATTTGATGAGATGACAAAACAGTTTAGCCAGTACTGATATTTCAACACTGATACAGTTTGCAGTTAAATAAAGGAGTGAACATACCAGTAGACAACGTTTTGGGACAACGTTCACGACACATCGTCTGCTGCAAAACATCAAATAGTTTTCTCCTTCCCTGAGTACTTTCAGTATGAGGACAAGTGTCTCCAATATTGTCCACACCTGTCTCCATCTAAACACAGCATTGTGCTCTTAAACGCACGGCTGGAAGCGAGAGAAAATGAGGTTAAACCAAGCGCTTGGCTCTGTTTACTCCGAGGGGAAATCTCCGCAGCAAAGTCCGTGTAGTTGGTCCGCCATGATTATCAAGCCAAACACCGTGAGTGCGCATGCGCCTGACTTCATGTTGCCGAAAATGCAATATTGAAAATGCATTAATAAAAACTTAAACTGTATTACTATCGCAAATTATCATTATACTGTTTACTGTTACATCCCATTAACAAGTAAAAAGTCAAGGACGGTCGTGGATCTTGCTGTAGTTGCCGCGGTAAAATTCGAGCCCTGCAATTATTATTATTATTATTATTATTATTATTATTATTATTAATAAATATAATTGCAAAGCAAACATCCTGTTGGGGGAATATTTTGACTTTAAACTGAATGAGCAAGGTGAGCTCATCAACACGGATAAATGAGTCATTATGCCAGACTTACGAAAACACCCAACTCGGGACGGCTAACGTTCACATTTAAACCAATACAGCACCAGTTCCCGGGAATCGATACCGGTACACCGTGGTACCGAGTTTTAAGTGTGTTAATAAATATTAGAGCTGTCAATTTTCTTTTTTTTTTAAATCAGATCAATGACATGTTGGATTATTCATCATTAATCACAGTTGATACTTACCTGCATAATTCAAATTTGCTTAAGAAAAGGCCCCAATATTTGTACACAACCGACATGTTATTGTCAGAATGTGATTCAGGAATGTTTTTTTCCTTGGATGCATGTCATGTATTTGCACGAAACCTAGTAAAAGTTTGATATCAAGTCCTTTCAGGCTGTATTTTGGAGTGAAATTTGCCAGCGAGCGCACCTGTCTGAGTCTCCTCACTCATGTTGTGGTGACCGTTAAGGTAAAATAACTTGTACGGTCAAAATCATTTGCATAGTTTATCTATTTGTGTATATGATTACTGTGATCCATTTTTGTGATTAATCACATGTGTTAACTTGTTTATTTTGACAAGCCTAATAAATGTAATTGTTGTTATTGTAAACATTTAAACAGGAGCTGCTCATGATAAATGCTGTCCAGTTATCTTATTACAATTACAGTTGCAAATCCAAGACGTTAGCTGGCAGTAGTGTATAGTTCATGGTGTGTTGTTTTAGTTTTTGTTGTGCCCCAGAAAGTGTTAATACTGAAAGTATTGTACTTGCAGTGTTTGTACATGTGTGCTTAAAAACCTTGAAAGGCTTGGATTTTAATGCTGTGCTTTCATGGTTTGAAAAATGCTTGAATTTTGGGTGCAGTGCTCGGAAAAGCTTGGAAATGTTCATCATATTGCTTGGCAGTCTAACTCGATAGGCTAATTATGAAATGGAAAAAAATAAAATATGTTTCCTTAAAAATGAAAGCCACACGCTTGATCTGTTGGCTTTGCACGAGCCCTTACATTAGGTTTTTGTCATGACAGAGCCGTATATAGAGGACGGTGGTGATTCGGTCCGTCATGCCGGGAGGTTGTCGTTTTAATGAACATTGGATGGAAAATGACGAATACAAACTTTGGATAAAATGTGGCATGTGTAGCCTGCTAAAAAGTATGCAAAAAGGAAATCAATGGCAGAATGGGCTCTCTCAAGTCATATGAAAGGTAAGCCACAGAGATTACTAACCCTACAAGTTAACTAATGTTAGCAAAATTTTCGTTTTTTAACTCTTTGCTACATGCTTATCCTAAACTGTGAGATCAGGGTTAGATGACATGTTAATTACGGACAGTTATTACCAGCTTTGAAAGGAAAAAAGCATCAATGATAAATTATAATGTTAAGAACTTCCCTAAACCAAAAATGGATTTCTTATCATCGCCACACTTGTAAGGCTAGATGTGCTTAATGAAAGGCGACTGAGGTGTTGGGAAACAAACACGATATTTTTAATTTATCATCCTTATATAAATGTGGAACAGTTTTTTTTAATGAATGAGTTAAATTGACATTTTGAGGGTGCGTATATTTATATTACATAATGCGATTTACATGCATAAATACGCTGCGAATCAATCCGTGATGTTCTATGTCATTGAGAACAAGAAATTTGGAAAAACAACACAAATGGAGACACGTTTGCAAACACCAATTACATTGAATAGTCACACTGGTTCATTTTGCATGCCCCAATCAGTTAATGATAACTGCTGCTTCAATGTTAGGCATAGCTTTTAGCACATTTTCACTATTTGTCCTCCAGACAGCATTTGGTGACCTCAAACAACAAGGCTATGGATTGATTCACTCTGGTTTTCGCCTTTTGAAGGCTACTGGAAAAACTGGAAAATTCATCTTGAAAATCCTTAAAAAGTGCTTGAATGTGGCCATGGAAAAGGTGTACAAACCCTGTATTATCACGCAGCAGCTGTTTGATTGTAATGTGCATCTTTGTGAAAGTTTTCCCCCCAAAAATGTGAAGGTGTTTAAATTGCCATGTAAAATCGCCAATGCTACTCAGTAGCTTGTCGATAGCAAAGCCAATTTATCTTAGCATCAAACTAGCGTATTTTTGAAAAAGTAGAACTTTACTTAACTTACATCTGAGTGTTTGTTTTTTTTTGAGTCAGTTTATTTGTTGCCATTGAAAATTGCAACGTTACCTATTGTAGAGGCAGTTTTGCTCAGTGCTGCTGGAGTGATCGCCAAGTGCCAAAGTGCAAAGAGCAAATCGGCACTGTTATATTTTATGTGAATTAGTACCGGTAGGATCGGCGGGATCGGTCGGTGCTAAAAAAGTGTCGGATTTGGTCCTCATCCCTACACCCTACCCAATTTTGCCAACTGAGGAAAACACTGCACTGAATTCTTGATTTTCATTGTTTGTTAACTTATTTATTTAGGATAATAAAGTTAATCACCTGCCAATTATATTGGGAAAAGATACTGATGAATAATAAGTCAATTGCATTTTAAAGAATTACTTGCTTTATTAATATCATATTTTATGATTACAATAGGGTTCAAATTTGTGTAAAAAGTGAAAATGCCAACAAAAACATTGTTTATCGACAATATATCGTCCAACAAAATGTGTCATCACATATATTGTTCCAATATTTAATTTGTGAACTTGTAAAAAAAAAAACCTCGAGAAAAAGAAACATTTTAATTAACGGATTTATTAAAAAATTTGTGGGTTCAGTTTTTTTGGGTCACCCTGTATTATTATGTTTTATGTTTGTTTATGTATTTTTTACATACTGTCTTGTTTTCTGCACATTTCATCAGGTGATGAAAACCA
This sequence comes from Nerophis ophidion, assembly GCF_033978795.1. Lineage (NCBI taxonomy): Eukaryota > Metazoa > Chordata > Actinopteri > Syngnathiformes > Syngnathidae > Nerophis > Nerophis ophidion. Next base: position 53,766,167 of record NC_084612.1, on the reverse strand, counting down.
AACACTGTTAATGTAATGTATGTCCATCAGTCCAAACCTATTTACTACACTAGAAAATTCCATACACATGTTACAGAATTATATTTTTAAATTGAAAGAGAAGTCTAAAAGTGAAATATTGAATTACCATTGCTGGACCTAGTCTTTCTGGTAAAAGGTTTGCTCATACTGAAGTAAATGATGCATCTGTTGGGTTCTATTACTAAGCCCTGAATGAATGCAGGTTTTAGTGAATATTCCCAGCCAAGTGTATTACGGTAGTACTTTGTCACTGATTTATTATTGGAAAAGTTACTTCGCTAGAACTCGTGCCAGCAAACTGTTGTCCTCCATGACTCACTGATTTGGTTTTGACATGTTAGAGAAGCATAATTCCATTATCGGAACAAACCTAAATTGCAAGAAGTCTAATAACAGAAAATCACACGCTAGAAAAACAATTTTTTTCCTGATTTTTTTTTTTTTTAGTTACATGAAACTTCGATTTAAGAACTTAGCTTATTCCTAAACAACATATTTGCACAGTGAAGCACATTCTCCATTAGAAACAATGGATAAGATTCCGGCCTCAACAAAAGTCCATATTTTAGTAAAAATGTTGTACAATTGGACCACAATATAAAGTGTATACAATACCATTTATCAAAGAAACATAACAAAAGGGCGGTGGATTAAATTCTTATTTATGAACAAGACAAAAAACGACAACAGACTGCTGTGTGGTATGCGCTGCTCTGCCAACACACACACACGCACACAGAAGTCCCTTTGGTGCCCTGACAAACGATCAGAAATCACACAAATACTCAATTTTAACAACCATATTGCAAAAATAATAAACATTTTAAAAAGTGAAATACACCCACATTAACATCGGCAAAAGAGGAGCTAACGCGAAAGGAGCAAACAGAGGTTGGAGAAGGGAGGGGCCTTGTGTGCTCTTGGAAGAGGCGCCGCTGAACAAGAGGTAGTCTTCTCCTTCTCCTGACATGTTAGAGAAGCGTAATTCCATTATGGCCACAAACTTAAATTGCTAGGTTGACGTTAACAGCACAGCCAAAATCTAAATAACAGAAAACGACACGCTGGAAAAAATAATTTTTTTCTAGATTTTTTGTTTTATTACATGAAACTTTGATTTACCAACTTAGCCAGTTCCTAAACAACTTATTTGCACAGTAAAGCACATTTTCCATTAGAAACAATGTAAATACGAATGAGATTCCGGCCTCAACAAAAGTCCATATTTTAGTAAAAATGTTGTACACTTTGACCACAATATAAAGTGTAAACAATACCGTTTATCAAAGAAACATAACAAGAAGGTGGTGGATTAAATTCCTCTTTATGAACAGGACAAAAAACGACAACAGGTTGCTGTGCCCTCACAAACGATCAGAAATCACAAAAACCCTTACCTTTAACAACGTAATTGCTACAATTATAAACATTTCAAAAAGTGAAATCCACCCACATTAACATCGGCTAAGGCGGAGCTAACGCGAAGAGGGGGAGAAGGGAGGGGCCATGTGTGCTCTTGGAAGAGGTGCAGCTGTAAATGAAGTCTGCTCTGGCATCGTTTTCCAGAAAAGTCTGGTCTCGTCACAATTAAAACCTGCTGTGGTCTGTTGTGTTTTTGGGACTCATATTAGAAAAATTGACAAAACTTAGTGAAGCACTGAGCAGTGACTTATAGTGTCATGTGCGACACAAAATTAATGAACGAACCGTTCGTAATTTCATAAACTGTACATCAGATCAATCAAAGTTTATTTATACAGCCCTTAATCACAAGTGTCTCAAAGGGCTGCACAAGTCAGAGCGACATGGACAAGTTCTTAAATAGAGGGGTTCGTAAATCGAGGTTCCATTGTGCTTGTTGTCGGGTACCAGTTTTTTTCGGAAGTGAATAGAATTGATTAACATTGAGGAACAGGTGTGCTGGCAGGACAAGGAACAAAAAGTAAAGGTGCTGCAAAACCCAAAAGACAAAACAGGAAATGCTCACAAAAAGGAGAACACACAGGAAAAATAACACACAAAGTCCAATGACACTTTCACTTGAATGCATGTCATTGATTTACTCAAAATGTGCTAACAGTTTGGCCTAAAGTTCATTCTGGGTGAAGTTCAGAGTGACATTCCCATTGACCGGACCACTGACCGAGTAGCAAACTGTGCCCCCTCTCCTACATATATTCTCCAAATAAATTGTGTGACTATTCTGCATATATATATATATATATATATATATATATAATTCATGTGATTAATCACATGTTATTTTTGACAGCCCTACGTTGTACAGATGCACATTATTTATGTTATTTTGCTTTGCAAACATGTTTTTCTTTCTCGCCCTCTAATGTAAAAGTTGCAAATACTAGATTGTAGTTATGAAATGAAGTGTCTGTCGTCGTTTGGCATCCGTTTGCATGGGGGGGGGGGGAGACGTGTAGCAACTGTTTTTATGTCCACATTACTTGCAGCTTGAGAGTCAAACTGTTTGTTTGCTACTACTTGATGTTTAACCCCTGTTGAACGTGAATTCATGCGAATTGTCTCACGTCGCACTTTGAGTGCTTGTTTCCAGAAAATGACGCAATGGGAGCCAAAGTCCCGTATGAAGCTGAGGTCACTGGAGGCAACACTCTGAAAAATAGACGGGCGAGACAAGAAAATTTCTGTGGCTCTTTGTGCATGTAATAAAAATAAAACCAAGTTTCCTCAGAAGTCGAAAATTGGTCTTTTAAGAGGCCAAATATTTACATTCATATGACCAAAAGACAGTACAACTATATACCTGCAGCAGTAAAAAAAAAATGGGTAACACTTTAGTATGGGGAACATATTCACCAATAATTAGTTGCTTATTAACATATGGTTAGGGCTAGAATTGGGGTTGGGGTTAAGGTTGGGGAAGACTCTTAGTTAATGGCATATTATAATAATGCCATGCAGAATAAGGCATTAATAAGTACTTAATAATGAGTAATTAAGAGACAATATGTTACTAATTTGCATGTTAATAAGCAACTAATTATGTGTTACTACACAGTGGGGCAAACAAGTATTTAGTCAGCCACCGATTGTGCAAGTTCTCCCACTTAAAATGATGACAGAGGTCTGTAATTTTCATCATAGGTACACTTCAACTGTGAGAGACAGAATGTGAAAAAAAAATCCAGGAATTTATATTGTAGGAATTTTAAAGAATTTATTTGTAAATTATGGTGGAAAATAAGTATTTGGTCAACCATTCAAAGCTCTCACTGATGGAAGGAGGTTTTAAATCAAAATCTCACGATACATGGCCCCATTTATTCTTTCCTTAACACAGATCAATCGCCCTGTCCCCTTAGAAGAAAAACAGCCCCAAAGCATGATGTTTCCACCCCCATGCTTCACAGTAGGTTTGGTGTTCTTGGGATAGAACTCAGTATTCTTCTTCCTCCAAACACGACGAGTTGGGATTATACCAAAAAGTTCTATTTTGGTTTCATCTGACCACATGACATTCTCCCAATCATCTGCTGTATCATCCATGTATCCATTTTGGTATAAACTCAACTCGTCGTGTTTGGAGGAAGAAGAAAACTGAGTTGCATCCTTATATATATATATATATATATATATATATATATATATATATATATATATATATATATATATATATATATATATATATATATATATATATATATATATATATATATATATACATATATATATATACACATATAATATCGGCTAAAAGTTTAGACACACCTTCTCATTCAATGCGTCTTTTTTATTTCCATCACATCATTCATTTACCATGAATTGATTAACGTGGACCCTGACTTAAACAAGTTGAAAAACGTATTCGGGTGTTACCATTTAGTGGTCAATTGTACGGAATATGTAATGTACTGTGTAATCTACTAATAAAAGTCTCAATCAATCACTCAAAACTAGCTGTACCCAAAAAATGTCTTTATCAATGGTATTATTTTAAATAAGGCATACTATTAGTACTACAGTATTATCATAGATAGCTTAATTAGAGCCAATAGAAATAATTATAAATGTTTCTATTATTTTCATCTCTAGTTAGGGTTAGGGTTAGGGAAGACTCTTAGTTAATGGCTTACTGCTTGTATAAAAAGGCCATGCAGAATAAAGCAATAATAAGTACTCAATAATGACTAATTCAGAGCCAATATGATACTAATTTGCATGTTAATAAGCAACTAAGTAATGGTGATTAGGTGTACTTTAAAATAAAGTGTTACCAAAAGATGTGTTTACTTATAGTACTATTTTAAATAAGGCATACTAATAGTCCTACAGTATAATCATAGATACCTTAATTAGAGCCAATAATAATATTAATACATGTTTCTATTATTTCCATCTTTCATAATTGCCATCATTACTTTTATTTACATGTTTTAACATTATCTTGCTGTATTGTTAGTTTTCCAACGTACATTGATAAGCACACAAATGGACTGAAGGGGACACACAATAAGTACCAAAAATTGTAGGTACAAGTCTCTACCTCTAGTTTTCAGATTATCTTATCCCTCCTTTATTGCAGTTAATTGGTCACAGACCGCAACATTAAAAGAGACTTTTCGCAAAGAAGGAGTTTGTATTTATAAATTTAATATTTTCATAGTTCGAGTTTTTACGACTTTCTAAATAAAATGTTTTAACAATATTAGAGCCCTTTCGACACCCTTATAGTAACGCCTTACAATTGTCTGAACCAAAATAGCAGATACAATATAAAATAAGACATACAGGACTGGAGGTAAAAACCACGTGCTAAATATTGTGTGCAGACTATAAAATTGTGTGTGCTATTAGTAGGTGTAGTGAGTGTGATCTACCACTGTGTGTACAGTTTATAAAAAGTACAAAGGTGGTCCGGACCGCCATATTTAAATGAGAATTGTGTGTGTATACCGGCTGTCGCTATGGAGACATTCATTCCCCTCAATATTTGTGGCATCATATAGTCCAACCTGTGGCGTTTTGTCATGTACTCAATAAGCGGAAGCAGACACCAAAATTAATCAATCGAATTTGTTTTAATCAGCAGTTATACAATCGTATTGCAGACTAATATTTTTATTTCTGACAAGAGAAGTCCGATAATACCGGACTGCCAAAATTATCGGCCGATAAATGATTTAAAATGTAATATCGGAAATTATCCGTATCGGTTTCAAAAAGTAAAATGTATGACTTTTTAAAACGCCACTGTGTACACAGACATAGGGAGGAGTACAGGGCGCCAATAAACCTTAAAGTCAATGCCTTTGCGTGCCGGCCCAGTCACATAATCTATCCATCCATCCATTTTCTACCGCTTATTCCCTTTGGGGTTGCTCAGCTACAATCGGGCGGAAGGCGGGGTACACCCTAGACAAGTCGACACCTCATCGCAGGGCCAACACAGATAGACAGACAACATTCACACTCACATTCACACACTAGGGCCAATGTAGTGTTGCCAATCAACCTATCCCCAGGTGCATGTCTTTGGAAGTGGGAGGAAGCCGGAGCACCCGGAGGAAGCCGGAGTACCCGGAGGAAACCCACGCATTCACGGGGAGAACATGCAAACTCCACACAAAAAGGTCAAGAGCCCGGGATTGAACCCAGGACTAGTCAGGACCTTCGTATTGTGAGGCAGACGCACTAACCCCTCTGTCACCGTGAAGCCCCAGTCACATAATATATTTTGCTTTACACACACAAGTGAATGCATGCATACTTGGTCAACAGCCATACAGGGTGGTCGTATAAAGAACTTTAACACTGTTACAAATATGCGCCACACTGTGAACCCACACCAAACAAGAATGACAAACACATTTCGGGAGAACATCCGCACCGTAACACAACATAAACACAACAGAACAAATACCCAGAACCCCTTGCAGAACTAACTCTTCCGGGACGCTACAATACACACCACCCGCTATCCCCTACCCCCCCACCTCCACCCCGCCACCCCTAACCCCGCCCACCTCAACCTCCTCATGCTCTCTCAGGGAGAGCATGTCCCAAATTCCAAGATGCTGTTTTGAGGCATGTTAAAAAAAATAATGCACTTTGTGACTTCAATAATAAATATGGCAGTGCCATATTGGTATGTTTTCCATAACTTGAGTTGATTTAGTTTAGAAAACCTTGTTACATTGTTTAATGCATCCAGGCGGGCATCAAAACAAAATTAGCCATAATAATGTGTTAATTCCACGGCTGTATACATCGGTATCGGTTGATATCGGTATCGGTAATTAAGAGTTGGACAATATCGGAATTTCGGATATCAGTAAAACAGCCATTATCGGACATCCCGATTTCTGACAGTCCGAATATGTCAACAGATGGAATATTACCGATCTTAATCGTCTCTTTGCAGCACAATCGCTCCTTTCTCGCCACCGTTTGTGCTCAACTGCGCCACCTTGTGTGAACATTCCAAATGTACTAAATATAGATGCAAAACAGCGGTCGCGGAACAGTTTGAGTTTCGATAAATTACATTGAGAGGGCCAAATGTAAATGTTTGCATCTCCCCCACCCAGTATTCTGGGTGTTGTGGCAATCATCATATATTCTGCATAATCATGAAGACAGACACACCGAATGGATTGAGCTTATTTTTGCTCAATTAAGAGATGCAATCATCTCTGCAGTACGGCAACTTGTTTGATGATGGTGATAACGATGATGATGCTTTATTGTGAAGTACAGTCCCGTACCTTAGAGTCGGTCTTTCAGTTCTTTTAGCCCAGTGCTGTCTAACAATATTTCATGAGAGCCATTTTGCCAAATTAAAATGCCCGACATCTAGTCATATTTCTAACGTTTATTTTCCTAGCTTATTTCAACCCGAACAAGGGAATAAGTTTGTTTTGCCACAGCATTAACAGAGTGTTGCTATAATCATCTGCATCTTGTATTTCTCTAAGCTTTTAACTTGAAGTAGACCTTAGTGTTATTGCACTTATAAAGTACAAAAAAGTTAGTTTTCCGTACAACCGTCCAAGAAAAGACATACAATATACAGATATAATGGTATGGGAGATGGGATATACATATCTGTGTAGTAGTTGTGTCCATAAGCCTGAACACAGGTACACTAAATTGCCAAAAGTATTTGGCCACCTGCCTTGACTCACATATGAACCTGAAGTGCCATCCCATTCCTAACCCATAGGGTTCAATATGATGTGGGTCCACCTTTTGCAGCTCTTACAGCTTCAACTCTTCTGGGAAGGCTGTCCACAAGGTTGCGGAGTGTGTTTATAGCAATTTTTCACCATTCTTCCAAAAGTGCATTGGTGAAGACCTGGCTCTCAGTCTCCGTTCTAATTCATCCCAAAGGTGTTCAGGTCAGGACTCTGTGCAGGCCAGTCAAGTTCATCCATACTAGATTCTGTCATCCATGTCTTTATGGACCTTGCTTTGTGCACTGGTGCGCGGTCATATTGGGAGCATTGAATTGTACAAAATGTTTTGGTATCCTGTAGCATTCAAAGTTGATTTCATTGGAACTAAGGGGCCAAGCCCAACTCCTGAAAAACAACCCCACACCATAATTCCGCCTCCACCAAATTTCACACCACTGCATCCCACACTTTGCATTGGACTGAGCAGCTGGATGCAGCTGCTCAGTCATGGAAACCCATTCCATGAAGCTCTCTGCATACTGTACGTGGGCTAATCGGAATGTCACATGAAGTTTGGAGCTCTGTAGCAACTGACTGTGCAGAAAGTCTTTGCACTATGCGCGTCAGCATCCGCTGACCCCTCTATGTCAGTTTACCTGGCCTACCAGTTGGTGGCTGAGTTGCTGTTGTTCCCAAACTGTTCCATTTTCTTATAATAAAGCGGACAGTTGACTTTTGAATATTTAAGAGCGAGGAAATTTCACGACTGGATTTGTTGCATAGGTGGAATCCTATGACAGGTCTATGCTGGAAATCACTGAGAGCGGCCCATTCTTTTACAAATGTTTGTAGAAACAGTCCCCATGCCTAAGTGCTTAATTTTATAAACCTGGGGCCGGGCCAAGTGATTAGGACATCTGATTCTCATCAGTTGGATGGGTGGCCAAATACTTTTGGCAATAAAGTGTATCTTTGAAGAAGGGGGAAGGGATTTTCGAGCATCATTTGCTGCTACGTTCTCACTGGGTGTTCACCAATGCACAATGCAGAGGGAGCCAAACTGTAGATAAGGATTGTTTTGGTTAGGACGAGCAAACACATTCCAATTGTTTTTCTGCTCCAGTTTTCCGCTGTGGCTATCAAATAGATTAAAATTTCGCCTTGGCGCGCAAAAAAGCTTTTTATCCAATTTGTGATTCAATTACCAGATCGCCACCGTCGGAGTGTCCATAGTTCTGCCCAAACTGTTCATTCTGACGACAGCTTCTGGGTTCTTTTAACGGCTGCCATGGTCTTTAGAATTTGTCAATAGACCCGAGCAAAGCTGAATCCAATCAGCAGATGACCTGCTATCACAGTTCCAAATAGATGGATATCTTTGACGGAAATAATTCCCAGGCAACATAACCCTCCACTTCTCCAAAGAGTCCCTCATGTATCCAGCAGCAAAACAAGCTGGTTCCAACCAACTTGAGCTTTCCGTCGAGAAGATTTTGATTAGAATTGAGTAAAGGGACCAGTTTATCAATTCCTTGTTTTCAGCTTTTGGAGAACACAAAACTTTGAGACAAGACAAGACAAAACGAGAAATAGAGGCAATAATGTCTCAATTGAACGGTTTTAAAAATACTGACAGTTGAAGCAAATATTGTTTGGACTTAGACAAACGTTAAGGATCCACAAGGGAAATTGTTCCACACAGTGGCTCAGTTACAAAGGATGGAAAAGATAATGAACACAAGAGCACAAAAAGAGCGCAAAAACAAAATGTAGAAAGTACACAAAAAATGTACCATAGTAGCAATATAACATAAGTAATATTGACATATTATATATACAGTATATAATACAGTTACGATCAAAAGTTTACATACACTTTTAAAGAACATGTTATGGCTGTCTTGAGTTTCCAATCTTTTCTACAACTCTTATTTTTGTGCAATAGAGTGATTGGAGCACATACTTATTGGTCACAAAAAACATTCATGAAGTTTGCTTCTTTTATGAATTTATTATGGGTCTACTGAAAATGTGACCTGCTGGGTCAAAAGTATACATACAGCAATGTTAATATTTGCTTACATGTCCCTTGGCAACTTTCACTGAAATAAGGCGCTTTTGGTAGTCATTCACACCTACTCAGTGGCCTAGTGGTTAGAGTGTCTGCCCTGAGATCGGTAGGTTGTGAGTTCAAACCCCGGCCGAGTCATACCAAAGACTATTAAAAAATGGGACCCATTGCCTCCCTGCTTGGCACTCAACATCAAGGGTTGGAATTGGGGGTTAAATCACCATATTGTATATGATTCCCGGGCGCGGCACCGCTGCTGCCCACTGGTCCTCCCCCCACTACCCCCTCCCAGGGGAGTGATCATGGGGATGGGTCAAATGCAGAGGACAAATTTCACCACACCTAGTGTGCTTGAGTTTTTCACCACAAAATTGACCGAATTGACTGAAAAAATTGACCACAACATTTTTGTTTCATCTGATATCACATGGACAAAGATAAGACCTTCTGGAGGAAAGTTCTGTGGTCAGATAAAACAAAAATGGATCTGTTTGGCCACTATACCCAACAATATGTTTGGAGGTGAAAAGGTGAGGCCTTTGATCCCAGGAACACCACACCTACCGTCAAGCATGGTGGTGGTAGTATTATGCTATGGGCCTGTTTTGCTGCCAAAGGAACTGGTGCTTCACAGGGAGTAAATGGTACAATGAAAAAGGAGGATTACCTCCAAATTCTTCAGGACAAGCTAAAATCATCAGCCCGGAGGTTGGGTCTTGGGCGCAGTTGGGTGTTCCAACAGGACAATGACCCCAAACACACGTCAAAAGTGGTAAAGGAATGGCTAAATCAGGCTAGAATGAAGGTTTTAGAATGGCCTTCCCAAAGTCCTGGCTTAAACCTGTGGACAATGCTGAAGAAACAAGTCCATGTCAGAAAAGCAACACACTTAGCTGAACTGCACCAATTTTATGGTCAAAAATTCAAGGTGAATGGCAACCAAAAGTGCCTTATTGCAGTGAAACTTGCCAAGGGACATGTAAGCAAGTATTAACATTGCTGTATGTATACTTTTGTCCCAGCAGATTTGCTCACATTTTCAGTAAACCCATAATAAATTCATAAACGAAGCAAAACTTCATGAATGTTTTTTTTTGACCAACAAATATGTGCTCCAATCACTCTATCACAAAAAAATAAGAGTTGTAAAAAATGATTGGAAACTCAAGTCAGCCATGACATGATGTTCTTTACAAGTCTATGTAAACTTGATATATATACTGATATATTATTATATTATATTGTCCCTCTGTTTAGTTGCTCAAAATCTCCTGGAAAGCTACCTGTCGCTCCTGGTTGCAGATCCCTGACTTAGCCATTTTTATGCCTGAAAAAGTTGAATTTAGGCTAAAGAATACGTAAAATTTGCTTGGATATACATCTTTTTTACTAATAGGCCGTAGTTGAATGTGAAACAGGAAAGAAACTTGATATGATGGTTTGCTATTCCATCCATCCATTTTCTACCGCTTATTCCCTTTCGGGGTCACGGGGGGCGCTGCCGCCTATCTCAGCTACAATCGGGCGGAAGGCGGGGTACACCCTAGACAAGTCGCCACCTCATCGCAGGGCCAACACAGATAGACAGACAACATTCACACTCACATTCACACACTAGGGCCAATTTAGTGTTGCCAATCAACCTATCCCCAGGTGCATGTCTTTGGAGGTGGGAGGAAGCCGGAGTACCCGGAGGGAACCCACGCATTCACGGGGAGAACATGCAAACTCCACACAGAAAGATCCCGAGCCTGGATTTGATCCCAGGACTGCAGGACCTTCGTATTGTGAGGCAGACGCACTAACCCCTCTGCCACCGTGAAGCCCTATTAATATACATATTTTTTATTGATATGTATGATTATTATTTTTTTAATAATATATCATAAAGCCCCAAAATGTAAAGCTGGAAGTGGCGAGGGACAACATGTACAATCAGGTGACCTCTGACTTCAAATACAAGTTTCTTATCCTCCATATCTGACAGGGTTGATTGAATGATTGATTACTGTCACTCTCTCTTTGACCCTCCTGATCAGACAGTCAGGGTGTGTGTGTGTGTGTGTGTGTGTGTGTGTGTTTGTGTGTGTGTGTGTTGTATTTTTAGCCTTCTTGAGACATTTATGAAGGAAAAGTATCTTCCATATGAGGAAGTGTGAACAAATGATGACATTAATCATGGTCCTAATAACATTGCATCTAATAGACAAAGAGCTGGTCAAAATGAGGGTGGTCCCAAAAAGGAGGGATTTTTCTAATTGAATGTTTGTCGCTTTTAAAAGTGTCAACATACGAAATAACAAGTGTGTGTAAAATTTTTGAAGTGCTCCCCTTTCGGTCAACATATGAAATAAATAGTGTGTGTAAGAAATTGAAATGCGCCCCCTTTGGCCAAAATTCATTTACAAAAATATATATATATGTATATAGAGACATTCTGTAATAACATGAAGTAAATAATGAAGATTAAAACCCAATTACAAACAAAAAATTAAAAACTAAAAAACTGAAAGCAGTCTTTTTCTTACAATGTGTCGACCTTTTTTTTTTTAAATTGGGAACAATATTTTCTTTCTGTATCTGTAATGTTGCAATATTTCTATGTAAAATTATGAGTTTTTATGTCATATTATGACATTTTACTGCAAAATGGTGACATTTTTCTAATAAAATTCAGACTTTTGCCACACTATTGCCATTTTTTTTGTTGTAAAATAGTGACATTTCTGGGGGTAAAATATGACTTTTGTCATCATTTTGCCAAGTAAAATTCGGATTATTATTATGATATTGGCAAATTGTAAACGTTTTTTTTATAAAAATTGTGACTTTTGTCGAGCAAAACTTTAGTTATAGGGGACTCCATCACCCGAAACATAAAGCTTAGCAAACCAGCCACAATTAAGTGTATTCCCGGGGGCAGAGCACCTGACATTGAAGCTAATCTTAGGGAGCTAACTCGCAACAGGTCTAGTAAACACGTACGGCAGGCTAACCGCACCACTAGTTATGCGAATATAGTAATACACGTTGGCTCCAATGACGTTAGGATGAGACAATCAGAGATTACAAAGAGAAACATAGCCAGGGCTTGTAATCTCGCCAGAAAGATGTCCAGGCATCGAGTAATTGTCTCTGGCCCCCTGCCTGGGAGAGGCAATGATGAGAGATATAGCAGATTAGTCTCTCTTAACAGGTGGCTGGATAGCTTCTGCAGACAACAGGGATTTACGTTTATTGATAATTGGCCCTCTTTCTGGGGCAAACCTGGCTTGCTGAGGAGAGACGGCCTTCACCCTAACCAGGAAGGCGCTATCCTCTTGTCTCGGAACATAGACTTCGCATTGAGCCACATTTGACTAACTGCACTAGAGCAAGCCCGGTCACAGGCAATTACAGAGCCTGCTAGCCTGGGTATGGAGTCAGTTAAGTTAGAACTAGCCAGCGCCAGGCTGGATGATCCCTGTACACATAGCAATTTTCGTAGAATAATACACAACTCACAAAATGTTTTTTCTACTGTATCTATGACTTCGTCAGAGTTAGACATGCGTTCTACTGAGGTGGCAAATTATGATGCGTTCAGTTTATCGCAGCGCCAAGTAGACAATCTGAAAATTCCCGTCATATCAATTCCTAGATATGGTCGTAATTATTTTAAGTACACTGCGCATAATAAACGCAACATTATTAATATTGCTACTACGGATAATTTTATCAACAACTCCTTAAAACAGCCCACTACCTATAATATGGGCTTTCTAAACATCAGATCTTTGTCTCCCAAAACGTTATTAGTCAATGAGGTCATTAGAGACAACAACCTTAACGTCATCGGTCTTAGCGAAACCTGGCTCAAACCAGACGACTTTTTTGCGATAAATGAGGCATCCCCTCCTAACTATACGAATGCGCATATTGCCCGTCACCTCAAAAGGGGAGGGGGTGTCGCACTAATATACAACGAAAACTTTAACTTTAGTCCTAACTTAAATAATAAATATAAATCGTTTGAGGTGCTTTCTATGAAGTCTGCCACACCTCTGCCTCTGTGCCTGGCCGTTATCTACCGCCCCCCAGGGCCCTATTCGGACTTTATTAATGAATTCTCAGAGTTTGTTGCTGATCTAGTGACGCACGCCGATAATATAATTATAATGGGGGACTTTAATATCCATATGAATACCCCATTGGACCCACCGTGCGTGGCGCTCCAGACTATAATTGATAGCTGTGGTCTTACACAAATAATAAATGAACCGACGCATTGCAGCGGTAATACGATAGACCTAGTGCTTGTCAGAGGTATCACCGTCTCCAAAGTTATGATACTCCCGTATACTAAAGTAATGTCCGATCATTACCTTATAAAATTCGAAGTTCAGACTCATGTTCGGCAAGCTAATAATAATAATAACTGCTATAGCAGCCGCAACATTAATGCTGCCACAACGACGACTCTTGCGGACCTACTGCCCTCGGTAATGGCACCGTTCCCAAAGTATGTGGGGTCTATTGATAACCTCACTAACAACTTTAACAACGCACTGCGCGAAACCATTGATAGTATAGCACCGCTGAAGTTAAAAAAGGCTCCAAAAAGGCGTACGCCATGGTTTACTGAAGAAACTAGAGCTCAGAAATTATTATGTAGAAAGCTGGAACGCAAATGGCGCACGACTAAACTTGAGGTGCACCATCAAGCATGGAGTGATAGTTTAATAACTTATAAACGCATGCTTACCTTAGCTAAAACTAATTATTACTCAAATCTCATCCGCATTAATAAAAACGATCCAAAATTTTTGTTTAGTACAGTAGCATCGCTAACCCAACAAGGGACTCCTTCCAGTAGCTCCACCCATTCGGCAGATGACTTTATGAAGTTCTTTAATAAGAAAATTGAACTTATTAGAAAGGAGATTAAAGACAATGCGTCCCAGCTACAACGGGGTTATAGTAACACAGATACGATTGTATATACAGCGGATACTGCAAATATCCAAAATAGTTTCTCTCGTTTTGATGAAATAACATTAGAAGGATTGTTACAACGTGTAAATGGAATAAAACAAACAACATGTTTACTTGACCCACTTCCTGGGAAACTTATCAAGGAGCTTTTTGTATTATTAGGTCCATCAGTGCTAAATATTATAAACTTATCACTTTCCTCGGGCACTGTTCCCGTTGCATTCAAAAAAGCGGTTATTCATCCTCTCCTTAAAAGACCTAACCTCGATCCAGACCTCATGGTAAACTACCGACCGGTGTCTCACCTTCCCTTTATTTCGAAAATCCTCGAAAAAATTGTTGCAGAGCAGCTAAATGAGCACTTAGCGTTTAACAATCTATGTGAAACCTTTCAATCCGGTTTCAGGGCAAATCACTCGACTGAGACAGCCCTCGCAAAACTGACTAATGATCTATTGCTAACGATGGACTCTGATGCGTCATCTATGTTGCTGCTCCTCGATCTTAGCGCTGCTTTCGATACCGTCGATCATAATATTTTATTAGAGCGTATCAAAATACGAATTGGTATTTCAGACTCAGCCCTGTCATGGTTTAACTCTTATCTTACTGATAGGATGCAGTGCGTCTCCTATAACAGTGTGACCTCGGACTATGTTAAGGTAACATGTGGAGTTCCCCAGGGTTCGGTCCTTGGCCCTGTACTCTTCAGCATCTACATGCTGCCGCTAGGTGACGTCATACGCAAATACGGTATTAGCTTTCACTGTTATGCTGATGACACCCAACTTTACATGCCCCTAAAGCTGACCAACACGCCGGACTGTAGTCAGTTGGAAGCGTGTCTTAATGAAATTAAACAATGGATGTCCGCTAACTTTTTGCAACTTAATGCCAAAAAAACGGAAATGCTGATTATCGGTCCTGCTAGACACCGACCTCTATTTAATAATACAACTTTAACATTTGACAACCAAATAATAAAACAAGGTGACTCTGTAAAAAATCTGGGTATTATCTTCGACCCAACTCTCTCCTTTGAGGCACACATTAAAAGCGTTACTAAAACGGCCTTCTTTCATCTCCGTAATATCGCTAAAATTCGCTCCATTTTGTCCACTAAAGACGCCGAGATCATTATCCATGCGTTTGTTACGTCTCGTCTCGATTACTGTAACGTATTATTTTCGGGTCTCCCAATGTCTAGCATTAAAAGATTACAGTTGGTACAAAATGCGGCTGCTAGACTTTTGACAAGAACAAGAAAGTTTGATCATATTACGCCTGTACTGGCTCACCTGCACTGGCTTCCTGTGCACTTAAGATGTGACTTTAAGGTTTTACTACTTACGTATAAAATACTACACGGTCTAGCTCCAGCCTATCTTGCCGATTGTATTGTACCGTATGTCCCGGCAAGAAATCTGCGTTCAAAAGACTCCGGCTTATTAGTGATTCCTAGAGCTCAAAAAAAGTCTGCGGGCTATAGAGCGTTTTCCGTTCGGGCTCCAGTACTCTGGAATGCCCTCCCGGTAACAGTTCGAGATGCTACCTCAGTAGAAGCATTTAAGTCTCATCTTAAAACTCATCTGTATACTCTAGCCTTTAAATAGACCTCCTTTTTAGACCAGTTGATCTGCCGCTTCTTTTCTTTCTCCTATGTCCCCCCCTCCCTTGTGGAGGGGGTCCGGTCCGATGACCATGGATGAAGTACTGGCTGTCCAGAGTCGAGACCCAGGATGGACCGCTCGTCGGGACCCAGGATGGACCGCTCGCCTGTATCGGTTGGGGACATCTCTACGCTGCTGATCCGCTCGAGATGGTTTCCTGTGGACGGGACTCTCGCTGCTGTCTTGGAGCCACTGTGGATTGAACTTTCGCAGTATCATGTTGGACCCGCTCGACATCCATTGCTTTCGGTCCCCTAGAGGGGGGGGGTTGCCCACATCTGAGGTCCTCTCCAAGGTTTCTCATAGTCAGCATTGTCGCTGGCGTCCCACTGAATGTGAATTCTCCCTGCCCACTGGGTGTGAGTTTTCCTTGCCCTTTTGTGGGTTCTTCCGAGGATGTTGTAGTCGTAATGATTTGTGCAGTCCTTTGAGACATTTGTGATTTGGGGCTATATAAATAAACATTGATTGATTGATTGAAAATTACGACTCTTTTCATAAAATTGCCAAAATGTTAAGCTTTTCTTGCAAATCTGTTACTGTTGTTGAGTAAAATTCCAACTATTATCATCATATTGCACAAATGTCCAGTTTTTCCTGAAAATTTGGACTTGCGTTGAGTAAAATGACGACTTTTATTATATTACTGGAGGTAGGCATTTTTTGGCGATCTCAAGAAGGTGAAATACAAAAAGTGTGTGTGTGTGTGTGTGTGTGTGTGTGTGTGTGTGTGTGTGTGTGTGTGCGTGTGTGTGTGTGCGTGTGTGTGTGTGTGTGTGTGTATAGCCTAAAGCTTCTCAAACGTTCTCCTACTGACATTCTTCCTCCTGACTCATGAGGCTCACTCGCAGTAAATATGCATGACGCGCTTTAAGATGCTGTTTGTTTGTCGCTCTTTGTTTACATGTTGCTTATGTTTCTCTTTCCAGCTGCTCCACAAGTGTCACTGACCTTAAACAAACCTTACTTGCTTTTAATCTGTTTACACAACCTACAGAAACATGAAATGCAATGACCTTTCATCACTACAAAATAATTAAGAAAAAAACCTTATAAGCGAAGAAATTCCTGACTTTACCATGCACTGTGATTGTGCACATTCAATGTTCCACTTTTTTGTCCATCTGCAGATATTCTACTGTAGCCTAAATATGCAGAAATAGACCAGTAACATGAATGTTGGTGGGGGAAAGTACAAAAAACTATATTGGTATAATTGTGAATTGTTGTTTTTTTTTTTCCTCTGGTGTGTGATTTTTGTGCATGCTCTCCCCTTGTAGCAGCTGAGAAACACCTGTTTCTTCTCATGGATACTCCTTTCAATAAAGACAACAGTAAAAAAAAGGATTTCTAGATGTGATTGTGTGATATCACAGTGTGAGCTTCTCTGCTGCCCCCTACGGGTCAGTATAGAAAAAACATCCTCAATTCCAATGAGGATGAAATTACTTGATATATATATATATCCATCCATCCATCCATTTTCTACCGCTTATTCCCTTTTGGGGTCGCGGGGGGCGCTGGCGCCTATCTCAGCTACAATCGGGCGGAAGGCAGGGTATGCCCTGGACAAGTCGCCACCTCATCGCAGGGCCAACACAGATAGACAGACAACATTCACACTCACATTCACACACTAGGGCCAATCTAGTGTTGCCAATCAACCTATCCCCAGGTGCATGTCTTTGGAAGTGGGGGGAAGCCGGAGTACCCGGAGGGAACCCACGCATTCACGGGGAGAACATGCAAACTCCACACAGAAAGATCCCGAGCCTGGGATTGAACCCAAGACTGCAGGACCTTCGTATTGTGAGGCAGACGCACTAACCCCTCTTCCACCGTGAAGCCATTTATATATATATATATATATATATATATAGATATATATATATATATATATATATATATATATATATATATATATATATATATATATATATATATATATATATATATATATATATATATCTATATATATATATATATATATATAAAATGGATGGATGGATATATATAAGTAAGAATGCTAGACTACATGATTGGTTGTGTTGTTCATTTAAGCCTATCAATAAATATTATATTCAGTCATCACAACAAAACTTAATAGACCTTAAATGATATTGATTGTGTAAAAGAAAGTTTAACAAATGTCTATAAGGCTTAGGTCAGGGGTTCTTAACTATTTATCCCACTAAACAGAGCCCCCGGGCACATTTGAATACAAAATCTGAATCTTGATTTTATTCATAATGAATGATTGTATCCAACTTACCAGGATAAACCTTGTGAAATCATATGAAAGTCTGTGATCATCACAGTAATTATTATCAAAGCTGACAGAAGGTCAAGCTGATTAGAAAAATGAATACTGATTAAATATATTCCGAAAGAAAAAAAATAATTATGCAGTGTTAAGATTCATTCTAAATTAATAATAATGACAATTTTTTTTCAAATAAACTTTTAATAAAAACAAAGTGCAAATTAAAATACAGATTTACCACTTTAGTCATAAGTTTTGCGCTTAAGAAAGGTATCATACGGACCACAGCTGAGAAGCGCAGATTTGTTGGCAGCACTCTAGGGGGCGCTCGTGGCCCAACAATGGGTTACAATGTCTAAGAAACACTGGCTTAAGTTTACTAATTGTTTCGACATATTTTACTACAGAAAATAATTATAGAGGTGTTCAAGTGATAAAAAAAATGTACATAAGTCTACTAATAATTTCAAATTTAATTGAAAAAGCTTTAAAAATTAAAGTCATATAAAAATGCGAAAATTAAACCTATATTGTACAGTTAATGGCCCTGGAAAATGACATAATTCTGGTTCAGAATTGTATTATAATATTTGTATTTATTGAAGAAATTAAAAAACAATTCAGCTGTGTACTCTTCATGTAAAACTATATATATTTCTTTATTTCAAATATTTTTTAAAAGAAAAATGTATTAATAAAAATGAAAGAGTAATTTTTAAAATATGTACGTATTTAAAAAAATAATGTCAAACTATATTTTTTCATTTAAATTATCCATCCATCCATCCATCCATCCATTTTCTACAGCTTGTCCCATTCAGGGTCACAGGTGGTGGCTGGAGCCTATCTCAGCTGCATTCGGGCGGAAGGTGACGTACACCCTGGACAAGTCGCCACCTTATCGCAGGGCCATTTTAGATATATTTTTGAAAAATAAAAAAATATAAATACTGTATGTGAAAATTAACGATACAAAAATTTACATTTTACACATACCTTCGGAAAATGACAACACTGCTACAGAATATTATTTAAACATGTTTATGTATTAAATACATTGAAAATTATAATTCAGGCTTGCACTATGCCTGTAAAATTATATTTTCTGTTGCAAATATATTTTTAAAACAATAAAAGAAAAATGTTGCAATTAATATGAAACAATTTTTGCCCCCAAAAATGTGTATGTATTGAAAACAAAAACAAATAAATCATTATTTCAAAATTTAATGTTGTATATTTTTTATTTTAAATGTATTTTTGAAAGAAGCAAAAAAATCATTGAGTACTATGAATCTACAATAACATTTTACTCATAACTCTGGAAAATGAAATAACTGCTACACAAGAGTATGACATTTGTATATATTAAATAATAATTCTGGTGTGTACTATTTTTTTATTGCAAATATTTAAAAAATTGTAAAAGGAAAAATGGCATAATTGGAATAAAAATTACTTTTCTACAGAAAATATTTTAAAAAATGCGTAAGTATTTAAAAAAAAATTAAATTGAATACCATTTAAAAAAAACATTTAAAAAAATTAAAGGATGAATGTGAAAATTAAAGTTACAAAAACTAACATTTTACACATATTACTCTGTAAAAGGAAAACTGTTACAGAATACTATAATTTTTTTATTTATTAAATAAATAAAAATAATAATTCAGGCTTGCACTATGCATGTAAAACGATTGTTTTTTTATTTTAAATAATTTTAAAAACCATGAAATAGAACTGTTGCAAGAGACATAAAAAATGACTTTGCTACAGAAAATAATTCCAAAAATGTGTGCATATTTAAAAAAAATAAAAATCCAAATAAGCTAAAGCTAAAGAAAAATGTGTAGTATAAATATATAAAAAATAAAATACAAAAACCTTTATTTTTCACATAATAACTCTGGAAAACGATATGACTTTTCTGGTCACGGGTGTTTTGATCGCAGGCTGCGGAAGGACTAGCAGGAGGCCACAGACAGGTAAGAATGATGATTACTTTTGGACGCAGCAAAAAAATAAAAATAAATAGCGTGCCGCATGGAATATGCAGGAGAAAGTGCTGAGCTCAAGGGTCTCAGTGTAGAACAAAACCAAAATGAAGCATTAGCGTGACGCTATAAAGAACACAAAATGTCGTATTAAGCCAACAATGGACCTGCCAGGAAGGCAGGTCACATTTAAAGCTCTCTGATTAGTGATCAGGAGCAGGTGAGCCTCCTGGTCAGCAATCAGAGGCAGGGGAAAATAATCATTGCTCTTTGGTAACTAAAGAAAAACAATGAATTGAATGCAGAATCAGAAATAGAACCTCAAACAAAGAAACACCACAATAAAAGCAATTAATTGTTATGTATTAAATAAATAATAGTTCAGGTTTGTGCACTGCATGTATAATTACTATGTCGTTAATGCAAATATATTTAAAAATATATATATAAAAATACTTTGCTATTAAATCTAATGATATTGTTTAAGTATAAAACAAATGTAAGAATACTACGAAACATAAATAATTCATTTACGTAAATATGTGGCAATGTGTGTCACAAACGTATATTTTACACCTTAGCTCTGAAGAAATTAAAAACGTTGTACACCATTTAAATGTGTTTTCTTTTCCAATGAATTTAAGCAGGCTGTTTTTCGATGAAAACATGATGCAATAACTCTCCTCGTCAGCAAACCAAAACAAGTGTGACACTCTTCTGGCCTGCTTCATGACCTCATGCCGCCACAGCACATAGGGAGGAGGGTGGGGGTTGTGGATGGAGAGGCCAAAAGGGCAAAGTGCAAACTAGTCGCTTAGAAAAGAGACACTCAGAGTGTGCAAACACGCTCCAGTACTGTTAGCGCTCTGCAGGGAGCATCACTCACCCTCAAGACTTGGGACTCTAAAGACTGTGTGAGTACATCACCTTTTATGATGATGCTTTACAAACTAAAGACTGTGTGATAGGGTTGTACGGTATACCGTTGTTAGTATAGTACCGCCATACTAATGACTCATTTTCGGTACTATACCGTCTCTGAAACATGCCCGTGTCGAAGTCACGTCATGACATTGCTGGTTTACGAGCAGAGGAGCATGTTCGGCAGCGCGCACACACACACACAGAGTACTTACAAGCAGACACAGTGTGTAGACAGAAAAGGGAGAACGGACGCATTTTGGATTAAAAAGTATAGATAAAGGTGAAGTTATAACACTGAAACACTCTCAGGAAGAGCTGCTTTAAGACATGGCTAGCTAGCTAGTGGCTAACGTCCATCCACAGTGTTTTAGCTACTTCTAAATCACTAATCCTGGTCTCCATGGCAACAAATAAAGTATGTTTCTTACAAGTAGCATTATCACTACACACCGTCGCTCACTCGCATCAAAATATAAACAAAAACCATTGGTGGATCTACACTTGACATCCACTGTAAAGATACCAAGTACAGGCACGTATCTACTCGATACTACTATGATTACGTCGATATTTTTTGGCATGACAACATCTTTCGGTTTTTTAAAATGTGTATTATGTTTATAAAGTCAGTAAATGTGTCCCTGGACACATGAGGACTTTGGATATGACTAATGTATGATGCTGTAACTAATTGGTATGGGATCTAGACCCAAATGTGTGGTATCATCCAAAACAGTATCAAAGTACAATATCAAAGAAGAGAAGAATAAGTGATTATTACATGTTAACAGAAGTGTAGATAGAACATGTGAAAAGAGAAAGTAAGCAGATATTAACAGTAAATGAACAAGTTGATTAATAATTTTCTACCACTTGTCCTTAATGTGTACAAAATAACAGGGAGATAAAGGACACAATATGTTACTGCATACGTCAGCAGACTAATTAGGAGTCTTTGTTTGTTTACTTACAACTAAAAGACAAGTTGTCTAGTATGTTCAACATTTTATCTAAGGACTTAACTTCAATAATAAACATATGTTTGATCTACCCTGAGTTTTTTTGTTAAAATAAAGCCAATAATGACATTTTTTGTGATCCCCTTTATTTAGAAAAGTACGGAAAAGTACCGAAAAAATTTTCGTACTGGGAACAAAATATTGTTATCGTTACAACACTGCACTGTACTAGATCAGCTTTGCATGTGTTATCAGGTTTGCATGTGTTTTAGTACATGCAAACCTTTAGTAAATCAGGCCAGAAGTTTCTTGATTCCGTTGTGTAAAAACATAATTCTTATTACATGTAAAATAAAGCCAATAATGCCAATTTTTGGGGGGGCCCCCTTGATTTCAAAAAGTACCGAAAATTACAGAAAAGTATCGAAATAATTTTGGTACTGGTTCCAAAGTATTGATCTCGGGACAACATTATTATATACACACACTATGTAACAATCAGAAATGAAGTGTGTGAACTAATCCAAAAGTGAATGGTGTGTGACTATGTGTGGGAATTAATTGATGAGTGTTGAGCGAGAAGCAAAGTCCAGTAGGGGCAGGACAGGCACGTAGGTCCGTGAGATAGGCAGGAAGTTGGGTACGATAGAGAAGTGTCAAAGATCCATGTCCAGGGAGGAGGTGGAGAACCAAGAGGCAGCCAGGGAAGCAGAGGCAACACGGGGAGACGAGACGCACATCTTGCGACGTGGGAACGGAAGTCTGCTATTGGAACGACATGAGACGATAAACACGACGGGGAAGAAAACACAGAGAGCAAAAAGAGTGCGCATACAGCTAACGTGTTGGCTTACTGTACTGAACAGGTAGCTACGTTCTGGCCCGGGATAGCAGGTTGTGCAGGCTAATGAAGGCAGGTCCTCGGATCAGTGCAAGGTGCGCTGATTGCTGGCGATTGAGTGCAGCCTGCTGCGCTCCCGAAGATGCGCCTAGCGCAGCGCACACATGAATGCGTATTGGTTTGCGCTCGGACTGTGAATTCACCATTTATGATGATACTTTACAAACTTTACAAACCTGCTCAGTGGCCTTGTGGATCGAGTGTACACCCTGAGATGGGTAGGTTGTGAGTCCAAACCCCGGCCGAGTCATACCAAAGGCTGTAAAAAAAAAAAAAGGGAGTCATTACTTCCCTGCTTGGCACTCAGGGTTGGAATTGGGGTTTAAATCACCAAAAATTATTCCCGAGCCCCTCCACCACTGCTGCTCACTGCTCCCCTCCCCTCCCACAGGGTGAACAAGAGATGGATCAAATGCAGAGGAAAAATGTCACCACACCTAGTGTGTGTGTGTGACAATCATTGCTCTTTTAACTTGAATTTAACTTTGACTAAGGAATGTGTGAGTACCATCACCACTTATGATGATGCTGTACAAACACAAGAATGAAATCAAACTATCGTTAATTCAAATGCAGACTCAAATCCCATGATCCATGAATGAAATGATATCTTGCTGCTGTCAACTCATTGATTGTGTCTGCATGGCACTCAATAAGTCACATTGATTTTAAATTGAGCGTGCCGAGTAGGTCAGCGGCCTTAATCTACGCCCTATTTGAACATGTCACACACAAATGAGCGTGTTGTTGGAGGACCACACTTACAGCTTTTCAATTCTTAGCTGACGTTTGGATTGCATGATTTAATCATCCATCCATCCCATCCATCCATTTCCTACCGTTTATTCCCTTTGGGGTCGCGGGGGGCGCTGGTACCTATCTCAGCTACAATCGGGCGGAAGGCAGGGTATGCCCTGGACAAGTCGCCTCCTCATCGCAGGGCCAACACAGATAGACAGACAACATTCACACTCACATTCACACACTAGGGCCAATTTAGTGTTGGCAATCAACCTATCCCCAGGTGCATGTCTTTGGAATTGGGAGCAAGCCGGAGTACCCGGAGGGAACCCACACATTCAGGGGGAGAACATGCAAACCCCACACAGAAAGATCCCGAGCCCGGAATTGAACCCAGGACTACTCAGAACCTTCGAATTGTGAGGCAGACGCACTAACCCCTCTGCCACCGTGAAGCCATGATTTAATCATCATGTGCTATTTCACAGCCTTATAAACTCTTCTTTTTTTTTTCGCAAAACACTTCATCGGGAGCATTGACGCCGATCTACATTTCTGCTAGTGGGTGCTCGGTGTGTGTGTATTAGTGTTGTCCCCAGACCAATATTTTGGTACCGGTACCAAAAATATTTCAGTACTTTTCTGTACTTTTCTAAATAAAGGGAACCACAAAAAATTACATTATTGTCTTTATTTTAAGAAAAAATCTTAGGGTACATGAAACATATGTTTATTATTGTAATTTAGTCCTTAAATAAAATACTGAACATGTTAGACAACTTTTCTTTTAGTAGTAAGTAAACAAACAAAGACTCCTAATTAGTCTGATGACCTATGCAGTAACATATTGTGTCATTTATCTACCTATTATTTTTATACACATTATGAGGGACAAACTGTAAAAATATAATTGTAATTTACCTGTTCATATACTCTTAATAGCTGCTTATTTTCTGTTTTAACATGTTCTATCTAGACTTCTGTTAACATGTAATAGTCACTCATTCTTCTCTTCTTTGATACTTTGGATTAGTTTTGGATGATACCACAAATTTGGGTACCAATCCGATATCAAGTACTTACAGGATCATACATTGGTCATATTCAAAGTCCTGATGTGTCCAGGGACATATTTCTTGATTTTATAAACATAATATGCATTTTAAAAAACAAAGAAGATTCTGTGATGTTGAAAAATATCGATGTAATCTTAGTAGTATCGACTAGATACGCTATTGTATGTGGTATCATTACAGTGGATGTTAGGTGTAGATCCACTAATGGCGTTTGTTTATATTGTAGCCTCCCAGAAGAGTTGGTGCGGCAGGGAATACTTGGAATTTGTTGTGTAGTGTTTATGTTGTGTTGCGGTGCAAATATTCTTCCAAAGTATGTTTGTTGTTGTTGTTTAGTGTGGTTTCACTATATGGCACATGTTCCTGACAGTGTTGTTTAGTGTGGTTTCACTATATGGCACATATTTATGACAGTGTTGTTTAGTGTGGTTTCACTATATGGCACATGTTTATGACACTGTTGTTTAGTGTAAATTCACAATATGGCACATGTTTATGAAAGTGTTGTTTAGTGTGGTTTCACTATATGGCACAAATTTATGACAGATTTATGAATAAGTATACACTTCATTCTCTCGTATGCAGTGTGTTCAAAGTCAAGATGATTGTGTCATTAGTTCATTATCGGGCACATTAAATCTTTGTTCGGATTGTGTTAATTATTATTTGATTTGTGACCCTTTAATTATGAGAAACGGATCAAACACGCCACTAAATTTACAACAGGATTGATTTTTTTTTAATTATGTAAAAGAATGGAACTTGCAGTCAATTCCATGTGGGTGCTCGGCGCCAATGATCCGGTGCATGAAAGGAGGTTCAAAGCAAGAGTGCAATGATAATAATTAGGGGTGACGTGTCCTGATCCGATATTAATATCAGGTATCGGTACGATATCAGCAAAGAAACAAGTGCTGGATTACACCGGCTAAATGATCTGCTATGAGTGCTTTGTTGCAGCAGTCGTGCAGCATGTTTACTTGTAGGAACCCCGTTTCCATATGAGTTGGGAAATTGTGTTAGATGTTAATATAAATTGAATACAATGATTTGCAAATCATTTTCAACCGATATTCAGTTGAATATGCAACAAAGACAACACATTTGATGTTCAAACTGATAAATTTTTTTTTTTTTTTGCAAGTAATCATTAACTTTAGAATTGAATGCCAGCAACACGCGACAAAGAAGTTGGGAAAGGTGGCAATAAATACTGATAAAGTTGAGGAATGCTCATCAAACACTTATTTGGAACATCCCACAGGTGTGCAGGCTAATTGGGAACAGGTGGGTACCATGATTGGGTGTAAAAACAGCTTACATGAAATGCTAAGTATTTCACAAACAAAGATGGGGCGAGGGTCACCAATTTGTAAGCAAATTGTCGAACAGTTTTAGTACAACATTTCTAAACGAGCTATTGCAAAGAATTTGGGGATTTTACCCTCTACGGTCCGTATAATCATCAAAAGGTTCAGAAAATCTGGAGAAATCACTACACGTAAGCGATAATATAA